>NC_134484.1:140125306-140436138 GCF_040206685.1 Ascaphus truei
GTGAGTGCAGTGTGTTTGCTGCAGGTTTAGGCTGAGTAGTCAGAGGGGATCCGGGAGGTGAAGAGAGAGGTAGAGTGGGTGCAGGGGGTCAGTGACCCACCTGCATAGGACAGGCTACCCCGTAGGCCCTAGGAGTGTTCCCTGAAGTCACTGAAGGTTGCTGTGCTGCAGGGATGGCCTATAGTAGTAGCAAGCATCACCCTTACTGAGTACCAGCTAGGGACAAAGGGACGAGCGTGCGGAGCAGGCTTGCTGGCGAGTCGTCTGGGACCAGACGGCTGGACATTGAGACCCAGGAGGCAAACCGCTGATTCATCTGACCCTTTGCGAAGAGGTACCGGTCACCACCGTGACCGGAAGGTACTATAACATCAAGTGCACCAACACCGGTCAACAGACACTGATACCGCCTTAGGCTAAACTCTTTAGGAACACTGAGCGAGTGGTTAAAGAACTGAGCCTATACCATCACTTTAATATATATGGACACGGTGTGTGGGGCACGCGGTGAGGGGACGGAGCCGTTGCTCCTGATGAGAGTGGCTGGGCCACTAAGGTTATATGTTGCATTATAGAGTGATAAGGTTACTCTGCATTATCGTTAATACAGTAAAATCAGTTGCATTCATAAGTGTTGTTGTATTTCTTGCCCAGGGGAATCTCACATCACGGGGATCCTGGGTAAGTGGAGGCGCTGTGCTAAGAAAGTGTATGAGTGTTACCCCAGGCTCCCGGCTAGCGGAGGCTCAGATCTCCTGGAGCCGCAGGTGTTGTACAGCGACCAGTAGTTCCTTTGGGAGGGTTCAGAAAAAGGGCTACACATGTATGCAGATGACACAATCCTATATGCACACAACCATAGCCTCTCTGACCTTCAACACATACTTCAGTCTGACTTTTTCAGACTCGAAAACAGGATTTCCCAAAACAAACTGTTTTTAAACACTGACAAGACTGTAACAATGGTATTTGGGACCAAGACTAAATTTTTAAAGCTTCCAGCGACTGAGCTCCAGATTAGAACCAACACGAACACCACCCTAACTCCTGTAACTAGTTTTAAATACCTGGGCTTATGGTTTGACTCCCACTTAAAATTCGGGATGCACATTGATACCCTGACAACCAAGACCTATGCCAAACTAGGGGTACTTTACAGGAACAAATCCTCCCTAAGTCTCCTGGTCAGAAAACGTATCGTACAGCAGATGCTAATGCCAATTATTGACTGTGGAGACATAGTATATGGCTCAGCACCTCAAACCCACCTTAGAAAACTTGACACCCTCTACAATTCAATTTGTCGTTTTGTTCTCCAATGCAACTATAACACACATCACTGCGAAATGCTCAAAGAACTAGACTGGTCATCACTCGAGTCTAGGCGCAAAGTTCACCTTTCCTGTCTTGCCTTCACATTCTTTATGGGCAAGCAACCCAGCTACCTGAACAAGCTCCTCACCCCTACCACATGCAGCACCTATCACCTGAGATCAGACTCCAAAAGACTGTTCATGGTCCCAAGGCTCAACAAAGTATCCGGCCTCTCCTCCTTCTCTTACCGTGCACCCCAAAACTTGAACAACCTACCAGAGACTCTTACATCCACCACCAGTTTAAGTTCTTTCAAATCTAAGGCTGTCACACATTTTAATCTGGTCTGTAACTGTTTCATACACCCATAATATATGTTATCTTTAACTGTGCATGCAATGTCTTGTATATAATATATACCCTGCTCATTTTTGTAACTGTATTTGTAAACATGTATTATTTGTCTTAACTCGGAGGTAACTCTCAATGTATTACTTCCTGGTAAAATATTTTTATAAATAAATAAATAGAGACTAGGTATACAAAGAAAAGGGGAGTGCTGGAAAAACAGCATAGACTAAAGTGCAAATACGTAAGGAAAAACTCAGCGGTCACTGCTCCTCTGAAGAACTCCAACCAAGCGCATTAAAAATAAAAACTTTTATTTAATCAAAGAAAAAAAGACATCCACATGGGACTGTGAAACTCTGACGCATTTCGTTCTATGGAAACAACTTTATCAAAGAGTGCAAACCTTCCCGTCAGCTACTCCCTAGGTAGGCAGTGCTGTGAATCTATTGGACAAAATTGTCACGTGAATATGCTCTTACCTGTGAGGTAACTGCAAAAGCAGAAGCCAATCACAGCATGAATCATTACAGCATTCGTTCAAAGGGAGTACTCGGGGCTACAATAGGATACTAAGTAATACAATATTACAAGGTAAAGAACACATATTATATAAGAAAATACATATAAAAAACAAACTAACAAAAAGGTTTAAAAACAAAGACTCTGTGGTGTCTGGAGAGACATTGGTACTAAAAAACCTTAGAATGTATATATTTATATACAAAGAAAGGAGAGAATGATCCAGATTAACCCTTGCAAAAAGGCTATAAACAAAGGTTAGTAGTACCAATGTAAATCCTTGTCTATGGAATAACATTAAAAAGCTTTACAAATATTATTAATGGATGCTGACTATAATCAATAGTTAAATATATAAACATATATGCATAATAAGATATAAAATATAGATAAATGATAGCTATCCTTTATCTATATTTTATATCTTATTTTGCATAGATGTTTATATATTTAACTATAGTCAGCATCCATTAATAATATTTGTAAACCTTTTTAATGTTATTCCATAGACAAGGATTTACATTGGTACTACTAACCTTTGTTTATAGCCTTTTTGCAAGGGTTAATCTGGATCATTCTCTCCTTTCTTTGTATATAAATATATACATTCTAAGGTTTTTTAGTACCAATGTCTCTCCAGACACCACAGAGTCTTTGTTTTTAAACCTTTTTGTTAGTTTGTTTTTTATATGTATTTTCTTATATAATATGTGTTCTTTACCTTGTAATATTGTGTTACTTAGTATCCTATTGTAGCCCAGAGTACTCCCTTTGAAAGCATGCTGTAATGATTCATGCTGTGATTGGCTTCTGCTTTCGCAGTTACCTCACAGGTAAGAGCATATTCACGTGACAATTTTGTCCAATAGATTCACAGCACTGCCTACTTAGGGAGTAGCTGACGGGAAGGTTTGCACTCTTTGATAAAGTTGTTTCCATAGAACGAAACGCGTCAGAGTTTCACAGTCCCATGTGGATGTCTTTTTTTCTTTGATTAAATAAAAGTTTTTATTTTTAATGCGCTTGGTTGGAGTTCTTCAGAGGAGCAGTCACCGCCGAGTTTTTCCTTACCTGTTTCACCTACCATGAGCAGGAGCACGCCACCGATACCAGCAACATTAGCAGTGCAGTCTCTCTTCAGCAGCACCCGGCAGTTCTTCAGTGACTATGATGTGATGTTCACCGGCTGTTTGATCCTACCTTACACCGGATGCAGGTGAGGCTAGCAGTAGCTGGACTCGTGATTTACCTTGGGGCTCTGTCTAGATAGGGCTCCTCTGTACCTCTACCAGCCGTGCTATTAAAGCCCCCATCCAGGTTATGATGGTTCATTATGGAAGCGGATCTACAAACATACTAATATTTTAACATGTTGCTGCTGTGTTCAACTCTGTTCTTTATATACCCACAATATCTGTGCAGTTTGTAGCACCAGTTTTTCAGGGTTCACTCTCTGATATTTCTTAAAGAGCAAATACACTTCGCAAAAAAGATAAATGTTTAACATGAGCCCAGATCATTTTCTATAATATTTTGTTATACAGCTGAACCCCGTTATAGCCCGGTGCATGGGGTCCAAAGAATGTGATCGCGTTATATGCGGATCGCGTTTCAAAAAAATATTTCAGTGAACATTGCACAACTCAGGGGTTCTACAGCTGCTGGAGGGGGAGAACTGGGATAACTCTCCCAGCTGTCCAAGAACCGCGGTGCTGCAGCACCCCCACGCAGGACTGACCTGGCATCTGCATCAGCGGGCATCTCCTCTCCCTGCTTCTGCCTTCAGCTTTTGGATGACAGGGAGAGAGAGGACAATCAGAGCCAGCTCCCTTAAAGGGACAGTATGTCTCTGTGTGTGTGTGTCTCTGTGTGTGTGTGTCTCTGTGTGTGTGTCTGTGTGTGTGGTGTGTCTGTCGGCAGAGCACACATCACCATGGTAACCAGCGTCAAATGACGCAGTTGGGTCACATGACGTTGCGTTGCCATGGCGACGTGACATGACCCCGTGACGCCGGAGATGAGGACGGGGGGGGGGGGCACGATGACGCAAATAGCAAGCTCCAAACCACCTGGCACATGACAAGCCCTGGTATACAAAGAAAAGGGGAGCACTGGAAAAACAGCATGGACTAAAGAGCAAATACTCTTCACAAAAGGTCCTACTAGAGACCTCAGAATGTAGGGGAAAATATAAATCAAAATAGAAAACACACTACTCACACGGCCATGTGTGAGTACACAGAAAAAAAAGGTATCTTTCTGGGGTCATCAGCTCAGTGTCTGAGTGGTAGCCTTGACGAACGCGGAATTCAAAATATAATTGAACACAAACTCTATGAATTTAAATTTCACGTTTAATAGCAATACTACCACGATAGACTTTCTGGATCTATTATTGTTTATTGAGAATGGTAAAATCCAGACTAAAACATTTTACAAACCAGTGGATGCTAATACGTACCTTTTGGCCTCTAGTCACCATAATTCTAGATGGATAAAAAATATTCCCCATGGTGAGTAAGAAGAAACTTCTCTCAAAACATGTATTTGATTAACAAGCTATAGACCTCAAACAAAAAAAATTATAGAGAGGAAATACTGCAAAAGGGATGTGGAGAAAGCTCTGAATTTAGCCAGCAATACTTAGAGAGATGGACTTATCACTATGAACAAAAAAACTAATATTAATACAAACACTTCTGAATTTATTCAATTCGTTATTATGTATAATTAAATTGCCTCAAGGATAACACATATTATGAATTAGCATTGCAGAGGCACAAGAAGCTTAATTAATTTTTGCCTACAAAACACAAATTGTATACAAAAGGGCAAAAACATTAGCTTTAGCGCCTAGCTGTCCCATCAGTGTCAAAATAATAAATACATTATGTGGTTTAGACATCTTAAGGGGTACTTTACTCATTCTAATTGCATCGGCTGTTGCTATAGCCAAACGTGTAACACATTTAAGTCAAATGTAGCCGGCAAGGAATTTGAAATGGAAACATTTATGAACTCCAAGAGAAAATTCATAGTCTACCTGTTAGAATGTCCTTGAGGTTTACAATATGTTATGAGGACAGTCAGACCTCTGAAAAGAAGATTAGCAGAAAATGTTTACAATATCAAGAGAGGTTTGGTAACCCTCAGTATCGCCAATAGTTTATAAATCAAACATAATCAAAATCCCGATGGTCTCCTTCTGTAAGGGGATAGACTGTCCCAAGCCCAATTTGGAGAGGGGGCAATAGATTGAATCAGCTATCTAGACGTGAGAGCTTTTGGATTTACACTCTGAAAGCATCAATATAGAGTTCGATTTGGCTTCTTTTTTGAGGGAGAATTGAAATAAATTCCTGGGTTTTGTTAGTTACATCTGAGAATAGCTGCATATCCAGATTTTCCATTTTTCTTTTTATCATTTTAAATTGTATTTGAGTTTTTTATATGTGTCTGTTTATTTTAAACATGTATCCAATTGTTATACACCTGTGGGGAGTAATAGTATAGGGGTCATTTATTGCACTTTTACATAGGAGAATTCTCTTTCCTTCCTTTCGTTTTTGCAAGAGATGAAGAGGTTAACTAACTTTTAGACTATAAATAGCCAGTGCAGACATTGAGGCACCAATACCCTGAGGAAGTGACCAGTCTAAGTCACAAATGCGTAGGGTGGAGCATAAGACGCAACGGTACCAGAGGGAGCCGAGGGAGTTGCAGTGACGCCATCAGGGGAGAAAGTCGAGTCGCGGCCACGATAAGAGAGACGCCAACCCCAGCTGTAAGACGGCGAGCTCTGCATCTCATGCTGTGGACAGCAATCTTTTTAAAGTGCAAAAGATCGAGAACATGGTAAGTGTGAATCTAGGTCTTGCGCAAACAATAAAAGTAATTGTATTACACTATGCATTCTCTTTTTATCTATGGGTAATACCATCACCGTATGGAGACTATTCTGAATAAAAAGATCCAGTTGAAGTCTGATCCAGGATATATCCAGTTGCCGGTCTTATTTTATCCCCTGTCTGTATTATCCTACTAAATGCAAGTAGGCATTTGTATTGATATCACTGACGCTGTGGGCGACGTACTGCGCAATGGTCGTTTTTTCTGTTTACTCTGCAGAGTTGCAAATTATCTGAAGAGACTATTGGAGCTACCATCATTACCATTCTTGTCAATCTGAGACTGATCTTTTGTTCATTTTTGCACCTGGGGGACTTTGCTCTTTGTAGTTTCTGTTCATATTTTCAAGTTTTGAGAAGAACTTGTTTTAGTTCCCTAGGACAGTGGTGCGCAAACTGGGGGGCGGGAAAATTTGCAGGGGGGGCAAGGGCTGTTACAGAGGCCCTGCGTTCTTCCCCCAGACATTTAATTTAATGCCGGGGGAGGCGTGAGGCCTCTGTAACCTCACTTATCTACTGGCAGCCAGGTCTTTGGCGACGCGTCGCCATGGCAATGCATTGTCAAATGATGCGGTGGGGTCATGTTACGTTACCCGCAACATCATTTGAAGTTGTGCCTTCGGGGGAGGGTGGGGGGTGCAAATGCTGTGGCTCCCAGGAAGGGGGCCGCAATTGAAAAAGTTTGTCCTAGGCTACCATATCTTTTAAGGACTGATTTCACTCTTTATTGGGACTATTTTTGCATATTATTTGCATCGAATAGATTATATTATTCCTTTCATCACAGTGTTTTAGTTGGACATGTGGGTAGAGTGCTTTTTGTATGTTTAATTTTGTAGTGATACAAAAACGTTTGGAGTATGTTGAGAACCTCTTTTCTTATTTCTCTTCGTGAGTGCCATTTTTGTCCGGCATGGTTTTTTTAACCCCCCAAAGCATTGCTGGCTGTTGTAGATGCTGGAGAAATTGTTCCCATTGTTGCTGTCATTGCTCCCATTGCTTCTGCATCCACTGTTCGTGTTCTAGAATGTTGGAACACGACTGCTCCATATGACCAGGCTCTTTACATGCAAAACAAATTAAATGCTCCAGATTATCTGGTCCCATCTGAGTCAGCCTGACTCCAAGTCCCTGGTCGTAGACACAATTGTTATGGGTTGCTGGACTTTGGCCACCGTGGTTGTTGTAGCTCCCAACTGATATGCTAAATGCTATTGGTTCTGTCATGCAGCCTGTGTTTCAGCAGCCACTTTACCAGCTAGTCCATTTCCAATCGTGGAATTTCATGTGTATTCTTTACACTGAACACAGGAGGTGCCATCCCCTTTTGACACAATATGTGATGGATTGGCATTCTGAATACTGTCAGTGAGGAGTCTACAAAGTCAATTTTTTAACAAAATAAATGATTTTATTTCCCAGATTAGGAAAAACAGGCTACAACAAACTTTCTTTCTTCAGCAGTGCAAAAATCAGTCAGAACAATAGCATACATCTGGAACATAAAATGTCCATATCTTTCCTGCTGGGTTTGAGTCTCAGACATTCCCAGGAAATCCTTCTAGGAATATGCTACGCTGCAGGTAATACAACCCTGCTTCCTTAGCAGGCTGGTGAACGTTGGTTTCTGGTGCTGGGTGTGAGGCTGTGCGGTTCACAGGCAAAGCTTTTTGGGAACTGAAGCCCTGCTCCCTTGCAGACTTATGTAGCTTTTTGTTTTCATGTTGGGTGTGAGTCCCAGCTGTTCCCAGACAATCCTCAGGGAAATTAAACCCTGCCTCCCAGCAGGCGTCTGTACCTGCTTCCTTGCATGCTGGGTAAAATCTAAGACAGAGAGCTTCTCTGTCTTTTAGACCCTTTTACAATCAGGAGTTCATTGGAAAATCCTAGCAGACCTGGAGGCTAGGGTGTGGTCTTCCTTGGCCTGGAAGAATGAGCAAGCTAAACTCTTCACTCCCTCACAGGGTCCCACAGAGCTGATCTCTGGTCCCATGACCTACTGTATAGAGATATGCATGCAACATTTCTACCACCATAAAAAAATACTTGGCCAGTGGACATAATATGGCAGCTGGGGTAATTTGGCCCAGCAGCCATATTTACATCTATTTTATGTTACAAAAGGCACAACCATTAATAATTATCTGAGAGAATGGGGGAGAAGGGGAAGTTGGGGGACTGGGCATCATCGTTTGAGGACATTCTAGTTATGATAATAGAATAACTGGGGACTGTTGCTTTAAGTGCTCAAATATTTCGTTTCAGAAAAAACAGGAATTTTTTATGTAACATCTATTTTCACTTTTATTCTTTCATTGTAATAGATGTCTTTAATGACCAGGTGATGCAGTGTGTTGAAACATTACTGTGGCATTAAAAAAAGTTAAAATATGGAATCAAGCGTGCCCTTTATCTGTTTAATAAATGTAAAAAATAACCGAATATATGAGGTAAAGAACACCAACATCATAAGTAGTGCAAATAGAGTATTTGTCTGCAATTTTACCTCATGCTGTGATTGTACAAAAATCATACAGCATTTTACAATAATAACATTATCTAATGATGCCTACATGTAAAGGTCTTGCCATACTTATCACAATATCACACTCTAAAGAAACCAGTAATTAAATATGTCTGATATCTGAACTCTAGTATATTAATCTGATAAATGGAAGGATGCTATTTTATTTACTCATCACATTATTATCCATATATTCTGTGGTTCTTGAGTCCTTTCCTCATCTCCTTGTGAAATGAAGGTTGCAGGTTTTTAGCTGATTACTTTAAAAAATGTCATAGCCTCTGTCAAAATTCATTTAGTTAAGCAATCAGTTGACAATTTTTTTTATCTACATCCTTGAATTAGATACACATTTGGGGCAGATGCGACAGGAAAGAGCTGAATCACAGATGAAAAGTTTTTCTTTCCAGAGCTATGAGTTAAAGTTTATTGATCTTCAGTATTTGTACGTATTAACTGGCACAGCAGTGATTTGCATCTACAACAACATTTAATTACCCTCAATATATACCATTTTCATAATCTCTTTATTATTTTATATTTTTTATGGTTCCAAACACTTTTGTTTAGGATTTCAAACCTGGTAGGAGCTGGCACAGTTTATGTAGTGGGAGACCATGATTTGAATCCCAGTGTGACCTTGGGGATGTCTCTGTGTTTTAGGTACAGTAGCTAAAGGAAATTTTAAGCTATTCCGAACAGGAATTCATTGACTGGAATTCACTAAATTATGATAAGGGTTATCAGTGCGCAATCTCACGTTAACTCACATTAACTTAAATGTTGGTTTACACAGGATCAATCTCTCAGACCCCTTGTCAGAGCTTACGGAATCTCCCCTATTGTACCTGCACATTTCTTTTAACAGATATGTGAAAATGTCAAGGCTTCAAATAATAATAGGGTAGCAGCATTTAAACTACTGAAGTGTATTTAAACCGTGCGAGGTGTCAGGGCTTGACAAGACAGGATTAGTTTACATCTTTAAATCTGTATAATTAAAAAAAACTATGAATGTACAGTAGCAATAGAACAAAATGCAACCTGATATAAAATACACTATTTGAAAAACTGTCCCTAACAGAGATGGGCTAGTTCCCACCACCCCCTGAACTTCCACTATTTGGAATTATCCTAGCTCGACCTCTGGTGCCTGACAGCAAGATGAATACTTACTGTAGGCTCTGAGTAAATACCCTTGTCGGTTCTTTGCCTCTCCCTATCACCAGCTCTTCCTCCCAAGTAGCCTCACTTGAAATCCCCAGCTCCTTCGCTGGACCTGCAAGCTCCACCCTGGACTGGTAAGCTCTGATTTTCCAACCCCATTGTCCTTCTCTTCACAGTAAACAAGAAGCCTCAAGGCACATGTACAGTAACATGACAAATTACTTCGTTCACTTCTATTTTCTTTGGGGCGGTGGGCAGGTTTTGTATGTATTTTGGGAAGTGGGAGGGTTTGATATGTATTTGGTGGGGTTTGTATATATTTGTGGTGTGGGGATTTTTTTTAGCATGTATTTGGGGGTGGAGGTGTGTGGTATGTATTTTGTGGGGGGATTGTGTGAGTAGGAGGAAGGGAGATTGAGTGAGAGTGGATCACGTAAGGAGATCTGCCCCTTTAGCTGTTTATTTAGTTAAGGAGACACCCAGTGTCGCGCAGCCTGATTGCTGGGTCTGGGTTCAGACCCCCCCCAGAGTTATATAGAGACTATCTTGATGGAGGCCAAGCCACGCAGTGACTGCGGCCTGCCGGCGGCAGACGGATCCCCGTCAAGGTACAGACGGTGCGGAGCCATGGTGATATTATCCACGCTGGAAGTCACCCCACGCGTAGGAGGACGTCTCGTCGGATCAGGTGGATCCATACGAGTTGTATAGTGGTACCCGCGGGCTGGAGCCCCGGGCAGGTATCTATAAATAGTGCACCAACACGTCCAAGGATAGCGCTATCTCCAACACACGTGGGTGGGTTTGGACATAAGGTACTTTGGGGATTACCTATGTTGATGGGTGCACCCGGTGCACGCCTATGTATATGGCTATATGCATTATTCTGTGTGGTACAGGTACCGAAGTTATTATTAGTAGTTACAATAGTAAACCGTTATTAGCATACACTGTGTGCGTGTTTTATTATTGTGGTTCCTGTAAGAGGACCATCCCACTCAGATGGGAACTCTTACAGGTGGAGGCGCTGTGTTCGACGAATCGGGTAACCCCAGTGTGGCAGGACGGCCTGTAGCCGAGGTCAGGGAACAGTCCACATGTATAGTTTCAGGATAAATAAAAACATTCAGTGGCTTTATTTCTCCACAGTAACATAACATGCGGGTACACTGTCCCTTTAACAAAATAAATCCTGCTCCACTTTGGGAGAAAAACTGACTAATAACACAGCAGACCTATCTAGCAGGCTGGCTGGCTAAACCAGAACCAAACCATAAGGGTACTTTAAGCAGTCAGTAAACAAATGAATAATCCTTACTTTAGTTGAAGTAGTCTTTGGTGAAATCCCTCTAGCTAAGGGCTCACGCAGCAGTGTGATTCTCTCTCTCTCTCTGGCAGCTACTGCCAGTCACATGATCCTTTATCTACCTTGTTGGCTCTCAGGTGTCAGCTAAAGAGTTCTGATTTCCTAACTTCCACCTGAGTTAACCCTTATGAGTGCTGGATGAAGCACTCAGACATATGTCTCACAGACGTAACTGATAGGAGTTGACTTCACTCTGTCACATACCTCCCCTGTTTGTGTGTGACTAGTGTCCCACACGGCTGAAGCCCAACCCTCCACTCCTTCCCTTGACAAAAAATCAGCATTTCCATGGTCCTTTCCAGGTCTATGCTGAATATCAAAAGAAAAGGGTTGGAGGGCAATATACCACCTGGTCAACCTTGGATTTGTGTCCTTCATGGTGTTTAACCACTTCAAGGGTGCATGGTCAGTGACCAGGGTGAAGTGTACTCCGGTGACATAATGTCTCAAGGCCTCAATTGCCCATTTTACAGCGAGGCACTCCTTCTCAATAACGGAATACCTCACTTCCCTTGGGAACAACTTCCGGCTGATGAACAGTATGGGGTGTTCAACACCATCAAATTGCTGAGACAGCACTGCTCCCAGTCCTACCTCTGAGGCATCCATCTGGATGATGAAGGGCTCTTTAAAATCTGGGCTCCGAAGAGCGGGGCCCTCTGACAGGCACTTTTTTAGCATGTCAAAGGCGTCTTGGCACTCCCAAGACCATTTAACTTGGGTCGGGGCACTCTTTTTTGTCAGATCTGTTAGGGGTGCAGATATTTCTGAAAAATTGGGGAAAAACCGCCGGTAATACCCTGCTAATCCCAAAAGGGAGCGGACCTGTGTCTTTGTCTGTGGGGTGGGGACTTCCTTTATGGCGGCCACCTTGCTAGCTAGTGGCCTTACTATCCCTCCCCCAACGGCATAGCCGAAGTACTTTGTAGTGGATTTACTCAGGGCACATTTTTTTGGATTTGCAGTGAGCCCTGCTTCTCTTAAGGACGTTAGGACTGCCCTTAACCTTTCTATATGAGACTGCCAGTGTCTGCTATAGATGACATTGTCATCCAAGTAGGCCTCGGCATATGCCCTATGGGGTCGTAGTACCTTGTCCATTAACCTTTGGAACGTGGCTGGAGCCCCATGTAACCCAAATGGCATAGTGACGAATTGGTATAAACCGAGAGGGGTGGCGAAGGCAGTTGTGTATTTGGATTCTTCTGCTAGAGGTATCTGCCAATATCCTTTCGTGAGATCTAGGGTGGAGATATAGTCTGCTTTACCAAGCGAATCAAGCAATTCATCCACCCTAGGCATTGGATACGCATCAAATCTGGATACAGTATTTACCTTTCGCAGATCCACGCAAAACCTCACCTTCCCATCTGGTTTAGGGACCAACACGATAGGGCTACACCATTCGCTGTGGGACTCCTCGATCACGCCCAATTCCAACATGTCTATTATCTCCCTCTCTACCAGGTCTTTTCGGCCTTCTGGCAATCTATAGGGACGGGACCGTACTTTTACGCCAGGTTCTGTCTCAATCCTATGGGACACTAAATCAGTCTGCCCTGGCAGCTCAGAATAAACATCTGGGAACTGGTCACATACATCAAGTAGGTCTGACCTTTGTTCCGTTGTTAACTGCTCTCCCATGGGAACCTGATGGTCAGTGTACGTACTACCCTTTGGAAGCTTTGGACCCAAATCCGTCTCTCCTTCCCGAGGGTGAATGAACAGCGATCTCATTGTTTTCCAGGGTTTCAGGAGGTTCACGTGGTAGATTTGTTTACCCTTCCTGGACCCTGGTTGAGAGATCTCATATTTCACCTCCCCGGTGCGGCGGAGAACTTGGAAAGTACCCTGCCACTTCGCAAGGAGTTTACTCTCTGATGTCGGTAGTAGTAGCATCACTTGGTCCCCAGGTTGGAAGACCCTCAAGCGAGCATTTTGGTTGTACTGCCTCTCTTGACGTTCTTGAGCAGATTTGAGGTTTTCCTTCGCAAACCGACCTATCATGTCTAGGCGGTTTCTAAGGTCTATGACATACTGAAGGGTATTCTTGGAGGGGGAGGGCTCCTCCTCCCAGGATTCCTTGAGTAGGTCGAGAATACCCTGAGGTTGGCGTCCATATAGGAGCTCAAACGGGGAGAAGCCTGTGGATGATTGGGGAACTTGTCGTACCGTAAACAACAGGAAAGGGAGAAGTTCATCCCAAGCTCGCTTTTCAGTGTCCACAATAGTTTTTAAAGAACGGTTAAACCTCTCTACCAATCCATCAGTCTGAGGATGGTAGAACGAGGTCCGGACGGATTTTACCTCCAATAACTTCAGGACATCCTGCATTAACTTTGCCATGAAATTTGTTCCCTGGTCAGTTAACATTACTTGTGGAAGTCCTATCCTAGAAAACAGTTCTAACAGCCTGTGAGCAACCTGTTTAGCAGTGGCTGATCTCAGAGGGAAGGCCTCAGGATACCTGGTGGCATAATCAACAACAACAAGTATAAATTTATGTCCCTTCGCAGAGGGTTCTAAAGGTCCGACCAGATCTACCCCAATTCTCTCGAATGGGACGGCTACCAAGGGCAGAGGAACCAAAGGAGCCGGCTTCTGTCCTTTTTGGCTAGTTAACTGGCATTCAGGACATGTCTCACATAGTTTCATGATGTCACCATGTATGCCTGGCCAGTAAAACCGGGACGAGATGCGGTCAGTGGTCTTATCTCTGCCCAAATGACCACCCCATGGGAGAGTATGGGCTAGGGTAAACACTGTTTTAATCAACCCTTTAGGGACTAGCATCTGTCGAATGACCTCCCCTGTTTGTGTAACCTTATTCACACGATATAGTATGTCATTCAACAGTTCAAAATGTGGAAACACTTTTACACCTTGTTCATCTATTATCTTGTTGTTGACCTGTACCACCTTCTCATATTGTCTAGCCAGAGCTGGGTCCTCCCTCTGCCTCTGACGGAAGTCAGGAAGATCCAGGTCTGGCAACACTCCCGTATCTATCTGTTCCCCACCCTGGTCATCCCCGGCCATGACCTGCAGTCCTTTGGGCGGACTAATGTTACCAAAAGTCCCAGCCTTTCTTAACCAGTCCTCTTTTTCCGCACGTCTCTGTTTATGTGTCTTTGGGACATGGTGTCTACGGGGGAAAATCTCTGGGGAAAAAGGGAACAAGTCTCCGGGCTTCTCCGGTACCAGAGAAGTAGGCTCCGTAGGAGTAGGGGCCAACAATGTTTCGAGGTAGGGCCAGTCTCGGCCAAGTAGAACAGGAGCAGGTAGCCAGGGAGCAACTCCCACTAGTAGGCTAGCCTCTTGATCCTGGATACGCAGTGTAACGTTCGCCATCGGGTATCTCTTTGTATCCCCATGGATACACTCGATATTCCAAGGAGAGTTATAAGATAGTCTATTGCTTGGAATTAGGCCCTCTAGGATCATGGTTTTTCCAGAGCCCGAGTCCAGCATGGCGTTTACTTTTGTCCCCTCCAGAGATGCTGGGACTAACAACGGATTGTGGTCCCCTCGGAGACAAGCTGTGGCAGTGGTTCTGCCATATGAACAGTCCATTTCCTCATCTCCTGAGTCCGCAAACTCGGTCGTCCGCGGAAGCTCTCGACGGGGCTCGGTGTTTGGACCTCTCCGCTGTTGGATGGGGTCCTCCCTTCTGGTTGGTGGGGTTATTCTCTCCACCAGGTGGGTGACAGGAGTCCAGGTTCTCGGGGAATACTGTGGGTGGCGGCCTCCCTTGAGTGATCCAGTGGCCTCGGAGCTAGAATGGGAGTCTCTGCGGGAGTTTGTACCAGGAACCCTCCAAGATGGGAAAGGGTCTTCCGATCGGGTTGACTGGATCTCCCGAGCTGGCGGGTTGTAGACCCCTCGATTGTCTGCTCTCCTGCCTCTAGTATCACCGGAAGAAACTGGTGTTTGCACCGGCCGTTCCCAGCTATCCTGTTGGGTGTCGTCGCCCAGGAAGTTTTCCACCAAGCGGACCGCTGAATCCAGGGAAAATGCAGCGTGTCTTTTAACGCGGGAGGAGGGGGGCAGTATCTGTATGAACTGCTCAAGCAAAAACTGTTCAAGGATCTCTGCCTTGTCATGTTTTTCCGGTTGTATCCACCTGGCACATAAGTCTACTAAGCGGTGGGCTACGACCCGGGGTCTGTCTCAGTTTGTATATTTGACTGTCCGGAACCGCTGTCGGTAGGTCTCTGGCGTGAGGCCTAGGCGATCCAGAATAGAAGCCTTTAGTTTCTGATAGTCCATGGCCTCGTCCGCTGGAAGAGCCTGGTAGGCTGCCTGAGCTTCCCCTATGAGGAGTGGAGCCAGAGTCGTTACCCAGCGATCAACTGTCCAGTCGTTGGCAGTGGCTACCCTTTCAAAAGTGAGGAGAAATGCCTCTGGGTCTTCGTTTGGCTTCATTTTAGGCAGCATCACCGGTGGGTTATTTGGAATCCCTGGTCTGCCTGGGGTTGGGCCTTCGACCAGCAGTTGGAGTAGCTTTTCCTCTCGCCGGGCCTGTTGCTCATCTTGCTGGGCTTGTCGCTCAGCTTGCTGGGCTTGTCGCTCATCTTGCTGGGCTTGTCGCTCTGCTTGCTTCTCTGCTAGCTGGAGCTGTTGCTCAAGGAACTGAGAAAAAAATTTCTCCATTTTTTTTTTTTTGTGTGTGGCCCTTCAGATACAGGGGCCGTCCGACATCCCACTTCTGACACCACCTGTGGCAGGACGGCCTGTAGCTGAGGTCAGGGAACAGTCCACACGTATAGTTTCAGGATAAATAAAAACGTTCAGTGGCTTTATTTCTCCACAGTAACATAACATGCGGGTACACTGTCCCTTTAACAAAATAAATCCTGCTCCACTTTGGGAGAAAAACTGACTAATAACACAGCAGACCTATCTAGCAGGCTGGCTGGCTAAACCAGAACCAAACCATAAGGGTACTTTAAGCAGTCAGTAAACAAATGAATAATCCTTACTTTAGTTGAAGTAGTCTTTGGTGAAATCCCTCTGGCTAAGGGCTCACGCAGCAGTGTGATTTTCTCTCTCTCTCTCTCTGGCAGCTACTGCCAGTCACATGATCCTTTATCTACCTTGTTGGCTCTCAGGTGTCAGCTAAAGAGTTTAGCTTTAGAATGCAGTCACAATCTGTGTAACAGCAATAGGCAGTACTACACCTTTAGAGATTCCCCTATCTCTAGGGCCACCTTCATACATATATAATCTTACAGTGACTCAGGGGCCTAGTGGGACTGGCCTATGCCTGGGAAATGATGTTTTCCCTGTCCTTTATTTAAACTGTAATTGACTGAAACAGATCTTACATACTTCTGAACCTAAATGTTGAAGGAAGTAACTAAATGTAACATTTAGCATGCATTTCCAGGTGTTACATTTGAGTATTTACTGTACTGTTATAAATACTGCAACTTTTCTGATCTCTGCAGATTCCAGTAAGAGATTCTTTTATGCAGATAGATTACAGTGCTTTGCTGCAAATGCCGGTAAGAGCTTTTTTTATGCAGACAGATTACAGTGCTTTACTGCCTCTGGACTTTCAAGACTAGACCATAACAGCATACTGTAGCTCATAAACACATGACTTGTTGGCTATCTGAACTATCAAATACTTATTTTATATGTTAACCCCTTTGATGCCTGAAGGCAAATTTACTAAAACAAAAACATTTCATAACTATTTATCTTAATTTGTTACTTTTCACACAGCATAAAAATTGCAAATCTTTACCTCTTCCTAATATGTCATTTGAAATTGAGTTTTGGTTACATAATTTGGCAAAAGTATGACAAGTTTGCCTATTACAACAAGGTAACCCCAGATGAGGAAAGTACTAACTTCTAATGTCATTATTTTTTTGGAGAGGGAAGCAGGAGGAGTTTAGATTCGAGGATATGGTGAAAAATAATGACATTAGAATTTAGGATTTGGCTGACCTAGGGTGAGCTTGGCATGAAGTTCCTGTGTGCTACAAATACCCTGCATTTCCCTTTCAGCTTTGCTGAGCATAACTGGTTGTAGTCTTGAGCTCCTGCGCTTGTTGTGCCTTGCTCCATGTCTTGTGTTTCTTGCAGTTTGGATTCTAGTCTACCAACCCGGCTAGACTTCTGAACCCTTCTGGATATTGACCCCGGCTTACCCTCGACTTTGCAGACCTCTCCAACCCAGACCACAGCTATACAGACTTCAACGATTCTAATCTCTGCAACTCCAGACCAAGGCTTAATGGACTTTGACAATTCTGACCTCTCCATGCCAAGACCTTGGCAAGTATCAGGACTAACCCACTCTCTCCAAACCAGACCTGGCTACGTTGACAATCCGCCTGCCAGCCACGCTTCCGCTGCTGTGGGTGCGTGGTTCTATACTTCCCTACTTCAGTACCGGGGTCCTGTCTTGCTCGTGGGCAGCGCAACCGTTACAGTATACTCAACCCAATGAACATGGACCCCCCTGAGGTGGGCCAAGCCCTGTCTTCTATCTCTGAGCATTTCCAATACTTGGATAATCAGATTGCTTCCCTGACTCAAAGTCTGGCAATGGTTGCTCTCAACCAATCTCAATCCAGAATTGTTAGGCCTGCTACTTTGTCTGTTTCTTCCCCTGAAGCCTCTCTCTCTCTCGCCACATCTCCCCAGTCCCAATCGCTATGCGGGAGATCCCCATGGATGCAGAGGTTTCCTCAACCAATGTGACATACAGTTCCAGTTAACCCCTTCCCGCTTCTCTTCTGATAGATCTAAGGTGGCGTATATTATCGCTCTATTGACCGGAGATGCTCTGGCGTTGGCATCCCCCATCTGGGAGCAGAGACCTGAGCTTATCCAAGACTTCCCACGCGTCAAGAAAGAATTTAAGCAGGTCTTCGACACCCCTTGCCATAAGATTACTGCTGCCTCTTCATTGTTCCACATTTCACAGGGTCACAGATCGGTTCCAAGATATGCTCTGGAATTTCGGACCACCGCAGCAGAGACAGGCTGGAACGATAAGGTTTCTGCAGCTTTCTGGCAAGGTCTCTCTGAGACATTAAAGAATGAATTAGCTGCTCAAGAAAGACCCATGGTGCCCGAGGATCTTATTGCCGTATGTATTAGGGTGGATCAATGCCTTCAGGATAGATTGCTTGAACACCATCACTCATGTTCTCTCACACCAATTGCTCCTATCTCCAATCTGCCTCCTCCCATTTTCCCAGATCTTGAGGCTGCAGAACCGATGCAGTTAGGAAGTCACCAGATCTCCCCTTCAGAGAAACAACATCGAAAAACTGGAGGATTATGTCTCTACTGCGGAATGTCGAGTCTCCTGGTGCTTCCCTACCCCAAGAAGCCAGGAAACGCCAACACCCAATGAGGTATGAGGGGATTTCATTGGCTACCATTTCTTCATCCCCTTCTATTAAGAGAGGTTTGCTTACCAGGGTCATGCTGTAGATCTTCCTTGAGAGTCCTGGCTTTCTAGTTCCTGCCTCTTTGGTGGCCCATTATGTTTAAGGATATCAAGGATTTAATCAACTCATGTCCCCCTGTGCTAGAAATAAGTCCGCCCGCAATAAACCGTCTGGTCTGTTTCACCCTTTACCTATTCCGGACCGACCGTGGACCCACCTCTCAATGGACTTTATTGTCGAGCTTCCGGTTTCTAGTGGGATGAATACTATCCTCGTTATTGTTGATAGGTTTTCCAAAAAGGCCAATTTCATTCCCCTCAAGGGTCTTCCTAACTCTGCCACCTTAGCAGATATTTATATCAAATAAATATTTCATATTCATGGAGCTCCACTCTCTATAGTGTCTGATCAGGGGTCACAGTTTGTGTCGAAATTTTGGTGTGCCTTTGCACAAAGGTTGGATATCACTCTTCTTTTTTCTTCAGGGTACCATCCCCAAACCAACGGACAAACCGAAAGAACAAACCAGTCATTAGAGCAATACCTGCAATGCTTTATTTCTGACGCACAGGATGACTGGGTGGATCTACTCCCATGGGCCGAATTCGCTCATAATTCGCTCAGAAATGAGTGCACCCAAGAATCACCATTTTTTTTTTATAAACTATGGGTTCCATCCAGCTTGCCTTCCGATTTCTTCCAATCCTTCTGGAGTTCCAGCAGCAGATTCCAGGGTGAACTCGCTCCAAAATTCTTGGAAGAGAATTCAAAAGACTCAGCAGGAAGCAGTACACAGACAAAAGACACAGGCGGATCTCCATCGCCGTAAGGCACCCAAGTTTAGGCCAGGAGACAAAGTGTGACTTTCATCTAAGAACATAAGATTGAAGACACCTACACTGAAACTGAGATTCTTGGTCCCATTCACCATTCTCAAACAGGTCAATCCCGTAGCGTATCGCTTGCAACTGCCTCCTTCGATGAGAATTCCGGCAGTCTTCCACGTTTCTTGGTTAAAACCTGTTTTTCAAAGTTCTCAGTTTACTGATATCACCCAAACCTCCACCTGTCATCGTACAAGGTCAAGAAGTACATATTTGAAATTCAATCCATAATCGATTCCAGATACTCCAGAGGAGTGGTGTAAGGAATCCGCTCCTAGGTTTTGCTGAAACCTTTTCCTTACAGAGCCTTGCAGCTTCTAGACAACTCCCCCTTGTTTCTTCAATCAGCATCCCCAGCTTCTGCAATTAGACTGCAGCCTGCTTCTTGCTGCCTCCTTTGCAGCTCTGCCTCATTGGCTGCCTGTTCTATTTATCTCCTGCCCTGCCCACCAGGAAGTTGCTGAACATAGACTTTCTTTAGTAACCGTGTTTGCCACAGCCTGTGTTTGGCCTGCCTGGCCTTCTTGCCATTGCTCCTAGTTACAGGCAGACTCCGCCGTGGCTACACTGAAGCCTCAGTGTTTCTTGTCCTGTCTGCAGTGCCAATCGCCTGCTTCCAGTGGCCTCCACTTCTCACAGCTGTACCCGGCTAGGGAGTGCTGTTTTGTGCTGAAGCACTGGATCTCCTTCCCTCCTGCAGAGGCCTGCATCGGTGTTCCTGTTACATACTGCATATTCTCCTTGTAGAGGCCTGCATCGTTGTTCCTGTTACCTGCTGCAATCTCCTGCTTCCAGTGGCCTCCACTACTCACAGCTGTACCTGGCTAGGGAGTGCTGTTTTGTGCTGAAGCACTGGATCCCCTTCCCTCCTGCAGAGGCCTGCATCGGTGTTCCTGTTACCTGCTGCATATTCTCCTTGTAGAGGCCTGCATCGTTGTTCCTGTTACCTGTTGCAATCTCCTGCTTCCAGTGGCCTCCACTACACACAGCTGTACCCGGCAAGGGAGTGCGGTTTTGTGCTGAAACACTGGATCCCCTGTTCCTGTTCCTTTCTATGTTGAAGCACCTTCGCTCAAGCGTCCTGTTGCCGAACCCCAGCATGGATTTCGTTTACCCAGTCTTCTCTAATCCTGACCCCGGCTTGTCCACGGATTATCCTGCCTTCTCCAGTCCTGACCCAGCTATGTTTGACCACAGAATTCGCAACCCGGATCAGGCTTCGTGGTCTAAGGTCGGTGTATATCTATCCCGACCCCAGCCCTGCGGTCCGGTCCAGGTTTGTGGTGAGCATGTACGTTACAAGGGGTCCAATTCCTCATACACTGGAAAGGCTTTGGACTGGAGGAACGTTCTTGGATATCTCTTCATCAGATTCACGCTCCCGGCTTGTTGAGGCGGTTCCACGCCAGGTTCCCGCACAAGCCTTATGGGATTCATTCTGAGGCCGATCCTCAAAGGGCGGGGGGGGGGGGGGGGGGTACTGTAAGGAATTGGGGAACATGTCCTTTGCGACGTATTCCCTCCTTAACTGTCACAGCATAAACCTCTGCTCTGGCACCAATGCGTGCGCGCACCCCTGCTCTGCTTACAGAGCGCGCACGAACACGCTGCTCTTCTAGTGTGCCATGGAGCTTAGCTCTGCCTCCTCGGACGAGTCGTGCTTCTCTCGCACATGGCCTGCACACGTGATGCATGGCAAGTTCTCACCTAGCCCACTTGTCTCCTGCAGCCAATCCTTGCCTCCGCAGAGGCCGCGCCTCTGCTCTGCCTCCTTTGCTACTGGTTCCTGTGTGCTACAAATACCCTGCATTTCCCTTCCTGCTTTGCTGAGCATAACTGGTTGTAGCCTGGAGCTCCTGCGTTTGTTGTGCCTTACTCCTTGCTGCTTTGGGCACAATGGGGAGTATCCTGGAATGACTTTAGACAGTTTCTGCGGGGTGAGGTACTGTAAGGAATCGGGGAACACGTCCTTTGCGACGTGTTCCCTCCTTACCAGTCAAAGCACAGACCTCCGCTCTGGCTCCAGCGCGAGCACACATCCCCGCTCTCCTTACAGAGCGCGCGCACGCGCAGCTCTTCTAGTGTGCCACGGAGCTTAGCTCCGCCTCCTCGGATGCATCGCGCTTCTCTCACGCGCGGCGCACACGTGATGCCGTGCACCGCTCCCCAGCTGCATGGCAAGTTCTCATCTAGCCCACTTGTCTCCTGCAGCCAATCCTTGCCTCTGTTCCACCTCCCTTGCTACTGGTTCCTGTGTGCTACAAATACCCTGCATTTCCCTTCCTGCTTTGCTGAGCATAACTGGTTGTAGCCTGGAGCTCCTGCGTTTGTTGTTCCTTGCTCCTTTGTATTGTGTTTCTTGCAGTTTGGATTCTACGTGTACCGATCCAGCTAGACTTCTGAACCCCTCTGGATATTGACCCAGGAGATTTTGTACGTAGACCACCTTCTCTTAATGTTTTTAATATTTTAGGGAAATTTGCCCGATAAAGGAATTTAAAATTATTCGTAATTTGCACTCCCAGATATCTAATGGACTCAATTTTTCATCCTGTTGGTCAACATTGGCTGTTTCTGCCCAGGTTTTGCTTTGCATTATCCACAAACCATTTTTGTGGTCAGTGTTTTCTGCAAATGCATTACAGTAATTGCAAATTGGATGGAACTAAATTATCAGTGCACATAATGTTTGTATGCACAACATCATTTTTTGCTTACAAACACACGCCTCAACAGTATTTCACTTCCAAAATAACCTGGTAAAATGTAGTAACAGTATGTTGTTATTATAGTATTAAATGTTATTACTGTTTCATAAATTATTATTTGTTAAAATGTCTTTGTTTGATTAAACAACTGACATTAAAATGAACCTGTTTTATAGCGATAACACAAGTAAACACTTGTAACAACAGTACATCCCAAAAGTTGTTTATTGTGAAAAAATCTAAAAATATAGAAGAATATTAAAAATCATCTCCGCACAACAACATGGTTGTTGCATAGAGTGTGTGTGTGCGGGGAACCTAAGGTTATCAGGTGTGGTGCTTTACGTGTTAGGATCACAGGAGGCCTAAACCTCCGCCACGGGGAGCCTGGGGCACGTATAAATAATAGGAGTAACCTCGTACTCTGTGCAGCGCCTCCACCTGCGATAGCTCCCACCAGAGGGGGAGTGGTTCTTCGCAGGACAATATATATATCACACACACAGCATGTAAAACAACCAATAACTTTACTAGTGCAAACGTACTTATTCATATATCAACAGGTGCCCCTCTCTAGAGGAGACACTACTACTGCGTCTCGCAGGACGCGACCCCCTTCCACCGGGTGATCCCACCCCGTGTCCAGTAACCCCACACAATATGTCCCTTCACGTGAGATAGATATGTGTGACTGGCAGCCATTAGTCCCGTGGGAGTATAATATAGTATAGTTGGTGCACTTGGTGATGGTTACCTGCCGAGCACTCCAGTGCCCGGGCCTGCCAAGGAGCTTCACAAAGGATCCGATGACAGCTGACCACAGGAACTACCGTCCGGGGCAATCCCACCCGGATGGCTGCTGCAGCGACAGCGAAGGTCTGAGCCCAGACCTCTGGATGGACGCGCAGCATCCGCTGTGTCCCTAACTGACTCTGGATAATAAGGGGCAGGTTCCCTAACCTGGGGCCTGTCCTTGAAACACTCAAAGCTACTGGTGACTCAGGGCTATCTGGGGCCTAGGGGGCTGCTGGCCTAGTGCAGGGAGTCACTGACTCCTACACCCTACCTCCTTCCCCTAGCTGCTCCTGACGCCGACTGACTAACGTGCTCAGAGCCCGCAAAATGTGTCTAATTCCCTCTGCAGGGAGATGCTGCAGCCCTATTGGCTCCCTGGCGTCACGTGGGGTCTCCTAAGGCTCATGGGACTCATAGTCCCTGCTTAGAGCCCTCCTCTGGTTGGTCTGGGGTTGCTGCGCTATCACTGCGCATACGCGACCTGTCAGTGGGCCTCCCGGTGCTTCTGACTACCGCGCATGCGCGAGGAACTGTCATGGCGGCGTCCTACACCGGGAACCGCCGGGAGCGCCTCGCAACCAGACCGAGGCCCTAGCAACCGGCCGCACGCATCCCCGGCAACCGGCGGCATCTGATGAGAGCACTCTGAGCGCGCACATGCCTCCACATAACCCCCGCGAACGGCCGCAGTGAGTACCCGCAAGGGGGGGGTCCGCAACGGAAGGGGGGACCTGGCTACACAGTAATATACTGTATATTGTAATAAAGCATTCACTGACGTACACCATGTTTCGGGAGCCTAATGTGATACATATGTCAATTTAGAGAGACTGTGCCTGGTGTCGTTAGTTTTCAAGCCTTAGAACTTCAAAGAAGAGGTGATTATGGGTGCTTAAAAATAACTTGCGCTTTTCTTAGAGAAGAGAGATTAATACACGACCACTCACACCCACCCACCATACTCTCACCCACCTACCCAAGTTATTACACACACCTCAATCACTAAGAAGGAGTTCATGGAATGGTACTCTGTAGCACCATAGCGGCAAAGAATCCTGTTCATCTTCACCCCGCTCAGGGTTGGAAGGAGGTTGGAGCGGTAGCATGGCAGGGTGAGTGAAGGAAAATCCGTTATTTCCTCCCCTGGCTTCAGACCCGAGAGGAACCTTTCCTCTGCCAGGTAAACTGAAGCCTTGTGACTGGATACACCATCTGCACCATTTTGCAGCAGACTTCCCAGGAAGCTTTCACGCCCTGCAACTGTTATCTTCGATCTTTGATGAACTTTATCAGGCCTGGAAGACGAACGAAATGAAACGTAACGCGTGTCAGGTTTCAAATCCTTTGTCTCAATTTATTACTCATAGGGTAATGACTTTTATACAGAAAAAAAAGGATATTGGTTAGAGGCGTAACATAGGCGTATCATAGGCGTGACATAGGCGTATACTAGGTGTGTCTTGGGTGTAGCATTGATTAGAGGCGTGATTTAGGGGCAGGACATATTAGTGGCGTGACTTTAGGGACGTGTCTTTTCCCAATACAAGCAATTGTCTGAATACATAGCTTATTCATTGTCTGTTATCAAAAGAGACCTTGAGTCTTAGCAACTATATTACACTATTTTGCTTCTTTCAGAGAACCATTCTATTATATTCTACTAAAACACCAGGAAATTGGCATCACAAAAGTATCTAGTAATATCCTGACCAGAAAGAAAGGAAATGCAATTTTGGCAGAAACTGAGTGCATTTGGGAATTATATTTCAGCAAAAGGCTGACTACAGAATTTTAACTAGTTATGACCATACAAAATGGAAGCTTAACATGAGTGCAGATTCTGGCCTGACATATTGGTCCTAACAGTGAGTGTCCATAGATGAATCTGCAATCTTCAAAAATTGAACTGCGTACTGGGCTCTGCCTACAGAATATAGAAAGAAACACAATTTTAATGCACAGCTTTGATATCAGTGAACTGGACAATGGCACTAAAACGAAATCCACGGAGGACATTTACCTGCCAGCGGTGGCAAAGATAAACACCTGTGCATGACTCAAACACACACTTGTTGGGGTCAGCAGGGTAAGGATGGCACATTAACAGCACTTTTGGCGTTGTGGGCTCAGCAGTTGCAGGTGCTTCAGCTATTGTGCGGTGTTGCTGTGCGGGGGAGGGAGGGTTTGGTTGCAATGGGATTAAAGGTACATTTTACATTGTACAGTGGCCAGAAAATATTTCTGAACCTTTTAAGATTTTCACATATTTCAACCCTAAAATGTTATTAGATCTTAATCTAAGTCCCACTACTAGATAAAGATAAACAAATAAGACAAAAATGTGATACGTTTTCAAAATGTATTTATCCACAAATTATTCAACATTCAATATCCATGTGTGAAAAAGTATGTGAACCTTTAGATTCAGTACCTGGTGGCACCCCCAATGAGCAGCAATAACTTCAACTAAGCATTTCTGTAACTGCTGCTCAGTCTCTCACATCGGTTTTGAGGAATTTTGGCCCATTTATTTTGATTGTGACGTGACGTGTTTCCACACACCTGTATGGTAAAGACCAAACTCACAAAGTTTCTCATAAGTAATGGTCATTTAGTTCAACTCTTTGGCCAAAAGCATTTTAAGCTTTCAGCCCTGCCAAGGCATGGCCCCTTTGCAGTTCCTAATACTATCTGTCAAAATTCTCTTTACCTCTGTAATAGAGACAGAAATGTGTCAATAGACCAGACTTCCACAAGTGCTTGAAAAAAAGGCTACACCCATGATATGGAGTAGGGGGCCCATACAGTCAAGTCCTGTTTAATCTTTTCAATTAGTGGAGCCTAATTATGGAGATATAGATCCTTATATTTGTTTGTAATGCGTACTCCTAGGTATTTAATGCTGTCATCAGTTTATTTTAAATTGAGTATATATTTTTACTTGCATCTCTGCGTCTAAATGGTGTTCAGGGCTTCTGATTTGGTGCTGTTGATTCTAAAATTGGATTTTCTGCTAAATATTTCAATTTTTCTAAAAAGCTCGGTAAGGAACTTTTAGGGTTCACCACTGACAGGAGTACATCATCAGAAAACAATGAGATTTTGTACTCTTTTTCTCCTATACTTAGCCCTTCAATGTTATAATTGAATCTAATTGTGTATGCTGGAGGCTTAATTACTAGTGCGAACAGTAGCGGCGAGATTGGGCACCTTTGCAATGTTCCATTTTTTTATGGGGAATTGCTTGAAGAGAAAGCCTGATGCCTATAATTGTGTGGCAGTTGTAGGGGGCTTGCATGCCTGCTAGGATACTAGTTCCTAGCCCCGTGTTTTTCAGGACCTTGAACGTGAAAGGCCTGCCAACTATGTCAAAATCTTGCTTTGTGTCCAAATCCAGAATTACCGTAGGGATGTTATATGTGTTACAGTTGTGGATAATGTACATTAATCTGTATATGTTGTCCGCTGCCTGCCTATCATGGACAAAACCCACTTAATCTGGGTGGAACAATGACCCCAACACTGTATATAATCTTCTGGCGACAAGACCTTTGCAAAGATTTTAACATCAGAATTAATTAGGGAGATTGGCCTGTAATTTGGGCATAACACTATGTCCTTTCCCTCTTATGGTATAACTAGAAATGTTGCTGCCAGCATTTCCTGTTGTGGTTGTGCAGAGTCCCTGATTGACTTTTGTAATGGTTAAGTGTGCCTCACTGCTCTGACATGCGGATGCTGCTGTGGAAGCATTTACATTTGGCGATCTGTATATACAGTATATATCTTTTTCCTGAAGATATTGCCTATAACCACATGTATTGTACAGTATAACTTTTTCCTTCTGATATGAGTTACTTAGAAAATATTTTTTTGCATGTAACTACTGCTAGTAATCATTGGAAACAAAAAAATAGACAAGCACAGCTTGTATAAGGAAAACTGTATTACAAAGAGAAAAAAAGTGTGTGTGTGTGTGTGTGTGTGTGTGTGTGTGTGTGTGTGTGTGTGTGTGTGTGTGTGTGTGTGTGTGTGTGTGTGTGTGTGCCGAGCACACGCATTTTGAGTGAAACTTCCTTGTCATTTGTCAGTGTTTTGTCACAGAAATTGTATTTGTGATGGTGATGTTTTTAATTAAAAATCAAAACACAATTTCAGAGCCAAAACACAAAGAAGTTTGACTTAGAACGCGTTTTAGCTATTTGCACTTACAGTATATATTCTCATGTGTGTGCGTCACTGTGTGTGTGTGCGAGCGTCAGTCAGTGTGTGTGTGTGTGCGCGCATCAGTCAGTGTGTGTGTGCATCAGTCAGTGTGTGTTGTGCGTCAGTCTGTGTGTGTGTGCGCGTCAGTCAGTGTGTGTATGGGTGCCAGTCAGTGTGTGTGTGTGTGCATGCCAGTCAGTGTGTGCATCACTGTGTGTGTGTGCATGCGCTAGTCAGTGTGTGCATCAGTCAGTGTGTGTGTGCGCACCAGTCAGTGTGTGTGTGTTTACGCGCCAGTCAGTGTGTGCGTGTGTGTCTGCGCGTGTCAGTCAGTGTGAGCATCACTATGTGTGTGTGTCAGTCAGAGTGTGTGTGTCACTGTGTGTGTGTGTGTATCACTGTGTGTGTGTGTCAGTGTGGCGCTGGGGCGGAGAGTGCACCCTGCATGTCCTGCAGGTTCTCCAAGCTTTCCCTTCACCCTCCAAGGACACTGCGCTCAGCGCTCCCCCCCTGAGCTCTGTCAGAGCTACGGAGACACAGAGCACTCAACGCTCTCCCTCTCCCTCCCTCAGAGCTATGGGGACACGGAGCATTCAGTGCTCTCCCCCTCCCTACAATCTACAGGGATAAAGGACACGGCATGCTCAGCACTGTCCCCCTCCCTCCATCCAAGCAATGGCGCACTCGGCGCACTCAGTGCTCTTCCCCCCTCCTCTGGCAGTGCTGCGTGGATGTGCAAGCTCAACCCCCCTCCAACCCCGACCGGAGCAGCCCCCCTTCCTCTCTCCTCCCCCCACAGCATAGCTGCGGGGACACAGCGCCCGGATCTCGGGGGGAGAGAGAGGTGTGTGTGTGTGTGTCTCGTCCGTCCAGTGTTGACTCCTCCTGGTGTAAGCTGGCAACACTGACGGCCTCTTCTGCCAGGAGTGATGTCACTTCCATCACCACTGACTTCCGTCTCCAATCAACAGCATTCACGCCGCTAAAGAAGTTTCACTTCAATAATATCACCCACTCACATGTGAGATAACACCAACGGGTAAAGGGTCACTCGAGCGCAGCAACCATAGAGAAAGCCTTCAGCTGGTCCCAGTTGAAATCTACACAGTGGTTCCTCTGGTAACAGCATCCAGAACTGTGTCCCGGAAGTGACGTCACGCACTCTCGCGAGTGTTTGCCTATGTCTTCACGACTGGTATCTAAGATTCAGGCAGTATAAGCTACTGCTCTTTCTCCTTCTCCATCTGTTTCAGTCTGGCATCTTCCAAAGATAGGGATGTTGGTGTACTGTCTGGCTCTGACCTACCACCAATGTGCCTCTCTTAATAGCCCTACGTGTTTCGCACACTCGGCTTTGTCAGGGGATGATGGCCCTGTTTCTCACTCCTACCTAAGTACCTGAATAATCTTGTGATTCCAATTATACAATCAACCAATTGGAATACATTAACTATAGTTAATACACTGTTTAAGATTCCAACCCATGGAATGGGGACATACAGTATACCTCACCCTCAGTAGGTTCCAATTTATTATACCCCCTTTAATAGGAAATAAAACAGAAGCTAATGCCCTCATTCAGTATACCATTGATTGTAGCAGCACTATATTAAGCCTATTTAACTTTGTCCTAGCGTGTAGTTGGCAGCTGATCACAGCTACACTATTGCTACACTGTAAATGAAAAAAGACATGATAGACAAATACTGTATATACACCGTTGCTCTCAGGGTGAGAGTAGCGTTCTACAGGTACACATAGTGTATCCTCCCTGCTTCAAATGGATCATGAAATGCCCAAGGCAGCGTTCTTTACAGCTGTTTCACCATAACCACGGCTTCTTCTGCAGATGATTTTTCTATCAAGTCTTTTTCATCTACTGTACATGTAATGGTGTTTCACCCACCCGGTGGCAGATTTGGCCATTACCATGGTGTATGGTGCTTATACCTGCTGGTAACAGGAGGGCTGAGTCATCCGCCGATGGTAGTGGGGACACAGGACTAGGCTTCTGGGGTTCATACCCTACATATTCTTTAGCAGTGCAGCGCCTACATCTGCCATAGACTCCAGGGAACTGAAGATGATCGCTTCACGGTAGAACTGATTACCTCTCCCCCTTGTAAGATCACACTCCAGGCAGGAGGTACAGTATATGCAAACAGGAACAGTTTATTGTCTTCACTCTCTGTGCAGCACAGTAACAAGGAAGGTTCTGCCCAAAACAGCCTCATACTGTAGCTACTATTGAAGGATGGTCCCTGGACCTTCACTACAGGCCAAGGGCACCCGCAGCAGTCCCAGCTCTTCCCTTCCTCCCTATCAGACGTAGAGGTATGGTCAATACTCACTCTCCCCTGGAGGGAAGAGGACTGGAGAAGGTCCAATAACTAGCCTCTCTAATGTGTGGCCTGCCTTCCTCAAGTGGGGGAAGGCATTACAGAATTTAGGGCGACACTGCCCTTAAGTACAGCCAGGATGAGGGCACCAAGTCTGTCTCATGATTGATCATGCCCAGGCCTGATGTCACCACCTTCCGCTGTCACTCAAGTGCAGATCCTCGGAGGGGGAACCCCCCATATCAACTACTGGCAGCCTGATTATACCAGGGCTTACTGCCAGCACAATGGCAGCATAGTAGCCATTAGGTGACTTGCCTACAAACAATTAAAGGGGGTATAATAAATTGTATCCAACTGAGGGTGAGGTATATGTATATATCTTCACACTATTATAAAACCCAGTAGACGTTAAGAACGTTATGCATATATTCATGTTCATATATTCATATTTATTATATCCAGAAGGGGTCATTTTCCATCATTAGAAAGCTAATAGCCCTGTAAATATGTTTTCAATTGAAATTGATAACTGTCAATGCTCATTCTCAAGAGTTATCTGGCTATAAAATTTGAAGTGATCTTGAGACTATATTTGAACCTAAAGTTCATAAGTATTTTGACAATCAATGGAGCAATTAGCCTGTTTTCGGTTAGCATTTCAGGTTTTGACTAAAGGGTACCTTTCTAACTGGCAATTACATATATAATCTAAATCAGCAATTAGTTTTGCTCTGGATCTACTTTAAGATTTTTTTTTTTTTTTTAAATTTAGCGTAGCAAGTTTTGAAATAAAGGTTTTTTATAATATAATGAATTTTCTAGACACAGTATTTTTCAAAAGTGTCTTTCTGGCATGTAGTCTCTAATTAGAGAGTAGTTGGGACCTATTAGTCCATATATATGCCAACTCCCTAAATTATAAATTTACTATCCTCTTTTAATATCTACCAAACTTATGGCTATGTATGTCACCTACTAGTGCTATTGAGTCATTGGAGCATATATAATGTATAGAATAAGTTAAATCTTTATTTGGTGGAGTGCACCCATGTGATGGTAGGTGGTAACCAGGTTCTCAAATAAAGGTTAAGCCCATTTTGGTTACCACTAATCCGCGTATAAGGGTCCAAGAGAGTTAGCTCTTGGGCCCAGTAACATTGGGAAAAGTACAATGTATAATGCGTAATAAAAGTATTTTATGTGTTTTTCCCTTTCCGGCATGCCAGCAAGCAGGGATTGCTAGGGTATGAGTGTGATGGTGAGGGGTAACCAGGCTCTTAATAAAGGTCAAGCCCTGTTTTGGTTACCCGTGATCTGAGTATAAGGGTTCAAGAGAGTCAGCTCTTAAGCCCATTAACAGTATATATGCATAAACTGTTATTTGCGTTAATAAAGAATTTTTATGTTTTTACCTTTCCAGGGATGCCAGCGAGCAGGGATTGATGGGGTATGAGTTTCAAGGGGGGTTTGCGGAGGAATTGTTGTCAGAATGTGCCTAGGTAGTTGGGGTCAGGAGTTGTCAGTTCCCTTAAAAATGTACACGGGAATCATGCCTGATTCTCGGATACATGTAGGCACATTGTCAAGGCAATATCTCCCCTTGAAAATGCTTGCGCGACTCACCGCTAGGGTTCCCTACTTCAGCATAGCCCAGAAATGTAAATGGGCAAATGTGCATGTCCCTTGGCAATTTCAGATTTCCCGCCATCTCGGCTTTCTAGACGGCTTGGCTCTGATTGACTAATGAGAATCTCCAAATACTGTAAGAAACGTCTGAGCCAATCTGGTTTGAGATTTCTAGCACCAGAAGTACAGACGGGCTTTTCAAAGTTGCTCTTGCGCGAATAGCAGAGCAACCGGCTTCAATTTCAAGCCGGGAAAGTCTGCCCGCCAGATTCTAAGTCCCGGTTTTAGTGCCCAAGTTCTAATTGAACTTGGCGGTTGCGGCTGGAATTGAAACCCGATTTTAGTTTCAGGAGTTTGGGACTAACACCTGGTCATATGAGTCCAAGTTATCAGAAGAGAAGGGAGTGGGGGCATGTGGAGCTTCACACAGATTTGGGAACCAGAGGATTTCGGGCTATGTCCCAGTCAGGGTAAAACTCTTATTTAGAGTTCCCTGCACCTAGAACAGTCTAGTTTCCGACCCCAGACCCCCAGTAAGTGTGCTTTTCGTCTGTATTTTTTGTTTCACTGTGTGTATGCCTATTTAAGCAAATAAATCACAATTTATTTAATTATCTTGTTTTGCTCAATGAATGATCCTGGTAAAAAGGTGTAAACTGCCTGGTCTCCTGTGACAATGAGTTTGAAGGGGGGTTTTGCAGAGGAATTGTCAGAATGTGCCTAGATTGTTGGAGTTCGGAGTTGTCGGTTCCACTAAAAATGTACCCGGGAATCATGCCTGACTCCCGGATAATTGTAGGCACATTGTCCTGGCAATATCCTTGAAAATGCAAGTGTGATGCACCGTTAGGGTACCCTGCTCCAGCATAGCCCAGAAAGGAAAATGAGGCACAGGGATGAACAGGTATCCCAGTAGCTGAGGGAATCCCTAGGTTAATGAGGGTACCCCAGTTAGTGCCACAGTAGTCCAGAACAAGTGTAGTGCCCCTGACGAAGCCAATCTAGGCGAAACTAGTTGGGAAGCAGGTTTGGAGTGTGTGAGGACAGCGCTGGTGGACTTGCATAGCGACTTGCCTAGTGAGTGCCTGAACGTCTCTGACTGCTGCACGGAAGTCTCGCGAGATGTGAGTGGATCTCACGTGAAGCAGAAGTGATCCGGACACAGGGGGAATAGCGGAGGAGGACGTGGGACGTTTCTCTTAACAGCTACAGATCCCAGGTGCCGGTGAGCAAGACTATTCCGTGAAGAGAGTGCGGGACATTGCCCTGTACATTTAGTCAGCCGTGGCACTCAGTGGTTATGTGCATTGTCTCTCCGGTGGAGATATCCTTTTCATATATTTTAATATTCATTTATAGTTTGAGTGTTTGTTCTTTAGTACAAATACCTTGTTTTTTTTCCTATTAATATTGTCCCTCTGGGCTCTGAGTTTATTTTGGAAGCCGGTTGGAGGCTTTGTGAAGATTTTTCCTGATTGACCAGACGGAGAGGTGATATCCATCATATGAAGTAGTAAAGATCCCTGCACACTGCTGATTTATAGTTTATATCCTGTAAGTGCATTTTGTATAAGCAGGCTTGGGCTGGGTTTCTATACAGATGTTGTTTTCTCTTTTTCTCCCATTTGTTCCTGTTCTATTGTGTTCCATGCCTGCACATGCTGTGGCAAACGGCTCCCTTTATGTAGCGGCGCCGTTTGCCCAGGCTCTTCGCGACACAGTCTTTCAAAGTTTAATTTGTAGAAAAGGGGGACAAACACCCAAGGGGCACTCAGCCCTCAACCTTCAATGGTTTATTTCTCCAGACGCTAAACATTTTAAACACTGTCACTTTAAGAACAAACAAAATCAGAAAAATAAACATCTACAGATGCGGCGGCCATTATTCGAACACTTCACGTGTTGTATACCTCGGAATACTCATGTGATGGCGCGCAATTTCTTCCAATCGTACCGCCTTAAGACGTGAGTGCAGAAAATGGCATTTTAGTGTTCTGGTTTTTAAACCCCTTGAAATTGACACAGTAGCACAGTACTGTACACATTACAAATCATTCATTTCATTGCACACAAAGAAACAGAATACAGCAGCGCACACATAATTGGCTCGGTGATTTGTTCGAAAGCAGGCCTGGGAACATCAAGACTCATTGCCCCTACTATCGGGGTAGGCACCCTCTAGAAGTCTGGGATGTCAAAGACTGTACAGCACTGTAAGAAGAGTGGCAGTGGTGGTATAATATGCTGCTAATAAAGGATCCTGGTTTTACTATATCCCCCTGTCTAAGTGTCAGTCATTGGGCAGGGGGGGGAGAAGGATGCCGTGGTGGGGGCTGATATCCAGAGCACCCTGGAGCCCACTACAGATGGAGGCGCTGAGTACCCAAGAAGAACTACCATAACAGAACCTAAAAGCCTGTCCTGGTCTCAGCAACATTGCAGATAGCTCAAGATTTCCTGCTCCCTACAGGTATTGCACCACACTAATAGCGTAGACTGTAGATCTCCCAGAGAAAGTGGGAAACAGGGCTACATATACATGGATAAAAGAACAAGATAAGTGAATACCACCTACGTGTGTCGATAAAGCACAGATGCATGAAATATGTAGGTGGTATCACTTACCTTGTTCTTTTATCCATGTCATTAATTCATTTTTTTTTTATTGGAGTTCACCTCTCGATCTTTTTTTGGCTAGTAGTGCACTGCACCACTCCATTTATTTAGGACTATGTGGAAGCCACAAACACCAGCTACCATAAACACCAAATGTGTTCAGTCATACCACTCATGCTATGACCTCTCCACCCACCCCGCTGCCCTCCTGCATGTTTTAGTGTACACACCTGAAGAGGGATGAGACGCAGCACTTAAAAAAACTATGCATGACCCCATCCCTACGAAGAGAGGACACCAATCATTTTCTTATTTTTATACTACCTATGTTAAAAAAAAAATGTATAACACAATTAGTTATATAAAATATCAAAATTATAACAAAACAGACTTTCTTCTTTGTATTTTCACACTTATCACAACAGGGGTGGGGATTGGGGTCAAGAGTAAGGGGGTTTGGTCAAGTGGGTAGTTGCACCAGTTTTGTGTTTTTTTGGTCTCCCGAGGTAAATTTTTATAAGTACATTTCCTTAGTTATCAATAAAGATTAAATTGTCAAATACACAGTACGGTGGAAAAGGGGGGAGGTTAATTTGGGGAAGTGTGTGTACATGGATGGATGATGGAACTGTCCAAGGAACAGTTGTTATGACTTCAATGGGGGGGGGGGGAAGCAGGGTGGTGTTGTGGTTTAGCCCCTTTTTTTCTTAGCTGTTCATAAAGCATTGAATGTTAATGGATTACTAGGCGCTAGGGTGGCAAAAGGGGGTAGGTAGGGAATTTTAGTTTACATATTAACCCCTTTCATCATGCAGTATGTTTAACCAATATATAGGGGTTTTTTTTTTGCCAGACTAACGGGTTAAACATATACACATGTATATTTACATTAATATTTCAACACATATTTCATGCAAATTTGCCTTCTATACCATTTGTATCTTATTTGCAATTAATTTGGCAGTACATACATACTGTAGGAAATATAGGGGTAACGACAGCTTGAATTAGGTGATAAATAATGTACTAAAAATCTTCAGTTAAGCTTGTTACAATAATTATCAGAAACGGTATGAATGCATATTTTTTCTTAAATATGGCTATTATGATGGTTTTTACAAGTAGCGATATTAGTTATCTCATAAGATAAAAATGTACCTATTTATTTCGGTGCAACAGTACTGCATGCTACAGTAGTTGACAAAAATATATTCATTTTTTAGATTACACTGCAATTTTGCTTTCCTACTACTTGATGTATGCGGTGTACGTGTCCTTTTTTTATTTGCAGTTCCTGTAGGTTTTAGTTCATTGCTACTCCTCTGACAGGGAATGGGTAACCGGTACAGCACTACTACTATTTGCAATAATAATTGGGACTGCAAGAGCATCATAGGCCCATATTATAGTGTATAATCAAATGAAACAACTTAAAAATGAATTAGTGGAAGATATACTCACATTCTTTTAATCTAGTCCCTGTGTTTGTTATTATAGTTGCTGCTCTTATTTGTTTTACATATACAAGTCACACCTCTCCTCCACATTGAAGAGTAGATATGGCCTGGAGCACCCTCCCCCACAGAGGAGGTTATGTCTCACAGCTGGTGGAGAAGATAGAGCTCAGTAGTGAATACATATAGTATATTCAGGGAGTATAGTTGTGTATAAGCAGAAACCTACTTTCTTCACAGCAATGGACTGTGAAGTTGGCCTTGACCAACCCGGTGACATTAATGCTAATATTAATCCAAAAGACCTTGATGGATACGATTGTGCAGGTAACTATAACTCCTCTCAAAATATCTTGCATACCTTCTCTGCAAACACAAGATTGATTGATTTCTTTCTTTGCCATTTTCTCTATGGGAGCTCTATGCTTAAGTAAAACTGAATTACTTTGGGTTGTGAAGGTCACATGAGGTCAGTTGTCGCTGCGCATTCACTGCATGACTGTGAAATGAAATGACCAAAATGATTGAGACTTGGGCGCTTTGGCCTGAACAGTAAAATTGTGATTTGAAGTTCAATGAAAAACTCTCCATTGAAGTCTCTCTGACTGGGTTGCTGGTAGTGAGTGAAAGCAGCCCTGCAATAAGTGAGCGCTAATCTGTTGCAGATACTGATTCCAGCCTTAATGCCTGTGTTATTCGCTTATCCTGGTTAGCTCTTTACAAAAGTGAGGATTGCAGTCATGTGGAGTCTCTAAATATGTTTTTTTTTTCTTTTTTAATTTGAACTAAAATAGCCCGCTTAGTGTCTCTCAAGACATTATAAAAAAAAAATAGCCTTGTAACAGACCATTAAAGGCTATGGCGTTTCAAATTAGTTTCTATGACAATAAACACATATATAAAAAATATTGATTAGCTGTTTTAGTACAACTTTTTCCACTCAAACCCTTTATCAACCTCTAGACTTTATTTTAAGGTGTAAATCTTATGCTCTGTCAAGATCATTAGGTTGGGGTACATTTGTTAATTGTATGTTATGTTAATTGTAACATTTGGCACTTATGTTGTCTTTGGAAAGCAAGATATGTAGTCTACTAGCCTCCAATTTAAATTATCATTACTTTAATTGAACCAATTTAAAAGCCATATTTTGTCAGTGCTGTAACTTAAGATCTGTCTAATTTTGGATTGTTTCTATTCACACAAACATTAGTATGATTTACAGACCAATTTAAAGCTAATTGCTCAACTTTCTTTTAACCTTGGTAATGTTTGCTTGAATTTTCCTGACACTTCGTGGCTAATAAGACTATTGTGTTACTTCAGTGAGTTATTTTGCTGCGTGCAATGGGTTGAAATGCATTGCGGTGGTTTCTGTGGACGTGTAGCTTACTATCTCAGGAGAGTATACCTGTGTATAAGCCTGTTCTGTCTTCAGCTCTGTTTTTCTCCTGTTGTTTCTCGGTTGCCTTGACCCAAGTTTCTGTCTCCTTTGGTACTATGTAAAGTGTACTATACTGTAACAGTCGATCAGAGCCTGTTGTCATCAGCAACTACCCTTCCCAGATCCCAAGGGTTTTGGTATGTTCCTCCCTCCCTAGCACTTGGTAATGTCCTGCTCTTCTTTTTTTCTGTTTGGCCAGCCTACAGTGTTTCCTTTTCAAAGCATGCAGCCAGGGCCGCCAACAGGGCGGGTCAGCCGGGGTTGGTGACTCAGGCCCGGTGACTTATGGGGGCCGCCCCTGGGCCCATGTCAGAAAAAAAAATGTCTGGAAAACAAAATGGCCGCTCCGCCTGCAGTAGGGGCCCGGGCAGCCGGGCCCTAACCCGTACCCTCCCCAAGTCCCCAGCCACGCTCCTCAGCGCCCCCCCCCCACCATCCCCAGGCCCCTCACCGTCCCCATGCCCCTACCAGCAACCCCTCGGCTCTCCCAGCTAGGCCCTCCCGCCCAGCATCCTTCCCCACCCCTCAGTCCGAGGCCCTACTAGGATCCTATCCCCTCCCCCTTCACCCCCTACCGCTATCCTTTAGGCTCCGCCTGCAGTAGGGGGCCAGGACTTAACCCGCGCTCTCCCTGAGTCCCCAGCCATGCTCCTCAGCCCCCCACCACCATCCCCAGGTCCCTACTGGTATCCCCTCAGCTCCCCCAGCCAGGCCCAACCTCCCAACATCCTTCCCCATCCCTCAGTCCCTACTAGGATCCTTCCCCTCCTCTTCCCCCACCCCTATCGGCATCCACCATCCTCCGCGGACTGGGGCTCCAGTTCTGGGTGGGACCCGGGCCTGCGCCCAGCACCCTCCCCAATCAGGCGGCTACTTAGACCCCCCACCGGCCGCCAGACCCCGCAGCCACCTGTCCCAACCATCCCCAAGGTATGTCTACATTTTTTTAATGTATTGGGGGAGAGTGGGGTCTTTTTATATGTAGTGGGGGTCTTTTTATATGTATTGGGAGGGAGTGGGGGCTTCTTTATATATCTTGGGGCTTTTTTATATGCATTGGAGGGGTTTTATATGCATTGGGGATTTTTATATATGCATTGTTTTTTTGTTTTGTTTTTTTTAAATATGTATTGGGGAGGTGTTTTTTTAAATTTTTTTAATATATATATATTTGGGGAGGTGTGGGGGTTGTATATATTTGGGGTTGCGGTTTTTTTTAAATGTATTTGGGGTGGGAAGTTTTTTTTATTGGGGGTGTTTTTTTGGTATATATTTTGTGGGAGGAATTATGTGAGGGGGTAGGGAATTGAGTAAGAGTGGTGTAATTTATGGAAGGGGAGGGGGAGTGAGGAAAAGAGGGAGAAGGGGAGAGAAATAAATGTGAGGCGGAAGAGGCAGGGATTGAGGGAGAGTGGGGTAATTGATGGAGGGGGTAGAGTGAGAGGTGAGATGGGGGGGAGAGAAATACATGGGAAAAGGGAGGGAAATAGAGGGGGCTAGCGAGGTGTAAAATGGGGGGCTCGCTAGGTGTGAAATAAGTCTCGCGACACTGCCATTTAAGTAAAAGTTGCACCTTTAAAAAAAAATGTCATGGTAGGTGTGCTATGGGGGAAGAGGGGGCCTGCTCCTTGCATTTGTCATGGGCCCCAAGATTTCTGTTGGCGGCCCTGCTTGCAGCCAGCTAAATTGTCTCCCTTCAACTGCTCTCCCTGTCACAGTATTGTTTTTTCGCTTTCTCCTAATTTATGTGTAACGGGTATTCCCCCACCCAATTGCATATAGAGTGTATGTGCGGGGAACCTAATGTTACCAGGTGTGGTGCTTTAACTGTTAGGCTCACAGGAGGCCTAAGCCTCCGCCACGGAGAGCCTGGGGTACGTTTAACAATCTGAGTAACCTCGTACTTGGTGCAGCACCTCCACCTGCGATGGCTCCCACCAGAGGGGGAGTGGTTCCTCGCCTGACAATATATATCACTCCACACAAAGCATGTAAAACAACCAATGACTTTGCTAGCGCCAACGTACTTATGCATATGATCAACAGGTGTCCCTCTCTAGAGGAGACACTAGCTACTGCGTCTCGCAGGACGCTCCCACCTCCACCGGGTGATCCCATCCCGTGTCCAGTAACCCCACACTATGTCCCCCACCCTTCAAGTGAGATAGATATGTGTGACTGCGCAGCCACTTGTCCCGTATTAATAATATATATGTAGGATCGTTGGTGCACTTGTTGATGGTTTCCTGCCGAGCACTCCAGTGCCCGGGCCTGCCCATGGAACTTTGCAAAGGATCCGATGGCAGCTGAATACAGGAACTACCGTCCGGGGCGATCCCACCCGGATGGCTGCTGCAGCAACAGCGGAGGTCTGAGCCCAAACCTCTGGATGGACGGGCAGCGTCTGCTGGGTCCCTAACTGGCTCTGGATAGTAAGGGGCAGGGTCCCTAACCTGGGGCCTGTCCCTGACACAACTCACACTACTGGGTGGCTCAGGGCTATCTGGGACCTCGGGGGCTGCTGGCCTAGTGCAGGGAGTCACTGACTCCTGCACCCTACCTCCTTCCCCTAGCTTCCTGCTGCAACTCACGCTTCCAACCCCGTGAAATGTATATAAATTCCCTGGTGTCAGGAGGCCTAAAGCCCTATTGGCTCCCTGGCATCACATGGGGTCCCCTAAGGCTCATGGGACTCATAATCCTGTCCAAGAGCCTTCCCTGGTAGGCTAGCGTTCGCGCGCTGTTTCCGCGCATGCGCAACTGCCTCCCGAGTGGCCACCGCAACGGAACCCTACTGCACATGCGTGCGCAAACTAAGATGGCGGCGCCCTGCTCCGGGAGCCGCCGGGAGTCTCTGAAGCCGCAATCGCCGCACTGCAACCTCCTCCAGCATATCGAGGGGCACACACACCCTCCCGCACCCGGCCGCGGTGAGTGCAAGGATAAGGGGAGGGGGGTGGTCCGTTGCGCAGAGGGAACCTGGCTACATATGCATCCCCAAACATTTTCTTACATTTGTTTGTGCTTCTGAATAAAGAAATTCAGCATTGGATATTCAAGGAAGACTCCATTTTGCCTGAAGGAGATGAGTTTATCTGCCCGTCAAAGCTTGAGCTCCAGGACAAAACAAAGTCCCTCTCCCACAGTACATTTGGGGCAGTATCGTAAATCTCTAGCTAATAGTATACTTGTATTGAAGCATAATCATGTCTCCATTAATTGAATTGGAATTCAGGATAGAATTTTATTCTCAAACATAGCCTTGTGAATGCTGAAAATGGCATTTTTGTGACTTGTACAGTAAATTGGAGGACATTTTATTTGAAAGTGCTGTCTTTGTTCGATGTATATTTTGATAAAGGGAACCGCTCTAGGTCTGTCCTGTGGTTTGGCTTTTTTTTAAATGTTTTCATTTCCTTTAACAATAATAAGTGTAGCCCTTTTTCTGACGCCTCCCAAAGGGACTACTGGTCACTGTACACAACCTGCGGCTCCAGGAGATCTGAGCCTCCGCTAGCTGGGAGCCTGGGGTAACTATTCTAGCGCAGCGCCTCCACTTACCCAGGATGCCCGTCATGCAAGATTCCCCTGGGCAAGAAACATACCACCACAATGCGTGCAACCAAGTTTTACTATGCGATATACCTTATACTCTATATGGCATCACACATAACATATTCTTATACTATAATGCTTGTCTTGGCAGCAATAACTAACACCTTTTATAACTGCTACGGTCCTTATACTATAGTGGCTCGGCCACACCTCTAGGGAATATTGTTCTGTACAATAGTGGCTCAGCCACGCTCTTACAGAGTATTGTCCTGTCTCCGCGTGCCCCACACACCGTGTCCTTGTATTGTATTATATGGTACAGGCTCAGTTCTCTAGCCACTCGCTAGTGTCCCTAAAGAGTTAGGCCTAAGGCGGGATCAGCGCCTGATGACCGGTGTTGGTGCACTTGTTGTTACAATATAATTCAGGTCACGGCGGTGACCGGTACCTCTTCACAAAGGATCCGATGCCTCCGACCCTTGACCTCCAGATGTCGCGGTGTCCAGCCATCTGGTCCCAGATGACTGCAACTGGCCGCAATGCTGTGCTTTGTCCCTAACTAATGTATAGTAGGGTGACAATCACTTCCACTACAGGGCATCCCTGCAGTACAGCAGCCTACTGTGACTCAGGGGATGCTCCTATGGGCCTGAGGGGATAGCTGTCCTATGCAGGCGGGTCACGTACCCCCTGCACCCACACTACCTCCTTCAACTCCTTCCAGATCTCCTCTGACTAGTGTGGTCTCTCCCCCACGCTTCCCTTTCCTGCTCCCGTCATCCTAGCCTTCTGATTGGTTCTTCACATCAGGTGACTGCCCAGAAGCTCATGGGAGTTGTAGTTTCTCCACGGAGCCTCTCTGCCTTAATCTGCACAGACACACAGCTATTGCATCAGCCACTGCCTGTCTCACTCTGCTCTGTCACACTGCAACACTGTTGCAGACACTCCACATGCTTCTCACTGAACACACATATGAGGATCCTACCACATCCCTACATAAGCCTTAATTGTAAAGCTAGAGTATATATTTGTCACACTGTGCTCACCACAAACAAGGCGGGACCCTAAAGCTGAGGTGGGAATGGTATAAACGACAGCCACGAGGGCGCGTCTGGAGTGTAGGTTGGAGAGGTATGGGTCATCGGTATACTTGCCAGGGTCAGGGTAGGAGAGGTCCGGATCGTTGGAGGTACTATTAGCCGTGGTCATGGTATGTGAGAGGAGAGTTGTCATTGTCTGAGTGCTGAGGTCAGGGAGGGAGAGAAGCAGATGGTCAGGAGTACGAAGGTGTGGAGTCCAAGGAACAAGCCGGATCGGAAAACAAACAAGGTTCAGCAAGACAAGGCAAGACTGTGGAGGCAGAATAGTGGAGAACAGCAACGTAACAAGAACTATGCTCAGCCGATGTGCTAGTGGCACAGGACGTGAGGAACCAATGGGAGAAAGGATGGAACAGGGGTGCATCCTCAGCGGGAGCAGGGACAGGTAGAGATGCAGGAGATAGGTGTAGGCTATGGGAAGATGATCATACCTGTTGACACGGAGCTTGTGTGCGTTGCACACGCGTCCCGTGCGCACATTGCTAGTACCAGAGGCGGGACCTTCTGCCAGTGTCACCGGCAGGGAGCCGGGCACAAGCCCACATCTGGCGCGGCGAAGAGGAGGCGCGGGACCCGAGGCTGTGCCGTCGGGAGTGGGGAGCACGGACGATGGAGGAGGTAAGACGGGAGCGCACCAAGTGTGGCGTGACTCCCGGCCCCTTACAATATTAAACATTAATTTGTGAAAAAAATAGAAGTTGAAACCACCCCATTGTTTATCATCCATGTTGGAATTCATGGACCACCTGTGCATCCCTAACCTGGCTCTCTAAAGAGGCTGGCCTCCATTTTCTTCTTACTACTTTGTAGGGAGCTACCCCAAAAGTAAGTGTAGCCCCCTCACTAATTTCCCCCGAGCCTGGCACATAAGTCCTGGAAAGAGCAGGCAGTACTAGGGTTAATAGTTAGCTAGTGAGATCAGCTCCCCTTGGTTGCTAAAGTGTAGCAGTTTTACAGGCACAAGTCTGGGATAGTGGAGTTGCAAGGAGAGGGGGAGGGATAGTTTGTCCCCTCCTGCTGTATGTTATAGTGTGGTTTCTGCAAAAGGCATGAGTCTTTCCCTCAGAGCAGGTTCATTCCTCCCCTTGGGGGTGAGGACCAGGGACTGCTAAGTTAAGACTGCCTGGGAACCCAGCTCCTGTGGGGCACAGTCAAGACCAAGAGAATAGAAGTAAGCCCTTCCTGAGTGATATTCAGGCTGAAGTATTTTGGGATGCAGTGTGCTAGGAGCTAGGAAGCCCAAAAGAGTTGTGGTGGACTAGAGGCAAAGACTGACCCAGAGGTACTTACCTGAATGGGAGGGGGCACCGAGGAAACTTGCCCTGAAGAGAGCATTATACAGGGGACCTGTCTAATGAGGTATTGTGCTCTATAAGATAATAATTGATCCTGTGCACGCCTGGAGCTGGTGTGTGCCTGTGCATAAAATACCTGAGAGTTGCAAAATATCCTGGCACCCTATTTCTTATCTTGTCCTCCAACCCACCAACTACCCTCTATTACAGCCAAGGCCTGAACCTGACAACGGGAACCCTGAGATCACAGGTAACTGACCGAAGGCTTTATCATACAACATAAACTCCCTACATATATGTAGCACCCTTGCTAAAATTCCCTTGCCCTGCATGGCAGCCCTGGTAGCTGCAGGCTGTGCCAGGGTTAAACAGCCCTCACAAGGCTAGACATGTGGGCAGCTACTGCATGACTTTGGGCACTATTTCTTTGGGTATCACATTATTTTTTGTTTGATGTATTTCAGATATTTCTGCCTACATATTTTGTTCTGTACCACACTGGAAACGTCTGTTTTGTATTTTAAATTATTTCAGCAATTCAGGATTTGGCATCTCTTGAGTTGATTTTTAAGTAAAATGTGTGTTGATTTTTTTGCATTGTAAAGCGTAGCTGGCATTTTTAGAAGCTTTCCTATTGTGTTTTTTGCTAGTATAGCCAGGTCCCCCATTTCCCCTTACCTCCTGTTATGGCTACGGCTGGCAGCGGAGGCTGGGGCGAGTACAGGTGGGTGTGTGGGGGGAGAGCGGGTCACTGGAGGTCCGCGGCGGCTCCTGTTGCGGGGCGCTGCCATCTTGGCCACAGTCGTGCATGCGCAGTATGTCTCGCCCATGCGCAGAGATGCTCCCAGTTGCGCCGGCCATTGTGGGAGTTTTGCACATGCACATTGGATAGCGCAATCAGCGGCCAATAGGGAAACGCTCTATGCAGGGACTACATGTCCCATGAGCCTCTGGGACATAGGACACATGGCGCACATCAGCTAATAGGGCTGCAGATATTTCCTGCTCCCAGATATATACATTTGGTGTGCTGGGAGGTCAGTCGGAAGAGGGTGCAGAAGCAGAGAGGTAGTGTTCAGGGAGCTGTGCTTCCCTGGAATAGGCCTAGCTTGCCCTGAGACCCTGGAGGCCCTGAGACCCAAACAGATTGTGGCTGCTTCAGGAACAGGCCCCTTAGATAGGGACACTGCCCCAATTAGAGTCTATAGTGTCGAGGACGCAGCGACGCCATGCAGTACTTACGGCCTGTGGTCTGGGACCAGACCACCACCACAGGATAAGAGACTCTCTTCACAGTGGTACCCTCCAGTCGGAGTCCACACCACGTAAAGGCGGACGCTATCGCTGACGGCGACGGTGAGGGACCGGACGGATCCCTTTCTTTAGTTTGCGATACCGGGTGCTGGAGCACCTGGCAGGTACAACAGACAAAAAGTGCACCAACAGTTACCACTCTTACTGTGGGCAGCTCTGTCACACACACTTGGGGTGGGTTGTGGCTCCTGCGGACACCGTGGGTTGTGGCTCCTGTGTGTTTAGGTGCCCATGGCACCTCAGTACATTGGGTGGTGGGGGGAAAACCTCCCCAGGGTGTGGACTAGGTGGTTGGAAAGTTTTCTATTCATTTCTGTTTGTGAATAAAGTTATTCAGAAATTCAAGGAGGACTCATCTTGCAAGAAGAAGGGGATGAGTTTAAAAACTTCCTAAAGCACACTGAGCCCTAGGAACAGAACATACATAGGCCCTGTCTTCACTGGTTTACAAGACAGCCTAGAGGGCTTTTTGTTTGGTCATTCTTATAATATCAGAGAGACCTGTGGACCATTTATTTTTAGATCTGACCTGTTTAGAAAAAAAATTGGACCAAAGAAATCCATGAGGTGTTTTAGTGCTGGATCGGCACATCCATCACAGCTTACAGAATAAGGCCCCCTCTCTTAAAAATGTACTTCTGCTCTCTTCTGTCTTTTAGACTCAAGAGGTTAAGAACACTGTACTATATAATTTAACCTTTAACAGCTGTTTGTTGGTTAATTAAAACATTCCACAATGTGTGAAAAACCTATGATTAGAAATATAAAGAGTGCAGGTTAGAAATTACTTTTTTAATGACTAACTGATTGTCACGGGAGACCAGGTTTATTGTGCACCTTTTTAGCAGGATCATATATTGAGCAAAACACGATAATGAAATAAATTGTGGTTTATTCACAAAAATAGGCATACACACAATGATACACAAAATACAGACGAAAAGACACACTTACTTGGGTACTGGGATCAAAAACGAGACTTTCTTAGCTGTATAGCACTCTAAATCAGAGTTTTTCCTTTACCAGGACTTAGCACTAAACATCCTGGTACTAAAATAGTCTTGCAATCTCAACCGCGACCACTACGTTCCTTTCTTGGAACTTTGTCGCAAAATATCTTGGACTTTAGAATATTTTTCAGGCAGACTTTTCTGAAGCCGGTGCAATGTTATTCGCGCAAGAGCACTTTCAAAAAGCCCGCCCGCACCTCTGGCGCTCAGAATCTCACCAGTCATTGGCTTAGAGGGTGCTTATAGTATTTTGGAATTCATTCACAAAATACTACAGCCAATCAGAGCGTGGGAACATTCTCAGCAGCCCATCAGAGGGAAGCTGGTCTGAAAAGCCGGGTAAGCGAGGAATCGGAATCTGCCAAGGGACATGCGCAAGTTTGCCACGTTAGTCCCTGGCTGTACAGATGCCACCCGTTGGGTCAGACATCTCTAAGTCTGGTGAGTCAAATGGCAGCCCGGACGACTGCCATTCATCCCAGGATGTGGGTTCTTGAGCTCTTCCCTGCTACCCAAATAGTCTTCACACCCCTGGCATCCTGTGGTGGCTTTCATCTCCGATGTTCAGCAGACGTACTGGCACCAACTTGGTAGCCCTTGAAGCCTGTCTGAATATTGGTTTCGAAAGTCCCAGCTCATTTACCGTGCACAACAGTACATACAATATTAAACCCAATGTTAATAAAATATACTTTTACTTTATCCTAAGTCTCTGGGCATGGGGGAATAGAAAGCTGCCCTTTATTTTCTACTAGCCTTTATTCCCCACACACTATCTAAGAGGCTTGGACTGGACTCTGAGTCCCCTCACAACCTCTTACTTATGGTTGGAGTGCCCATGGACCCAATACAGGTTCTGGGATACCTGGACATTAACTGGGTATCCGACTTAACCTAGTTACAGGGACCCTTTGCATCCCTTTGCCCCATTTACCTTTCTGGGCTGTGCTGAAGCAGGGAACCCTAGCCGTGTGTCGCACAAGTGTTTTTTTAAGGGGAGCGATTGCCCGGACAATGTGCCTACATGTATCCGAGAATCAGGCATGATTCTTGGGGATAATTTTTAGGGGAACCAACAACTCCGGACCCCAACTACCTAGGCCAATTCTGACAACAATTTCTCCGCAACCCCCCCCCCCCCCCTTGAAACTCATACCCCAGAAATCCCTGCTCGCTGGCATCCCTGGAAAGGTAAAAACACAAATTCTTTGTTGCAAAATACACATTATAGATGTACTGTTGCTGGGTTCAAGAGCTGACACTTCTTGAACCCCAATACACGGATCAGGGGTAACCATTCATGGGCTTGACCTTTATTGAGAGCCTGGTTACCCCATACCATCACACTGATATTATAGGAAAGGCACATCCCAATAAGACAGGGTCTACAAAATTTGAACAAAATTTGTGCTAACAAGTGAAAGTTCCATTTCCTTTTTCATGCAAGCTGTCAAAGACAAAATCCCCTGCCAGCAAAGCATACACAAAAAGAGTAATTGCAGCAAAGATTTCACTAAAAAGAAGTAATTGCATCTTAAACTGCACAATTGCTAGTTACTAGATGTTATAATATAGCCGATTTCACAGTACGTTTTGGACTGACGTGACATATTTTGATGAATTGCAAGGCAGTTTGTCCTCCCAAACACAATAAAGCTCTACTATGAAATGTTTTATTTAATGTATGTTAGTTTGCATTTCGATTGTGTGAAAATGGTTAATATTTTTTGCAATCTGCAGTCATTTTTTCTTCTTCATGTATAACCAGACCTTTTTTTATAATAAGCCATGTTATTATGTACCAGTTTCCTTTTATTGAGCAAATTGAAATAGCTAGTATTTGTGTAACTTTTGTGCCCCTAGGAAACCTATTAATACTTTGCTTGCAAAGCCACATTAAAAGTATGACAAAGTATTTTCTTAAGGACAATAAGGTGAATAATCAAGAAGTTTTCTTGTCTAGAAAATAAACTAGGGGTGTGTACTGTACTTGACGTGTTTTTTTTTTTTTTTTAACTTTTTTATATGTTATTACATTTTTTTCAAACATATATGGGAGGGGAAAAGGATACAGAAAAGAAAAAAGGATGGGGGGACGGCAACCATTTTGTATCAACATTCTTTACGAGCATCAACAACCACATTATAGACCGTACATTACGCACAATGTGCTCCAAAATCATCTCTTCCTCCGGGGACATCCCCTATCCAACATCACAGGGAACCTAGACACTAGCATACCTCTCAGTAATATGGTTCAGAAACAAGGTGAGTTTCTCCATTAGTTGGACATCATTAACCCTTCTAAAAACCTCTCTTCTGGATGGCGGGAGTGTTTGTTTCCATGCTGCTGCTACAGCACATCAAGCCTCTATTAGGATATGCAGGATCAACTTAAGTGAATAGTGGTTCATGTCTTCCATAGGTTTAGCAAAATAATTAAAATTTGGATCTAGAGTAACGTAATCTCAATCTCTGTTATGTCTTATCAATTTCAAAACTGTTCTCCAATATATCTGCTTTAGTGGACAATACCACCAAATATGTGTCATATCTCCTAATTGTCCACATCCCCTCCAACATCTATCCGAGGTTGCCGGGAACCAGCCACTCATCCCAGTTTTGCGGCCAGTCCCTACATGGATTGGCCTGGCGGGCATATGGCCCTACTTGGGTCACTTTAACATCAAGCATATTAGACTCTTTACTCACCCCCACATACCGCCACTACAACTGTAAGTCTCCATCTCCGTACTGTACCTTTTTGTTTACCTTACTTGAAACCATAGTCATTGATTATTTGTCCCGGGCTCACGAAAAGTTATTTCCCCTGCTACAATGGTGACCGGAAAATAAAAATCACCCATGGGAAAACCTCAGGTGCTCGGCCAGTTTTGCTTATTTGCTTCCCTCAGCTGACCTACAGATGCAGCCACCAGTATTAGAACACTTACCTGGGAAATTCTGGGAGATTCTGGGGCAGTCTCACAGTAAATGCCTCAACATTGCCTCAACATTTCTGTGAGATTCTTAATGGCTCATCGGATTAACACAGCGGGGGGTCCCTGCAGTCCCATTCAAACTGATAGCGAATTCCCTTTTCTTGTAAAATCAATGTTACCGGTCGTAATCCTCTTCGCCTGTCTATAGTCATCCTTGACAAATCTTGGAAGATCTAGATGGGGGAGTTTTCTAAGTCGATAGAACCCCTGTTTCTGCTTCCCTTTATTATCTTGTCTTTAGCCGCGTATTGATGAAGCCGCAGCACCACATCCTTGCTTCTTTTAGCGTCGTCAAATCTTGGACCCAGCGCTCGGTGAGCTCTGTCAATTAACAGTTCGCTGTCTTCTAGTTGGGGGTCAATTGAGAGAAACAGCCTGTTAAGATAAGGCTGCAGTGCCTCCGCAGTCACTGACTCTGGGATGTGGCGGATTCGCAAATTTTGTTTGCGCTCCATATTTGTAACGCTTGTGCTGCCCACGAGCAAGACAGGACCCCGGTACTGAGATGGGGAAGTAGCAAACCACGCACCCACAGCAGCGGAAGCGCGCCTGGTAGGCGGATTGTCAAACGTAGTCGGGTCTGGGTTGGAGAAAGTGGGTTAGTTGATGCTTGCCAAAATCTTGGAATGGAGAGTTCAGAATAGTCAAGTTCGTTACCCGTGGTCTGGGGTTGGAGAGGTCAGAATCGTGGAAGTCCATATAGCCATGGTCTGTGGTTGGAGAGGTTAGAAACGTAGAGGTCCGTATAGCCGTGGTCTTGGTTGGAGATATCCGCAGAGTCGAGGGTAAGCCGGAGTCAGTATCAAGAGGGGTTCCAAAAGTCAAGCCGGGTCGGTACACGGAGTTAACTGCAAGAGAACACAGGACAGGGAGCAAGGCACAACAGACGCAGGAGCTCAAGGCTACAAGTTATGCTCAGCGATGTGGGAAAGGAACTGCAGGGTATTTAACAGGAACCAATAGCAAAGGAGGCGCGGCCTCCATGGAGGCAAGGATTGGCTGCAGGAGACAAGTGGGCTAAACATGTACTTGCCACACAGCTGGGGAGCGGTGCATGTTGTCACGTGTGCACGCCGCATGTGAGAGAAGTGCGGCATGTCCGAGGGGGCGGAGCTAAGCTCCATGGCACACTAGAAGAGCTGCACGTGCGCGCTCAGTAAGCAGAGGGGGGGTGCGTGTACGCGCTGTGCCAGAGTGGAGGTCTGAGATATGACAGGAAAGGAGGGAACACGTCGCAAAGGACGTGTTCCCCGATTCCTTACACTATATTCTAAATCGTCCAGATTGTCTCTCATGGCTCTTACCTCCTTGTTGAATCTCAAGACTTCATCTGCATTCACTTGGTTTTGCAGGGAGACGCCCATTTTAGATTCCAGATCCATAGTTCTTTTAGACAGGGCACATATTTCAGTTTTAAATTCTCCGCTGGTGTCGCGTGCTGTTTTTGTCCAAAATGGGACAAATCCAGGGTGCTTACCTTCTTATCTATGCGCAGAGGCATGTCGGGTGGTTCCCCCGTCCTATGCCTCTAATACAGCGGCTTATCTTGGTGCCAATCGGAGACTCTAGTGAATTATATGCAGAAGCATGCACGGAGCTCTTCAGCAGACGTGCATGTGCTGTGTCATCATGTGCGCCCCCCGGTATGTTTGTTTTGTCTCTTAACAAAATGTTTTGGGGCTTTTGGTCTTGCCTAAAGTCAATTGGTTTTGAATTATGGAGAAAATGTGAATTTGGTTAAAAAAATCCCAATCTGGAGTTTTTTGCCTCTTTAAATCTTTATGTACAGAAGGAATCTTTCCTTATGGCCCAGCGTCCACGGAAATTCTAGAGCACATCGGGGACACTCCACAGTATAGTCCATGGCAGGCTGTAATGGCCCATCGGATTGACATAGCAGGGGTCCCTGCGTTTGAATGGGCCTCATGCGGTATAAATCCGACAGGGCTGCACCTGTCCGTAAGAGACACGCACTGAGTGAAACTGAATCGGTCACTCTCCCTGCACGCCAAACACAGCTTTTATTTTACTGTAATAGCACTGTATTGTAGCAGGGGCTCTCCGCAGCTCAACCGCATTAATTTCTAGTCCGGGGACCTCCTGCTTCCCGAGTTACAGGCCCCTATGTGGCAGTCGATGGGCAACCTAAAAAATAAAAACAAGCACCAAATAAAATACATTACATTAAAAAAAATAAGAATAATAATTTGCCAAAAAATGCACTGCTTGTCACTGTGCTAATTGTATATCCAGAAAAGGGCATCCTAAAAAAATACACAATGAAATAAAATACAATTAATGTGTTTCTTACCTTTGCTGTCTTCACCCTCCAAATCTTACTCTGTTACCATCTCTTGACCCACGACACAATGCTCCTCGACAGCCAATGGTCCTCTGTTGATTGAAGACATGTCTACGGTAAATTCTTTCCTTTTCTTCTGTCTTCTGTGCTTTATACTGTAATCCAATAGGGGTGGATGTTGTACCATCGTCTTCTTGGAGACAGGGAGAAGGGACAGGCCTTATATCAAGCCTCTGGCGTCACATTTTGAATGTCAAATGGTACAACCCCAATCCGATTGGTTGGTGTGACAGGGTCTTTTTTATTTTTTTAAAGGATGTGTTGTCATCTTAAAGGAGGGAAGCCAGCTAATCGGGAAGGATATGCTTCCTTCTCTTTTAGCACCCTTGCTAAATTAGCTCAGAGAGTTGTGACCCCTACAGGGTAGTTAAAGGGATACTTCCCTATAGGCCCTAGTTGTTACACTTTGTATCTTAATTGTTGACCACTAAAGCTTAGTGCCTGGCACCACCTTAGTTCTGGATGATGCCAGAAGGTTACCTGATATGGGATGACCTTATTGTAATGTGGAGGCCTATCCTCTAAATTTGTACAGTAACAGGGGTGGGATTGTAGTCCACACCCAGGGTATATAAGTATAGCCATGCATAATAATGTATACTACTTTCCTCTCTGTTGGCAGTAAGTCCTGATAAGTACAGGTATGCCAGCAGTAGTTATGGAGGTTTTCCCTCACACCCTGGTGAGGTGCCCTATGTATGGAGGGGAGTGGCTGTATGCTCTGAGTCCCTGGATAGTGACATCAGAGATGCGCCTGCCTCCTGAAGTATATAAGGCACAACACTGTCAGTTAGTGTAGTGTTGACCAGCATTTGTGTGAAGTAGCTGGTAAAGTGTATGCTCCTGCATAAGGGATTGTAGGAACACTTTTGTGACCCTAGTGCAGTAACTAGCGGTACAGGTTGACCAATCAAGTCTGTCTAAGCCACTCTGTGTCCAGGGACCTGGCACAGGGGTGATCTCCCTAGGAGAAGAGGGAATCCCACTTCAATACGGGAGGGCGTACCTGGCAAAGGGACAGCACGGAGAGATGTGCGGCTAGTGCCGGCAGCTGCATGGGGCAGTCTGCTACATCCCAAACTACAATAAAAATGCCTTGTTAATGAAAACCCCACTGTGTGAGTGTGAGATTACTCTACAGTGGCAGTCACCACGAGAAGGAGTTCCTCACCAGGACCATCTCCCTGCGGAAGCATAGATCCTGATGAGGTGGAGGCGCTGCACATGATGTAAGTTGGACTCGCACCCACTACCTCAGCTACCTGTCCTGATGACATCCCCTAATACCATCAAGCAGGAGACTCAGGAGTCCTGTTACTTGCAGGTGCACCACCATACACGATCACGTAATGGGGACCGGTTACACCACACGGGCCAATGTGAGATTGGGTGGGTCAGACAAGGGGGGTCCAGCCGTTACATAAGGTTGGGATCAGCCATTTTGTTTCAGACCCTAATTACCATCAGGAAGAGCCCCACTATCAGGAGGATTCCCAGGAGGTCTCTAGGCTCTCCTAGATTGTAAGAAGGAAACCTTTTTTTGTTTTTCGTATAGGGCCAGTATTAGGGGCTCCCTAGAGACGGTGCTTGGAAGAACCTACACTACAGTAGAGAGTAGTTCCCAGCTGCAGGGCTAAGAAGAGTCCTTGGTGGGCTGCTGGTAATTCCTGGATGCAAGGATCTAGGTCTGTACCAGACAGGGCAAGAGGTTCTATAGAAGGAGTACACCACTACAAATCTCATAGTATGAGGAACTAAAAGTACCAGTCTCAATATACTAAAAGCCTGTCCTGTTTGATGCTACAAGTTGAATAAACAGTTAAACGTTCCTGGCGCCCTTTTTTCTTTATCTGCACGCCTTGTCAAGAGCCTGTACGGATCCACAAGTACCCCTAAAAGGACCAGGTAAATGAACAGAACCAATACACCTTTTAAACTCTGTTCATGGTCCCAAGGTTCAACAAAGTATCCGGCCGCTCCTCCTTCTCTTACCGTGCACCCCAAAACTGGAAAAGCCTACCAGAGACTCTTACATCCACCACCAGTTTAAGTTCTTTCAAAACTAAGACTGTCTCACACTAGTTAATTTGGTCTGTAACAGTTACATACGCCTATAATATATATTATCTCTAACTGTGCATGCAATGTCTTGTATATAATGTATACCATGTTCACATATGTAACTGTATTTGTAACCATGTATTATTTGTCTTAACTCTATGTCCAGGACATACTTGAAAACGAGTTAACTCTCCATGTATTACTTCCTGGTAAAACATTTTATAAATAAACAGCAATCCTGTTTAAAGAGACAGTAAAGAAACTTGGGGCTGTTTCTGTATTCATGTTTTTACATGTGCACCCTATGCTTCATGCCGGGGAGTGGGGGTGGATGGGGGGGTTACATTCATATACAATCTATGTAGCAAACATTTTTAAAATATGTTTGTATAGTACAAGAAGTAGAGTAAGGGAATGTTTGACATTACGTGTATTTAATAATAATAATAATAATAATAATAATAATAATAATAATAATAATAATATAGCCAGGGCTGGTTTCTGGCTACCAGTCTGCCCTTCTTCTGGCAGTAAGCCATGGTAAGAGCAGGCCTGCCAGGACTAATTCTGGGTTTTCCCCACCCCCAGCAGCTTCAGTAAGTCACAGGGAAGGCGGTGCAACTAGGCCTATGTGTCCAATCAGGGACTCAGACCTGGTTCCTGCTTTTCCTGTATTTAAGGAGCTGCACGCCCCAAATTCAGCATTTGCCTCTACCTTTGAGAGAGGCTGGTCTACCCAACAACTGCACAGGGCTCTCTCAGTTTGTACTTCCTCCCCAAGGGGAGTGGAGTGGGAGACTATACCTCTTCACCAGGGAGTAAGGGAGGAGCTATAACTGCTTCAGGTTCCCTTGACTTGGAGTGAAGGTCAGGGTACATCCTTAGGGAGAAGCCCTAAGAATTGCCTGCTGTCATGAAGCTGTAAGATCTGCAGTGTGTTAATAAAGTGTTCCAGTGATTTACTGTACCTTCCTGCCTGAGACTGCTATCGGGGAAAGGGTAAAGAAGTTCTCCTGCAGGGATTGTCCCCCATATCCCTGGGTCTGCAAGAGATGGAGGCGCTGTCACCGTGAGTACGATCAGTAATTACCCCAGAAGCCTGTTCTGACCTCCTCCACAACATAGCAGGAGACTCAGATCTACTGTGAGCCAGCAGGTATGCACCACACCATGTAGCAGTGAAATCTCCCAGAGGTGGTGTGGGGGGGACGGGACGGGGGAATATGTGTTACAATAATAATAATAACTATATACAGTCTATACTGTATCATCCCTTTTCAATTCGATGATCTTCCAGGTAGTGCTCTTAACAAGTCTCATCTCCACATCGCTCCAACAAATTTTCTGATTTTATCTTCCCATCTTACTTTTGTTCGTCATCGTCTTAGTCTTTTCTTATTCCTAAAATAGTAATTTCCTGATCACCCTGGCAGTGGGCACCATTGGGTTAATCCCTTCTCACTCTAGCTAGGACAGGAAATAGACTTTTGCAGGTAGGCCATATAAGGCCCCTCCCTATACCTGCACCTCAGTCTTTTTCCTGTCCTCACAGCTAGGAGTAGGATTTTTTATTTTCTAACAGGACTTACCTACTGCACCTTGTGCAGATAGCCAGGGTCTCAGCCTCTCTGCCCTGAAGCTCCGGTCGACGCGCCCTACGGGTGGCAAGACGGAGACCCTTAGAGTCGGGGGAGCCCCTGTTGGGGGGGGGAGCAGCTGCAGCCGCGGGCGGGGAAGCTTAGGTGCAAAGCCCAGGACCGATCGAAGGCGCACAGCAGCTGCAGCTGGGAGCCGTGGAGGCCCAGACTCACCGCATAAGCGTCTGGTACGCTGCGGTAAAGTACCCAGCAGCCCGCACAGGCGGAGGGGGGAGCAGCCATAGCTGCGAGCAGAGGAGGCTCAATTGACCGCACTAGCGTCTGGAACGCGGCGGTGAATTACCCCAAGAATTCTGCTGCGAACCGAAGGAGGTTCATATTGACCGCATGTGTATCTGAGATACTGCGGTAAAAGGGTACAGTGCACGCGGCCGCTCGGGAGCGCGCGCGTCACGGCAGGCTGGCAGATGCGTGCACAGACACGCGAGCCATGCACGAGCACTTGATGACGTCAGAGAAGCGACGACCGCACTGTGTGTATGTGTGAGTGAAAGCTGCAGCATGGAACGCTCAGCAGGGAGAAGCCAAGTGCTTGATATGGATTCAAAAATGGAAACACCCAAAACTTCAGTTCCCAAGACTAGGTGAGTCCTTAGTTTTAGTTCTACATGGGAAAGAGAGATGGTATATATATGCATCAGGGTGTATGTTTAGTATTTATTTTGTTTTTATAATTTAGTTCGGTGGTTACCCTCCCAGAAGCAGAATCTTCAAAAGGGACAGGGGAATCCCTGCAACATAAAAGAAAGGTTGCTAAAAAAACGAAATGGTGTTCAGCTTGTGAGAAACCAGCTCTAATAGGGAAGAAATTATGTAAAGATTGTCTTAAGACAGCAGCAGGTGATGCTAATGAACAGATGAGCACTTTCCTTGTATTGATGAAGGAGGCAGTTAAACAGAGTGTGGATGAAGCAGTCCAGCAAGCTGTTAACCCTACGCAAAAAAGATCTAGATCCCAAACCAGTCTGGATAGGGGGAAAGGTTTTTCGTCAGATGAGTCTGAAATTGATTGTTTTCAAGTATCAGAGGGAGAAATGGATTCATCAGATCAAGATATTCAGGAGGAAGAATCTGAATTTGATGTAGAAGTAGTGGATCCACTTATCAAGGCCATGAGACAGGCGTTAGAGCTAGAGGACACCGAGGAGTTAGCCCACAAGAAAGATAAACTTTTTGGAGCAAGACAAAGAAAGGGTAGAGTTTTTCCTATCCACCAAGTGATTAAAGACCTCATTCAGGTGGAATTGGCCCGACCAGACGCCAAAATATTTGCGCCTAAAAGATTTGGGAAGATGTATCCATTCCCGCAAGAAGAGGTAAAAAATTGGGAGGTTAGCCCAAAGGTGCATACTGCTATTTCCAGAATAGTAAAAAAGACCACAATCCCTATAGAGGAAGCGGCATCACTAAGGGACGCTATGGATAAAAGGATGGATTATGTATTGAAAAAAGCATATGTTACCGCAGGAACAGCCTACAAACCAGCCATAGCAACTACATCAACAGCAAGGGCTATGCGAGTGTGGATTGCCAACATTGAAGAGGCAATAAACAAAGGCGTAAAAAGAAGTGCTATTCTTAAGGCACTGTCAGAAGTAAAATGGGCAACAGATTACATAGCAGAAGCCTCATTGGATGCAGTAAAATTAGCTGCTAAATCTATGGCGCTGGCGGTATCAGCAAGAAGTGCTTTATGGCTCAGACAGTGGATGGCGGACACAGCATCAAAGAACACCTTGTGTGCATTACCATTTGAAGGTGAATTCCTCTTCGGCAGCAAAATAGATGCAATAATAACGAAAGCATCAGGAGGGAAGAGCACTTTTCTACCTCAGGAATACAGAGCCAGAAGATTCGGCTTCCAACAGACTAATAGAAATCAGTATAAAGAAGCAAAGGGATATAAGCCTGGTAGGTCTTTTCCAAGGCAAACAACATGGAGAGGTGGCCAGAATCGGCTTTTTCGTGGCTCCAGAGGAAGAGGATCATTCGCAAAGAATAAATCCACATGAAGGTCAGAGGGCCCAGCAGTTGTCCGTAGGAGGGCGGCTGAGAGTTTTCCGCAACATGGGCCCAAACAATACAGGACGAGTGGGTATTACAGACCATTCGTCAAGGATACAGTATAGAATTCAGGGAGATACCAAGAAGGAATATGGGCGTAATAACATGTATACAGTCCAAAGAGAAAAAAAGACAGATGAATTCGGCTTTAAAGAAAATTATTACAAGCAGAAGTAATAAAAACGGTACCTCAGGAAGACAGAGGAAGCGGAATTTATTCCAGGATTTTTTTTAGTAAAAAAACCTACAGGGGATTACAGAGCAATCCTAGACCTAAGAAGGGTAAATTCATTCTTGAAGATAAGAAAGTTCAAGATGGTGTCTTTAAATCTGATTATTCAGGAGGTACAACCAGGAGACTGGATGGTGGTGATAGACTTAAAAGACGCTTATCTACATGTGCCCATAGCAAAAGGACATCAAAGATTCCTAAGGTTTGCAGTAAATCAGGATCATTATCAGTATACAGCACTACCATTTGGTCTGGCAACCTCCCCAAGGTCGTTTACAAAGGTTCTAGCCCCTCTAGTGGCAGAAATGAGAGAAAGGGGGGTAGAGATATACCCTTACCTGGACGACATCTTGGTAAAATCAAAGGATCTGGAGAAACTCCAACAAGACCAGAGAATGGTAATAACCTTCCTAGAACATCACGGTTGGTTAATAAACAGAGACAAGAGCCATCTCGTACCCACTCAGCTGTTAAGATTTCTGGGCGTAGAATTCGATACAGAAAAAGGAGAAGTGAGACTACCAGAGTCAAAGAGGCAAGACATAGCCGTACAAACAAGGAGGCTCAGGGAAGCTACCAGGACTTCAGCAGAAGAATGCATGAAACTCCTAGGGAAATTCACTTCAACATTAAGCGTCACAAAATGGGCAGCGCTACATATGAGACCACTGCAAAACAATTTTCTACAACAATGGAACGGGAATCACAAAGACACAAGACAAAGAATCTTGTTACACCCACACACAAAACAGGAGTTAAAGTGGTGGGAAGATACCCGAAACATGGAGAAAGGGAAAACGCTACAACCAGTACACTGGTTAAAAATTACAACAGATGCGAGCAAGACAGGTTGGGGGGGCCCAGATGGGAGAAAAGGTGGTGCAAGGAGCCTGGGGAAATCAGGGAAAGCACCTGCCATCAAATCTACTGGAATTAAAAGCACTACAAAGGGCCCTAGAAGCTTTCCAAGACCATATAAGAGGTGGCTGTATAAAGATAGAATCAGACAACAGGTCAGTTGTCCAGTATATAGCCAAACAAGGAGGAACCAGGAGCAGAAAGCTGATGAAGCTCACAGCAGAAATACTCTGTTGGGCAGAGTGCCACTTGTCAGATATTACAGCCATACATATCCCAGGACTGGAAAATGTCACAGCAGACTTTCTAAGTCGGAACATCATACACCCAGGAGAATGGGCATTAGATCCAGAAGTAATTCAAGAACTGGTAGAGCGATGGGGTCAACCAGACATTGATCTCATGGCGACACACCAGAATCGCAAAGTAAGGAACTACTGTGCCAGACAGTTTCATCCAAGCGCACAAGCTATAGATGCTCTCAGTCTCAAATGGGACTTCAAGTTGGGATACCTGTTCCCTCCAATTCCTCTGATTCCGAAAGCAATCAGGAAAATCAGGGAAGACAGAGCAGAGGTGATATTCATAGCCCCATACTGGCCAAGAAGGCTTTGGTTTACACACCTGGTAAATATGGCAGTAGATACACCATGGCACATTCCAGATCGCAAAGGCCTGATGAGACAAGGGCCAATATGCCATCCGAATGCCAAACAATGGGCTTTGACGGCATGGCGATTGAGCGGGAAACATTGAGACTGAAGGGTTGTTCAGAGAAAACAATTCAAACCCTGTTACAAGCAAGGAAAAGTTCCACATCAAGAGTATACCATAGAATCTGGCTTTGCTTTTGTGATTGGTGTGAAAAAGAGAAACAAAATTTCCTTTCACCAAGAATTGTATCTATAGTGGAGTTCCTGCATAAAGGATTTGAGAAAGGTCTCAGTCTCAGCTCATTGAAAGTACAAGTGTCTGCACTATCAGCGTTGTTGGAAAGAAATCTGGCAATGGAAAGATTGATAATCAGGTTTTTTCAAGCAGTTAAAACCTCAAATAAAGAACAGGGTACCTACATGGGACTTGTCTTTAGTGTTGGATGTATTAACAGCAGCTCCGTTTGAACCTATACAGGAGATAGGCCTAAAATGGTTGTCATGGAAAATGGCGTTTCTGATAGCAATCACCTCAGCAAGGAGAGTGGGAGAACTACAGGCTCTATCTGCCAAGGAACCATTCCTAATCATACATCAAGACAAGGCAGTTCTTAGACCAGTACATCAATTCCTGCCAAAGGTGGTATCACAGTTCCACATGAATCAAGAGATTGTGATTCCGTCATTTTGTCCAGAACCAAAAAATAAGAAAGAAGAAAGACTACACAAATTAGACGTAGTAAGATGTCTTAAAGTGTACCTAAAAAGGATGAGAGATATCAGAAACTCAGACAAATTATTCGTCATTCCAGAGGGACCAAAGAAAGGACAAGCAGCATCAAAGACAACAATTGCACAGTGGATTGTATCTTGTATCAAAAAAGCTTATGAAAGCAAAGGACAAGATAAACCTTTGAACGTGAAAGCTCATTCTACAAGGGCCATGGCTACTTCATGGGCATTTAAGGCCCAGGCTACACCAGGACAAATATGCAAAGCAGCTGTCTGGTCCTCATTTAATACATTCTTGAAATACTAAAGACTAGACGTACAATCATCAGCTGACGCAAGCTTTGGGCGTAGAGTGTTAGAAACTGTAGTGAAATAAAGTGTAAAGTGTATTAATAAAGGTTGAACTGATAAGACATTAAACTGGTGTTGTCTATTCTGATGTATCCCTCCCTAAAATTTGCACTGCTTGGGTATGTCCCAATGGTGCCCACTGCCAGGGTGATCAGGAAAGGAGAAAATTTAAACAACTTACCGTAATTTTCTTTTCCTGGAACCATGGCAGTGGGCACATAGTTACCCTCCCTATGGATGTCTAATGTCTATCAGTTATATATTTTCAGCTATGGAAGAATCGTAAGACTGAGGTGCAGGTAGAGGGAGGGCCTTATATGGCCTACCTGCAAAAGTCTATTTCCTGTCCTACCTAGAGTGAGAAGGGATTAACCCAATGGTGCCCACTGCCATGGTTCCAGGAAAAGAAAATTACGGTAAGTTGTTTAAAATTTCTCCTTTCTTCTTGTGATACTGTATTTTATTTCTTCGTCTTTGTCATGATACTGTATGACAGACTTTTTAATTTATTTTGAATCCATTCATTTTCTTTCCTTTCTCTCTTTGTAATACCCCACATACATCTCTCCCTATATGTTTGAACTGTCTAAAGCTATATATTTTGGTGTATGTTTTTGGATTATGAGGATTATAAGGTAGAGTATTAAGTGAGATATTGAAAGGACACAAATAGTTATGAACGAGAATTATGGTCAATAAAAACTTCAAGATGACTTACAAGCATATATTAAAAATATACCCTATAGACTCATTATTTCAACTGCAGACAATTAAAACCATATATTACATTTATGAAGCAGAGATTTTAGGAACATTGTTTTGACATTACAGTACGTGTCTAATAAACATTCTATGTACGCAAGCGGCTTAACAATTATGTCTATAGGATTTATTTCACTTTGTCATAGACACAATTCCTTTAAAACATATGAGAGATGTACAGTATTAAGATTTTCTAGGTCATTACAGTTACATTGCTGAATTGTTCCACTTTAAAGTCGGTTGAAGGAAATTAAAGCTGCAGTTCAGGCTTTTTTTTTTTTTTTTTAAATTATTTTTTTTACTTCAATAGTTTCATGTGGGCAATCTCTAATTACCTAAAGAACTGTATAGCTGCCAGTCAATTCGTTCTCCATGTATTGATCGGCATAATTTGGTGACATCATTAGAGAAGGGATATGTTTTTCATCTGCTACTGTCAGTCAGTGGAAGCTCATGAATATTCATGAGCACTCCTGCACTGACATGTGCTAGAGGGAGGGCAGGGCTGACAAAGGGGTGTGCCAGGGCTTGTGACAGGACATGAAGTGGCTGTGCCTTAGTAAATGGTTGTTAAAATAGAATACAAGAAAATTGGTCTTTCAAAGTTGTTTTTTCAAAAACAGAAAATGCTAAAAGTATTTTTTCTTACTACAGAACTGATTTATTAAAAAAACACACATGCAGGATATTGACTGAACTGCAGCTTTAAGAGAAAATCGATTAGCTGGAACTACCAATTACTGTTTTATTTAAAGACTTGCTACAAATATTAACTTTCCTAGCAGGTGATTCTTTGATGGTAACCAAGCTAAAACCAAACCATCATTATTTGAATACAGATATTGCATAGTTACATAATAGAAGAGGTTGAAAAAAGACATATGTCCATCAAGTTCAACCTATGCTAAATTTAGATGACGGATACTTATTCTATTTATGGTATTTTGATCCAGAGGAAGGTAAATAAAAAACCTCAGTGGAATATCCTCTAATGATATCTCATGAGGGGAAAAATAAATTCCTTCCGGACTCCAAATAATGGCAATCGGATTACTCCCTGGATCAAGATCTTTCCCATGTTTACTTATTTGGTATATCCCTGTATACAAAGAACATATACAGACCAGCGCCCAAAAAAGTCCAATAAGTCCCAAATAGAGTCCAAACAGATGGAGGGGGAGAGAATCCAAATGGTCCAATCACTGAAAGATCTCCAATCCAGGGGTCCGTGACATAGGGACAGAAACAAAAGAAAATAATAGTGTAATACGTAATATTAAAATTGAACAAACAACATAAAACACTTAACAAGAGACATACACTAAACAAACAAGCTGAAAGTAAAATAACTATTTATTAAAACAAACGGAGCCTGCTGCAGCGGGTCATCAAGGGGTTAAAACCCCAAACCCTCCTTACAACAGGACTGGAATAACATGCGTGTGTGACCAAGTGAGGCAGACGCCGGCAGCAGTAAGGGTCCTCGCGGGCTCCCCGATGTGTGGTATATGTCCCTCTGACTTCGGAGCACTCTCCAAGATGGACGCCGAGTAAGGGAAATCCACACACTCCTGCATGCCTGCAAAACAGCCTCTCTCGTGATATCTCGATGACGCTGCTTCCTGCTTCACTTGACTGACACGTTCTCATAACCAGTGTTTCTCCAAGTCACAGACCCCTGGATTGGAGATCTTTCAGTGATTGGACCATTTGGATTCTCTCCGCCTCCATCTGTTTGGACTCTATTTGGGACTTTTTGGACTTTTTTGGGCGCTGGTCTGTATATGTTCTTTGTGTTTTCTCTGGTGTTGTTCTGCTAGTGTTCCTGGCTGCCCTGTATACATTGTGTATTGTTACATGTTTTATTTAGTTTTTATATTGGTTGTATTTTTATTTTTATGGTTTATAGCGCCTAAGCACTTTCTTTTGTGTTATTTATATCCCTGTAGACGTGTCCTTTTTTTAAAAAGATTTCTATCGTATCTGCCATCACAGTCTTCATGAGTAATGGATTCAACATATATTTATATTTTTTTTATAACTCAAATTTTATTGAAATTTACTACTATACAACATGACACAAGAAAAAACAGCGCACACTGCAAATAGTGAAGTAGGTTCAATAAAAGTGTTATATTAAAAAGGTATAATATCTGTGTACATCAGGTTAGAACAAACAGGCATATCATGTACTAGGACATGTTTTACCAGACACATAGCTTACAGCGTAGGATTATCTGCATACGTTTGATCCCCTACTGTGCAAGTGTGCCTCTAGGCAATCTATCCATTCCCCGAGGCTCAGCGGGTGTCCAAGTGCTATTGAGCGACGCCGTATCAGCTGATGGCAGTCACTGCTTGGCGGCCTGCTGTAAAATCACGCGAAGCAACTGGGCTGTAAGTGTGATTGCGGACATTACTCTCCCCACACTGTAAGATATCTATCCTATAAGTTGGTTACCGGATGGGAACTTTTCCAACATCAGACGCAAGTTCCTTGATGACAGCAGTTACCTATCTGCAGAGATAATACTCCGAGGTTCCAGCTGAACACCGTCTGAAGGTGTCGCCTGTGAGACTGATCCTGCTACCGTCGGCATGTGGTGTCTGGTAACACATGTCCTAGTACATGATATGCCTGTTTGTTCTAACCTGATGTACGCAGATATTATACCTTTTTAAATATAACACTTTTATTGAACCTACGCACTATTTGCGTTGTGCTCTGTTTTTTCGTGTGTCTTACTATCTGTAGGGGTGCTGAGCCACTCCAATACTAGCAGCTGCAGATGCCTTTTCATCTATAGAGGTTGTTATCTCATATTTATCACAGAGGTGTTTATTCAATGTGTGGTTTACTGTTTCACACAATTCAGTAGAGGTTTATTATAGTAGCGCACTTTATTATTCTTTCTGTGTACCATACAACATGACCTAACTTCGCATTAATTTGAAACACAAATGTTATACAAAAATAAATACATATATGAAAAAAAAAGAAAAAGTTGGATCCTAAATCAGGTGGGGGGGGGCCCGTCCCGTCCCGTCCATCCATCCTCCTCTTGTCCTTCTCCTCTCCTTTTGTCCTCTGTTATGATCTTCTCCTCATTCGAATTTCTAGGCGAAGTCTCCCGCGTGGCCCGCGCTTCTGTCCTATACCCCGCATCCTACACTAGTCTCCTCCCTCCCATTTTTAATTACCCTTACTGTAAAGAAACCTTTCTTTTTGTTGCTGGTGAAATCTCCTTTCCTTCAACCTTAAGTGATGACCCCGTGTAGTTTGTACTGCCCTTGGGATGAATTGTTCTTTTAAAAGGTCCTTGTATTGTTTCTGAATATATATTTGTATATAGTTACAGTATTATATCCCCTCTTACATGCCTCTTTCTTAATGTAAACAAATATAAATTAGATGGCCTCTCCAGGTCAGATTTTCCATCTTTTTAGTGATCAAAACTGTACTCCATATTCAAGGTGTGGTCGTATGCTTTATAGAGTGGCATCCTAATGGTTACTTAACTTCCATCCATTCCCTGTTTAATGCAAGATGAGATATTTTTTGACTTTGCAGCTATTGCAGGTGATTGGGCACTATTGCTAAGCCTGCTGTCTTCAAGCACTCCTAAATCCTTCTCCATCAAGGATTCACCAAACTTTTGTAAGTGGCCTGTTTTATTCTTGTTTCCCAAATGCATAACCTTACATTTATCTGTATTAAACCTCATCTGCCTTTTCCCTGCCCAAGTTTCCAGTCTATCCAAGTCCTTGAGATAAATTATCCTGCTCTGGTTTTACTACCTTACACAATTTAGTTTAATTAGCAAAGATGGAGACACTGCTCTGTCTGCCAACCTCACTATCATTAATAAATAAGTTAAAAGCAGTACCAATCCTTGAGGTACTCGACTCGCAACTTTAGCCCCACATGAAAAGGTTCCAGTTATGACAACTCTCTGTTATCTATCCTTCAAACGGTTTTTAATCCAGGTTCAATTATTTTTACTGAGTTCAATTCTCTTTACTTTGTACACTAACCTCTTGTGTGGAACCGTATGAAAAGCCTTTACAAAATCTACGTAGACCTTATCAGCTGCATTTCCCTGGTTCATATTCCTATTTACCGCCTCAAAGAAACTAATAAGGTTAGTTTGGCACTACAGTATGCTGACTATTACTAATTTTATTATCCCTTATGTATTCCTGAATATTATCCTGTACTATACATTCAAGTAGCTTCTCCACAATTGATGTTAGGCTTACAGGTCTGTAATTCCCCAGTTGGGATCTAGCTCCCCTTTTAAATATAAGCACCATTTTGGATTTTGCCATTCTTGTGGTACTGAGCCTATGGAAATTGAGTCCTTTAATATTAAATGTAATGTTTTTGGCTATTACTGAACTTAACTCCTTGAGAACTCTTGTATGTATGCCATCAGGGCCAGGTGCTTTATTTACTTTAATTTCATCAAGCCGCCTATGCATAAGTAAGCAATTGTTTGTTAAAATAGAGGTTATGGCTTCCTCATGTGGCCCTATTTTTGCAATTGATTCCTCCCTGGTAAATACATAGGCAAATAAACCATGTAATACTTTTTTACTTATCTCCAATAATTGACCTCATACTGAAAGGGTCTTATATTTTCTTCTCTTATCTTTTTATTGTTAAGGTACTTAAAGCACTTTTTAGGGTTGATTTTACTACTTTTTCATTTTATTTTTTTTAAATAATTTTATTGCCCTCTTGCAACTTTTGTTATATTCCTAGTAATTTGGATATGATGTCATGTCTCTTCTGACTATTTAAGACTCTAAAAGCCTGCCTCTTCCTTTCCATTTCCTTCCCTGCCTGTTTATTTAGCCACATTAGTTTAGGTCTTTCTTTTATAATTATTACCAAAGGATATACACTGATGTGTACTTTATCTAACAATGTTTTAAAGACTGCTCATTTGTCATCCACATTTTTCTCTGCAAAAACGTCATCCTACTGCTACTGTGCTTCCTGTTACCATCGTTTGTGTCCCTCTTCCCAGGGGGTTCCTTTAATGTGAGCACAGGAAGTGGAGCTTTCTGATTGGGAGACTGCACTATTTATTGGATTATCTTTCTGATATCCGTACTCTTCGACAAAGCGCTACGATGCATGAAACGTGTTAGAGGTTGCCCACTGTGTTTTTTTTCACTTGTTGCTATGTGATCGGTTGAGCAATAAATATTTTGTACAGCGATCCAGTTTGCAATCCTGTCATGCTGTGCACCGTGTCATCCCTCCCCCATGAGAGGACTTCCTGTAATTTTATTCCTTGCAGATTATTTCTCAATTTATTAAAATCTGCCTTTCTAAAATGTAAAGTATCTGTTGAACATACATAATGTGTTTTTTTTTTCATTTTCAAATGACACCATGTTATGATCACCGTTTTCCAAATGTTCCCGGACTTGAATATTTGTTGTTACTTCTACATTTTTTGATATTACCAATTCCAGTATTGCCCCTCTTCTGGTTGGTTCCTCAATAATCTGGGTTATGTAATTGTCTTTTACAATGTCCAAAAACCTGTTTTCTTTCGTTGTAATGCTAATCTCATTACCCCTGTCTATGTCAGGATAATTAACACCAGCCATTATACAAGCATGACCTAGTTTTGATGCCTCTCCATTTGCTAAATTATTTTTGCTTCTTCAATTTCACAGATATTCGGTGGTTTATAGCATATTCTTACAAACATTTCCTTTTATACTTTTACCTCCACTGCTAATTTCTATCCATAAGATCTCTACATTTTCATAATTCCCTTCATTATCAGAGGGAATAACCATCTAAATGAACTGCCCAGTTAGGAATTTCACCCCACCATGTTTCAGTAATGCCTATAATATCATATTGCTCCCTTGTAGCTATTAATTCAAGACCCCCCATTTTATCTGTCTGGCTTCTAGCCTTAGCAAGCATGCATTTAAGGTTTTTTTTTTCCAGTCTGTACTATCGTTATCATCTTATTTGCTTTTGCCTTTCTACTCCAGTTGGATTGAGTCTTTAGAAGTGTTATAGTTGTATCTGTATTTTAATATGGTTGTCTCCCTGCTTGCCAAACTCACACTTCTCCCCATTTTTACCTTCATGACCCCTAGACATTTACCCATTCTTATCTATTCTGTCTAGTTCATTATCGGTTTCTTGTCCCTTTCCCCTCATGCCTATTTTAAAATCTCCAACCATTTTAACATCCTGCCCCCCTAGCACAGTAGATCCCTCTTCAATGAGGTGCAGTTCACCCCTACCATAAAAATATCACATCCCTGAAAAGATCTACCAATGCTCTAAAAACCACAAACCCTCTTTCCTACACCCCTTTTTTTAGCCTTTCATTAACTTATCTAAGCTCCAACTGTCTCCCTGGGGTAGTGCATGGCACTGGTAGTATTTCTGAAAATACTACCTTGAAGATCCTTGTCTTAAGCTTGCGGCCTAGGTACATAAAATCCTTTTTTAGGACCCTCCATCCTTCTCTAACTTTGTCACTGGTGCCAACGTTTACAAAGACTGCCAGGTCAATCCCAGCACCTCCACACAATCTGTCTACCCGATCCACAATGTGCCAAGCCCGAGACTCTGGGAGACTACAAACTGTTCAGTTCATGCGGTCACGGCAACATATTACCCTATTGACCCTCCTAATAATGGAGTCCCCTACCACCACAATCATTTTTTTTTTTTTCTCTCTGAGTATTCTGAGTCCCCTCTGTGCTGGAGGAACTATTCCCCTAGTTGCTAGATACATCCTCTCCTCCCTGCTTCCCCTTCTATGTGTTACCCAGCTACTTACCTCTTCCTGGTCCTCACAGAGTTTCACCCTCTGCACCACTCATCCCAGCAAGGGCCTGCTCAGTAAGTACTAAACTCCTTTCAAGGTTGTCAATGTCCCTCCAATGCAAGTTGTCTCTTCAGATAAGCAATCTGAGACTCCAAAGAGAACACCTGCTCACACTTCCCACAGTGGTATACTCCATGGAACAGCTGCTCCATGTGCACATATATGTGGCAAGATTTACATTGAGTGGCATGCTCAATCCTGCTCAATGTTGCACTATGGAGAATAAAGTGCTAACAATTTACTGTACTTCAATATTCCTTTCTTCACACCTTCGTTGTTCTATCTCAACACAATACAAAATGGTCTTCAATCAAACTGCAATCTAGTCACACAGCTCAGAATTAAAGGAATGTAGTTATATAAATTGTTCCGGATTTCTTTCACAGATATATTCAGTGCAAGTGTTCCATCTCTTGATTGTATGAAGAAAAGTGTTCTTCATAGTTGTTTCAGCAGGTGTTGCTCATTCCTCGATTTACATTATTTTCCAATATACATTACTATTAATATTGATTTATAGGATACCAGTACAGCCTGTCACAGTAAGGGCAACAGAAAAATACAATGTTTTCTTCACTATTATTAATGTTTTAAATTAAAGTTTATTTTGTTGTCCATTTTGTGGAGAATTATTTTCTTTTTGCCTTCTATTCCCTTTTGATCTTGGCCAGACCTTTGCTATTTCTAAACTGTTTCAATGTATAGGTGCTAGATTGTCCAAAGTAAAATGGTTGCTTGCCAGAGGGCTGTAGTCACAAATAATCTTTAGTTCAGATGAACATAATACATAATTTAGAAACAAAACCTCAAACGATATTTACTTGAAATTTTACAGATGACAGCCCACTCATCTGTTCATCTCTTCAGCAGAATTTAAGGAGCTTATATACTTAGGTTTTCTTATTAATATCAAAGTTAAACTTACTTATGAATGACATTTTTTTTCCAGTCCTGGATGAAGTACAGTAGAACATTATTTGACAAGGTGGGAGTTAACGGCCTTTTTTATTTGTGGAATTTTCTGTGCAGCAAGAATTTTAGTTGAAAAGACTCCATTACAAATATATACCCATATAGCAGTAGTGTACCCTATAAATGAGCATATTATTTGAACAGTACTCAGAGTTTTTCTCTCTCCTGGTTTCAGCAACAGTAAATGAAATATCTGATAAGCCTGTGAAACATGAACAGCGAAAACTAATAATGGCATTGTTATTTATCTTTGATGATAAGTACTGCTGGAAGCACTGTCTAATTTTCTTTAAATTGTGCTGGAGATGCCACAGATTATCTCGATAACCATCTAAAATAAAACAATGAATGGTCAGTGGAATATAGGGAAATGGCTCAATTGTATTGTTCAGCGACTTGATCTAAAATGGGATTCTCAAGACTGAACGCTCAAAACAAAAAAATTGCAGGGAAGAGGGCTTTGTGAGAGGAGTCAATAATCTAGCCCATTTCTCATCACACTTGGCTCTATTCTTGATTGAGAGCACAGAGACTGAATGTTCAATGAAACAGAATGACCTTTCATATCTAGTGAAGGTCTGTTTAGAAGGAATTACAGTTCTACAGTATAGCTTTATTTTACCTACCGATAACACAGAATATAGTATAACAGCAAAAATGCATAGAGCATGAGGTTATATAAGCATTTTGAATACATTTGATTCTAAATAAAACAAATGGTAACGCTTATTTTAAGACTGCATAATTCTTATTGCCTTTTCATGTTTAATTTTTTAATGGGTAAGGCCAGTTTTTTTTTTCATTGTGGAGGCAATGCATATAAAGCATGAACAAAGCAAGACTAGTCTGTAGCGTATGATTTTGTTTGCTCTTCTCAGGGTTAGCACAAACATGCATTAATGACTACAGTATATACAGTAATATCTCATTTAACTACAGATGTAGCAAGACGTTCTGTTTTTGGTACCATGACAAGGTGCAAGATTATAGCCGTGTGAATACTTTGTTCTCAGCGTATGTGCACGGGTCGGCTATGGTCAGTCAGCAGAATTATTTGTGGGGTTATTTATGTAATTGCAGTGCAGTATGTGTCCGGTAGATGGTACACCTAATATCTTTTCCTATGCCCGTAAAATGACATGCCCACTCGTGGTCATCCAGCAACCAAAAAGAGCTCAGTTAAATAAATAAATAAAACTTTTATTCATTATACATTAGAATAAATTCCAACGCTTTTTTTTTTGTTCTTGGAAAAAAATAGCATGCAATGCTTCCAAGATTGTGGTACTTGTACTAGTGACATAGGGAGAATTTATGAAGGCCTGAAGAAGTACAGAGGCCTGAACCTCAGGAAGCAGGGGTTCCCGGGGGTTGAAATTAATGTGGTTCAGCTCTGGAGACCCCTGATTCAATCCTCGGCCAGGGTTAGCAGCACATGCATTATATTTTATTTAATTGTGTATTTTTTTTAGGCTGTCCATTGATTAGCAATGTGTTTATCTATGCCCCTTTGAGGGTATAGATAACCACATTGACAATCAATGCATTTTTTGGCTAATTTTTGTTTTTAATTGTACAGTATTTAATTTTTTGGATGTGGGTTTTCTTTTTTACGTTTCCCATTCATTGCCATTGTGGTAATCCTTGCCTCAGTTGTGGGCATAGCATACCACAGTGACAGTCAATGGCTACTGTGTAATGTATTGTACAACATTGCAATGTCAATTTTATTTTATTGTGTATTTATTTTTAAAACAAATGGGCAAATGCGCTTTTAGCCCCATTTGGCTACAAGGGGGTTTGCCCCTTTGTATGTGTGGTGGTGGGGGATAGGACTAGTTTCCCTGAGTAGGCTGGTTATGCTTCGTGGGTGGCGAGAGCGGTCATTTAACCCCTTAATTACCATCGTAGTTAATAACCACAAAGGGGATTTAAGGGGTTACAGGCCAGTAGCTAGTTTGATTAATTTTAGTGTTGGTGCCACAGAGGAAGGATGGTAAGGGCCAGAATGATGAGGATGGCCTTCATCCTGGCAGGGGTTAATACAACTTTTATTTACTATATGCTGGCTGGATAATGTTTTCTTGTAAACGGGCAAATGCACTATTATCAGATCTGGATAATAGGGATTTTGCCCATTACTGTATGTGTTTGGAGGGGGGGGGGGGGTAGAGGGGGTGAGTGCTGATTGATTGCCAATGTGGTTATCTGTTCCCCTGTTTAGGACAGTGTTTACATTTACGGACACATTTTGCTACAACAGATTTTGTGTGTTAACGTGCCTAGTTTTTTCTATAATAAAAAAGGGATCTAGGACTCAATCAAATATTAATTTTACATCTTTTATTTGCATAACTGTCTCGGGTAGTTGAAGCCTGTCCATTTGAGGGACCTTTTGCGGAAGTGAAAAATGGGACCGTTTGCAAGTGGAGTATTAACCCTTGTTCTGTGTGCAGGTCACATGTTCATAGGTGTGGCATACATGACAATACTTTACTCTAATCTTCCATCAAATACAAAATTATGGGTGTTTCACTAAAATAATGCTTGTAAAAAAAACTTTAAGGCACTGTATCTTTAAGCCGTCACATTCAGATACAGGGCCTCATGCAGAGAGCATCGAATTTTCAAATTGGCGAATTTCATAAAAAGTAGCTTTTTTGGAGAGTTTTAGTCTCCATATGCAGAAAAGTTCGAATTCTGCTATATTTAACATGGATGCGTGTGGCGAGTTTAAATGGGTAAGATGCGCGCTTCAGAAATGTGTAAAGAAAAAATCGCGCATTTTTTGTCCCCTTTGCTATAGGCGGCGAGCGCCATCTTATTGCCAACTTTTCCTGGCGCGGCAAAAATGAGAAAATCGCGCCATTTTCCTGGCGCGAACAGCCGCTACATGCTGTTCGTACCTCTCTGCATTCGGAGAGTTTTAAAAATGGCGAGATGGAGGTTCTCGCCAGCCGCGAGGCGAGTTTTAGAAATAGAAAAAAAAAATTGGCGCGTTTTTCGTAACTCGCCATTTTCTGCAGTTTTCTGCGCGAAATTGTACAAAAAATGGCGAGTTTTGAAATAACGATGCTCTCTGCATGAGGCCCACAGTTAGAGTACTACTGTTCAGAACACTGAAACTAGAATGTACCTGACTTTTTTATATTACTATGGATCCTAGTCCAGAGATTGCTCCCACACACATGACGCTTGTGTGGATGATTTGGCCGAGGTTTCAGGGATGCCATAGTGGAAAATCTTTCCAGGGGCGACAGATGTCTCATCAGAAAATATAACATCCTCAACACGAGACAAGCATTTTGCTTTTGCAACGCTTGCGCTCACCGCGAACAAGGCTGGACCACGGTACTGAGGTGGGAAAGTATGAAACTGCGCACCCACAGCAGCGGAGGCACGCCTAGAAGGTGGATAGTCAAGATCGCCGTGTATGGATTAAAGAGAGTGGGTTAGTCGTAGTACTTATTGTAACAAAGTGAAAAATAAGTGCAAAAAATTTAGTTTGTGATTCTTACTTAATAATAAAAAAAATGTATAATTATGATGAAGCCGATTCCTCTGGCGAAACGCGTAGAGTGGGAGTTCCAGAGTACCTTGGAGCTTTGGGGAGAGAAGTCGCCAGCTGCCCAGATACTGCCAGACCCTATCCGGAAGTGACGTCAAACGCTACACTGGAACGTGCCAGAGCTGCGGCAACTGATCACCACACACTGTTCACACTTGGTCAGACCCAGGACTAACAGACATCGGCGGGGGCAGGACGGTGAACCAGTGTGTCTCTCTCTCTCTCTTTCTCTTTCTCTTTCTCTTTCTCTTTCTCTTTCTCGTTGGAGCCAGGAGAATTGTCGAGTGTCCGTTAGCCATGGTCAGGGATGGAGAATAGTGGAAGGTCAGAGGCAAGCCGGGGTCAGTAACCCAGAGAATGGTCCAAAGTCTAGCTGGGTCGGTACAAAGGGAGACAAGCAGCAACAAGGTACAGACAGGAACAGAAACAAGGCAGGCACAGGGAAGTGGGAACACAAGGTCACCTATGACTATGCTCAGCCAAAGAATGAGTGGAACGGCTGAGCATATATAGTGAGGGAAGACCAATGGAAGTGAGGGGAGGAGCACAGGTGTGAGTACAACGGAGACAGGGATAGGCTGTAGACGGTGCAGGAGACAGGTGAGGGTGATTAGAGTTGCTGGGGAGCAGTGCACGCGCGTCACGTGTGCGTGCCGTGGGGGACGACCGCGCATCGTAAACGGAGGGGCAGAGCCAAGCTCCTTGAAAGCCTTGCATGGGCGCGCGTGCTCTGTAAGGTGCACGGTAGACTCACAGCACAGGGCAGAGAGGTGAAGCACGCCGCAGAGGACGCGCTCTCAGGTTCCTTGGAGCTGAACGCTGTATAGCAGGAGGTAAGGAGGGAGGGCGCCGCAGGGGACACATTCCCCCAATTCCTAACAGCTTACAAAACAGACAAAAGGATGCGGATGAACAAAACTCGTGTACACCTGTGGATGGACCAAATGTTGAAGAACATCCATGAGCCTCCATGCAATGCAAGATGTTAGGAAGCACACCCAATATCCCAGACTGCGAGGATAAAATTGAGGCTTTAAGCCAATGTGGTAAAGGGACTGTCTGCAGGAAAGTGGTATCCCAGAGCAGTTACCTGTACCTGATTTCCAAAGCATACCTGTGGCACCACGGTTGCAAAAATGCATCAGTATCCCTGTCCTCCATGTTCGTGGTGATCCAGTAGATGTCTTACCGCTTTCAGTACTACCAGGGGAAACTTTGCATAGATATGTTACATATGACAAGTGACAGCTTAGTCGATTTTGCCCAGCTTATATTTCACCACCATGTGAGTTTTAATTGCTAAGGCAAGTGGTACAAACATGTGAACTTTGACTCCAGGTGTAGGACGGGTATTCCTAACATAACTATTGCATTCCCCACAGTGTAATTCATGCATCTATTTCTTTGTTATTTATTATTATTATTATTATTATTATTATTAATAATAATAAAGATCTAACAATTATTTTACAGGTGAAACACAGGCGACAGTCAGAAGATATCGTTGAATAAGATTGTATTCTTGTAAGAAGGTTGAAGATGACTTCACAAAGTCTTTGTTAAACTGTAATTTTCACTAATCAAAAAAAAGTAATATTTAAAAAAAACAAAAACAACAAAAAAAAACTTCGTATTAAAAGGTATTTTTTTATGGGAAAAAGTTGTGGGTTACATTAATATAAATTGGTTATCATATGAAATGAATGGGAATAAGGGGTGGGTTACTTTGCCTATACTGTAGATTAGAGAGACTGCAGATGACTGTGGCCACTGTTAAATTGAATTTTTGCTGCTGTGGCGCAGTAGTGGTCGTAAGGCCACAGCATGCAAATAAATGCTGGGGATTTACACTTAATTTTGTGCAGCAACGAAAACTGTATATAATTATTAATATATAGAGGAATTCTACAATTGATGAAATATGTACCGTAAATAAGTGTTCCATATATTTTGTAAGCTTCTCAACAATTATGATTATATATTCAATATTATGTTGTCTAGGAATGTGGCCATTACTTTATTAAGGTCCCTACCTCGTCACCACAAATCACCTAACCCCATATTTTTTTTCTTCTTTGTTTAATAATCCATTTACCCAAAGTTATAGTGAGTAAAACCGTGACAAAAAACCTCCACCGCATTGCATAATTGTATGTTAAACCTCAAACAGACCGTTAAAAGATATAGGGTACTGGAATAACAATAGCAAGACTCTCTGCTTTCTGGAGCATATACACCACTCAGTGTTCCTTGTGTTGGAGGAAGAAGTAGAGATAAGATGAGTAATTTATTTTATATTGACTTGGTGGAAAAGCTGGTTAAATAAGAGTGTTGTCTTGGATAATAAGACAGATGAGAGTATCCACTGGTTCGTTATCCATCTACTTTTCAAGGCTTATTACCTTTCCTAAGACCAATGCTTTTCGCTTTCCAACTCCCCTTCGTGTCTCTCCCAGCGCTTCTGAAACCTTTTATTTTTATTGTTTCAAGCCCACTGATATGGCAATTTTGAAAAACATGTTTTAGTTATGCAGATAACTTAGACTTCATTGTTACCCAGAAAACACAAAATATCCCTATATAATGCTGAACATCAGAGTTTAATGTAGTTTTGGTGCAACATATCCCATTATATCTCTCCAAAACTGAACAATGAAGACTGCTAAATCTGTATTCCTTCTTAACATCAGTTTCAACCTTTTTTGTTTTCCAGTTGACTCCCTCTGTAATGAAGAAATAGAATTACTGGAACTTCCTTTCTTCCAAGCAGATATTTCAAAAGTGTTTGAAAGTAAGTGTAATTTGCCAATCTTTAATGCCTATTTCTTGCAATACTGTAAATTAATTTTGTCTATCGTGCTTATAATCATGATATTAACAATCAGAGTAATAAGTAAGAACAGTGACAGAAAAGAAGGTAGTAGGGACTCCAGTGTGATCAAACACCAATTATGTGTGCAACTTTCAATCCTACAGCTGAACTTGCTTATTTTTTTTTTTAGTGTATTTAATTCTATTGTTATAAGACCTGTAAATTGCTGTTTCATAAGAATGTCTGTGTTGAACAAACAATTCTGAAGGAATCACTAAAAAAAAAAAAAACAAGCAGTACAAAAAAAATATTAGATGAGACAGCAATTACTGAGAAAACTACAAGAAATGAAGCAATCTGAAGATGCAAGAACAAGAAAGGAATATGCAGAGCTGTGAAAGAGGATTGGCAAATGTACAACTGAAGATGTAAGTAGATTGAACTGTGACATTGTCATGTCCCAACTGCTACAAAAAAATATTTTCTGGCGCCTCTAGGAAAAAAGTCCAGATATCAAGGTATTGAAAATAAGGATCAAACCATACACATAAGTCAAGCCTGGTAGGTCGGGATGTGCTTCAGATGACCATGGAGAAGTTCTCAAGACATGTGGAGATAAGCACATAGAAAAATCATAGTCTATACTGCTAATAAAATTCCCCACTGGATGAGCATCAGCATTGCGTATTTTACAGCTGCAGCGGCCATTATTAGAATAAATCACGCGTTGTATAAATCAGAATACCCATGTCATGGCGCGTGATGTTTTCCAACCGTACCGCCTTAGACGCGTGTTGACTCGGGTTTCTATCGGGTGCAGAAAATTGCATTTTAGCGCGGGCTGCAATACCGTCGAAACTAAAGTGGGCGATCGTGAGTTGTTGTCTTAAAAATCTAATAGCAATTCAACCTGTCTTTTATTGCCGTACAGTTCAGCAAGTGTGTGTAATTGTAATTTGAAGATTAACATTACGAGTTTATACTGTATAGTGTACATGGGAAATAAGTCCTTTCTGAGGCTCCTTAGCCATACACAGATTAAAAATATGATGACACATATACAGGATAATAAAGGGAAAAGAAGTAATACAAAAATACATTGTCGCTTCTTCCGAATGTAAAATATGTTTTCCGCTCGTGTGTACAGTATGTCTAAATGGAACCTTGTTGAAACGCATATGCGTCTCATCACATTTCTATATGTGTTATTTATTATTTATGAATCAATACTTTTGCTAGTCTTGCTCTTCATTTCATACTGTTTTTATTTTATGTGCATGCGTGTACTGTACATACTGTATGTCTCATTGGAACCTTGTTGAAACGCATATGGGTGTCATGACTTAGGCACATGCGTGTATGACTTGTCATTCAATGTGAATTTAAAGTCTGAAAAAAAAAACCTTTTTTTGTTTTTGTTTCTCGACATGGGCTTGCATAACAATTTTTCTATTCTTAGAATCAATCACTAGCATTTTAATTCTACACTAGTCATGTATACTGCACTTTATGAGGTGGATGGCATACTTTGATTTTTATTTGGGGGTGTGGGGTTCAAAATATGACCTGTTGAAAATATTTATTTGAACTAATAATCCAGCATACAGCCCTCTGTCCTCCCCACCCCCACAAAAGGCTAAAGTATTTCTATTGCTTATAGACACCCCCCCCAAAACCATTCATTTGTAATTGGGTATTGCTCTTGTTGGCTGTGGCATATTTCCATCTGTGTCTGTGTGCTCTGATGTCAGCCTTCTTCACTATGTCTGTGACAAAACAATCAAGGATAACAGAAGCTTTAATAAAAAATAAACAGGGACATCATTGGGAAGAAGCAAATCATGGCACTCAAACACAACAATGGATTCACAATAAAAGATTGTGCTCTGATGAATCTTGAGGACTTCTACATGAAATTATGAGAACACAGACCACAGAGAGCATAATCTAGCAGAGAGAGAGAGAGAGAGCGAACAAACCATCAATTATGTACCTTGCACCCTTCCAGATGAAGTGGCAAATGCAATACAATCCATGAAGAATGGGAATGCCCCCGGAGAAATGGAATAACAGCTGTAATCTTGAAACAAGATGGGGACAAATTACAGAAAATCCTTGAAAAACTGTGTATGTTCTGCATGAACAGGAAAATTGAACAATGGAATAATTCCATCATTCTTCTCATCCACACATATGGTGAAAAAGACCTCAAGAACCACAGACCAATCGGTCCACTTCCAATCAATTACAAGATTTTTATATAGATAACCTCTAATCCACTACAACGGACCCTGGACTTCACCCAGTTTAGAAAACAAGTGGAATTTCGTAGTGAAAGCAAAACAATGGAAAACATCCAGGTCGTACAAGAAGTGATTTCCCAAATAATGAATATGATCTGCCCCCTAGTTTGGGATTTGTAGACAACGAAAAAGTATTTAATTCTGTCTATACCTCCAAGTGGTTTTAAATGCATTAAGAAAGCCTTGTTGAACAAGCGTACATTGATATTCTAATCTTTCTCTATCTCCCTCAAATTATGAAGCACAAATTCTGTGAATTCTTATGTACAACTTAAATATAAAAAGAAAATAGAAAATGAATACTATATCTTCATGATGCGCTACTCTACCCTCACACAGTAAAAAAAAGAAAAAGAAAGTGGTATCTCATATTATTATTTCAGAAGACCTCGGCAAATAAGAGGGCAAGTGGAGGAAGGGAAAGCAAGAAGGGAAACCCCAGTGGTGTCACACACAAGGGCGAAGTCAGTAATACGAGGCTTCAGCGTTGCAGCACACTGATCCACACTGGGGAGAATGGAGACTGGTGGACTATGAAATCTTATACATCATGAAGCCATTCTTCTAAAGGAACCCAAATAGAAAATTGGCATGGAATGAACACAATAGAATCAAGAATGTAATTGTGTATATCCTTGCTTGTTTAAAGACTGCACCATATTTAACTGTTTTAATACAAAAAGTGGTCACTGGGGACTCCAGTATGTTGTGCGAGTGAAAGGTCTCCAGCTTCACTAAGGCTCCCTGGATCGCCTTGCAATAAAGAGTCAGAAATAAAAACAAAGCCGTACTTAAACCTGTCAGAAGAGTAGAAGACCATACTTGATTAAGGAGAAATTTGTTGGACCATTTATGACCACACTGCATAAACATCAAAGGGGAGAGAGGGAAGAGCAGAAGAGTGGGGAGCCTCTAATGGCAGAGAACACCACTAAGAGCTCTGAAAGAGTGTGTTTCGCAGCCTCAGGAAATGAAGACCTAGTAAGGGCAGTGAAACTAAGCATGGGACTTTCATTCGTAGTACAAACTATGCACATTAAACCAATAATCAAACAAGTGAAAGTGCATATTACACAATTAAGTACAAGACTTTCCCAACATGGAATTGATTAAACTACTGAATATATTTCACAATTAAAAAGGCAAATGAGAGATGTAAAAGGTAATAGAGTAAACTTGATGTAGAAAACTGAAGCTACTGTAGTTGGAGTCCTGGAAGAAATCAAGGGAGAAAAACTATTTAAGTTTATTTCTAAAGAACTTGCACTGATCCTTGGTCTAAGAAAGGATTCCCATGAAATAAAATAAATAGAAAATTATTACAGAGAATGGCAAGGAAAAGCTTTGATTTGAGAGGCACAGGAAATAAAAAAAATACAAAAAATACAAAGATTAAGCATATTAATTAGTGCATGTACTGTAGAAATCCATCTGTTTTTGTTTTAATGGACTACCTACTGTATATGGTAGCAAACGTTTGGTTGCTAACCTTATTACCTGTTAAGTTTGGAGATACTGTGGCTCAATATAGCCTGTCAATATAAAATTCTAAGTGTATATTTACCAGACATGGTAATTTCCATCCTTTCTTTCACCTTTTTGGATAGTCCATAAATAGTTAGTGGTTATGACTGGTAAACATGAATCCCGATGACTACTAGTGCAATTTCAAACTAAGAACTTTGCAGGACCATGGACAAGATATATAGGCCCATTTTTACTCAGCAGTTCTGTGTCCTATTGGAAATCCCCTAACATCCCATGCGAAAAAATGTGCTAGATGGTGTCTTCTGGCATAGACCCACTTGATGAATATGTGCCATAATGTACAGGTGCGCCGACGAGTATTCTAGAACTTGCCTTGGAAAATCTGGGGCAATCAACAACAAGACCCAGGTACATGCTGCAACATTTCAGTGACATATCTGCAGAAAGACTAATGGCCCATCGGATGAACACAGCAGGTTCAAACTTAATGGGACTGCCGGGGACCCCTGCTGTGTTCATCCGATGGGCTATTAGTCTGTCTGCAGAAATGTCACTCACATGTTGCAGCATATACCCAGCATGTACCTGGGTCTTGTTGGTGATAGCCCCAGATTTTCCAAGGCAAGTTTTAGAATACTCGTCGGAACACCTGTAGATGTATTATGAAAAACTTCAATACCATAATATTGGCCATAGAGGCATAATATTCTAACTTGCATAGAATCTGCGGTTTCCTGGGTTAATAAATCTATAGAAATGATTAAATATACTGCATCGTAGGTGAGGTTGTGAGTTCTTTATGAACAGAAGAAATATAATTACACATTTCATACAGAGAATAAACCTACAAATAACTTGACTTGCTATTTTTTTTTCACTTAAATTTGGCTGGTATGAAAAAGTTATGTGACTTGAAATGGGATATTGGGCAGAAAATGTTTCTACTTTTAAACAGTTGAATACAAAATATTAGTATAGCAGGCACGTATTATTTGCCTCTACGGCTTCTTCAAAATTGCTACTTTAGAAAGCATGAAATACACTGGAAATTGGACAACATTTCACTGCATTGCTGATTAGTTTATCTAGACCTTTAACCAATATATATTGTTAAAGCAAACATTGCTACCAATTTTAAATTTTTGTCTCTGTTTACTGAAAAAAAAAATACTGCTTGAAAATTGTTTCCCAGCATTGTTAGGAGGCTAGATACAGTAACAGCAATGCAGAATCCAGTAAAAAGAGAAAAAGTGCCCTCTTGGGAACCTGATGAAAGGGGCTGTGCTTCCACATTTCTGGTTTTCTGCCAAATTTAAATATATACTTCTAAATACAGACTTTTGAAGTAATAATTGTATGTACAGCAGAGCATTTCTCTTTTTACAGGATACTGAATGAAGCGGCTAAGGAACAGCTTCCAGCTTGGGTTCCAGCACTACTATTACTACTGTACGACAAAGAAACATCTACTAAAATCTACCCATGCCGTCGCTGAACCACGACTTTCTACGCCAAATCTCTAAGGCAGGGACTCCCTCATCTGTCGGGGGTTACTCAATAAATGTTTTATTCAATTTGAACTTGTCCCTTTTCGTTTTGTGTCTCAGCATTCAAAAGCAGCATACATCATGTCCTTGTTAACTGATGATGCCTTGGCGTGGACATCTATCTGGGAGCAAAGATCGGATCTCACCAACGACATATCTCTCTTCACACGGGAGTTCCGAAGGGTCTTCGACACCCCAGGGCGTATGGTAAAAGCTTCCTCTTCCCTCCTGCATATTTCCCAAGGCAGTCAAACTATGGCTCGCTACGCAGTTAAATTCCGGACCTTCGCCGCAGAAACCAGATGGAACGACGAAGTAGCAGTATTTTGGCAAGGTCTTACGGAGAACCTCAAGGATGAACTTGCCGCGCTGGAATGCCCAGCATGTTTAAAGGATCTCATCACCTTATGTATCCACATGGACCTGCACCTAAAGGAGAGAAGGGCCGAGAGGGTTCAGCGCAAAGCAAGTACAAAATCTCTTCATAATTCTTCAGCGGCTCCCACTAACGACTATTCCATGGATCCAGAGACAGCAACGCAGCTCGGGGGTAATAGCCTATCGACCATCGAGAAGCACCTCTGGTCTCTTTATCTATTGTGGTGTCGCCGGACATCAGGCCCTCCTTTGTCCCAGTAAGTAGGGAAAAGCCAAAATCCCAGTGATTGAAGGGAGAATCACGGTGGGAACATTACACACTTCTCCCTCTAGTCTACCTAAAAGGTTGCTGCTATCAAGTTGACCGGGAAATCCTTCGCGGTCAAGACACGGGCCTTTCTGGACTCTGGGTCAGGTGGTAACTTAATCTGTCAGAGTTTCGCAGAGAAACATGAAATTCCATTGGTACGGAGAAAATCTCTGATAGGTTTGGAGGCAATCTCAGACTGTTACATTCATCATTCATTTCCTTATAGTCGACTCTACTACAGTTGGAGACAGGTATGGATCATACAGAGAAGATTTGACTGGACGTAATCCACTGCCCCAATATTGCCGTTATTCTGGGTTTACCGGGGCTTCAACTTCATAACCCTTTCGTTGATTGGGCGGAGTCTTGACTCATCCATTGAAGTTCACAATGTCTAAAGAAATGTTCCGTTCCTTCCCAAATGCTGACTGGTGTTTCAGTACCGTCTGAGGTGAACCCTGGCCTACTCACCATCTACTCCACGTTTTGGCATGTATTCGACAAAGTTCAGTCAAAGGAGTTACCACCACATCGGTTGTTTGACTGTCCCATTGATCTTTTGCCCAGCTCGGTTCCTCCCAGAGAAGATTCTTATCCACTGTCTGGAGAATCGCTCCATGAAGGAGTATATTCAGGAAAACCGTCAGAGGGGATTCATTCGTAAGTCGTCTTCTCCTGCTTGCGTTGGGTTTTCTTCGTTAAAAAGAAGGGTGGTACGCTACGGCCGTGCATTGACGACTGAGGACTCAACAAAATCACGGTTAAAAAACGCTATCCTTTACCACTCATTTCTGAACTGTTTGACAGGTTGCAAGGAGCTTCAATTTTGACCAAATTGGATTTACGAGGGGCTTATAATTTGGTGAGAATTCATCAAAGTGATGAGTGGAAGACCGCTTTCAATATGTGTGATGGACACTATGTATATCTTGTTATGCCTTTCGGACTCTGTAACGCTCCGGCAGTATTCCAGAACTTTGTGAATGAGATATTTAGGCCTCTCCTTGACAAATATATTATCGTATACCTGGATGATATCCTGATCTTCTCTAAATAAGCAGAAGAACATCCAAGCCATGTAAAGCAGGTTCTAAAACGCTGGTGGGAGAATTATCTGTTTGCTAAATTAGAGAAATATAAATTTCATCAATCCAGTACCTCTTTTCTGGGATATACAGATGCAGCCACAAGTATTAGAACACTTGTACCTGGGAGATTCTGGGGCAGTCTCACAGTAAATGCCTCAACATTGCTGCAACATTGCCTCAACATTTCTGTGAGATTCTTAATGGCCCATCGGATTAACACAGTGGGGGGTCCCTGGAGTCCCATTCAAACTGAATGGGAATCCAGGGACCAGTGCTGTGTTAATCCGATGGGCCATTAAGAATCTCACAGAAATGTCGAGGCAATGTTGCAGCAATGTTGAGGCATTTACTGTGAGACTGCCCCAGAATTTAAAAGGCAAGAATTCGAATACTCGTGGCTGCATCTTTATAATCTCGGAGACTGGATTAGCCATGGATCCAGCCAAAGTGAAAGCCGTTCTGGAGTGGTAATATCCCCTCATCCTGAAAGCTGTTCAACGGTTTCTAGGATTTGCAAATTTTTACCGCCTATTTATCCAGAAAATGTAATCTGTCTTGATAGTGGTTGACAGGTTCTCCGTGCAAGCTCATTTCATTCCTCTGAATTGATTACCTAATGCTGCTAAACGTTCTGAAATTTTAATTTGGGAGATATTCCGAATCCATGGAGCTCCTCAAGTAATTGTCAGATGGCGGCTCTCAATTAATCTCCAAATTCTGGAGGGCCTTTTGCCAACAACTTGGAGTGGCCTTACACTTTTCATTCGCGCATCACCCCCAGTCTAATGGGCAAACTGAGTGAACTAATCAGTCCTTGGAACAATATATCCATTGTTTCGTTTCGGACACTCAAGACGATTGGGCAAACCTCTGACCTTGGGCAGAATTCTCCCATAATAACCTACGGAGTAACTCATCGCAAGACTCTCCATTCTTCGCTAATTACGGATTTCATCCCTCAGCTCTTCCCTCTTCAGTGTAAGGATCCGGGAGTCATGCCGTTCCCGGCGCGCTCCCGCCTTATCTTCATCTACGATCAGGGCTCCCGCTCCCTGCAACGTTCCGCCCGCGTCCACCGCCGGTGGCACTACGCGCAGGCGTGCATCTGGCACACTGCCTAATGCCGTAGGGAATGTCCCACCTCCGAGGTTGCGCTGGAGTGGACGGCGTCGGCACACAAGTGCATGTGACGCTTGCACAGAGCACACAAGCTCAGCGTCAACTACCCCATCAGCAGTTTAACTAAACACCTGTCTCCTGCATCACTACCCAATCTCTGCTTGCACAGAGGATGCACCTCCAGTCCGCCTCTCCTCCCATTGGTGCCTCTCCCTCATGTATGCTCAGCTGTGCCACTGGCACATTGGCTGAGTATAATCATAGTTGCGTTGTGTTTACCTCTTCTCTGCCTCCACAGTCTTGCCTTGTCTTGCTGTCCCGGCTTTGCTTTTGGACTCCGCTCTTCTGTACTTCTGACCCCGGCTATCTATGACAATCCACATCTCTCCAACCCTTACCTCAGCACTTGGATAACCTGTCCTGGTGGAGGGACAACAGGAGTTCGAGTTTCAGATGATCTTTCACTCCAGGCAATCCACAGGCACTATCCAGTACCTGGTCCATTGGAAGGGTTTTGGCCTTGAGGAACGTTCCTGGATCCCCAGGGATCGACTTCACGTCTCTTCCCTGATTCGGGAATTCCACCGGAGACACCACTTGAAACAATCCCTGGAGCACCCAGAGGTTGCTCCTAAAGGAGGGAGGTAGGGGGGAACTGTGAGGATTGCGTGCAAGCTCTGCTCCAGAATTTGATTCTGACTTGCTGCAAGCTTTCCTCGTCGGCTCCTGCAGTGTGCATTCTGAACACCAACGAATCAACATTCTCTGGTTTCACTTTCAGCCTCTGCTGACCAGCAGTTCACCTATTGGCTGTTTCAACCTTTATATGCTCAGTCTTTTCCTCTGCAATTTGGCTGAGCATAATACTTTATTTCTTGTGACATTGTGCTGGTAGAAAGCACTCTGTTATTTCTAGTCCTGCCTTGCTTTGCCCTGTCTGTTCTGCTTTGCAGTTTCATCTGAACCTGGACCACGAACTCATCGACTATTCTACCATCTACTGTCCTCAACCTTGGCTACGTGACCTGTACTATCCTCCTATTTCCAACCCCGGGCCACGGCGTGTATACCTGCTACTTGACTTCTCCTACCCTGACCCGGCTACATGACTATGAAACTGCAAACCTGACGTGGCTGTTTGGCTCCGGGTTGGTGTTTACCAATCCCCACCTCAGCCTCACTGTTTCTTCTTGTTTGAGGTGAACACTTGTTACAACTATACTTTATGACCAGAGCAATACAGAGCATATATATTTGTTGTTCTATCCTGTGTCAGTGGCTCCCAACTCCTGTCCTCAAGAACCCCCGACAGGTGGTTCCATCAACATTTCTGAGCCAACTGTGATGAAGCAGAGACATTCTTAATACCTAACCAGTTGGGGGTTCTTGAGGACAGGAGTTGAGAACCACTGCTTTACATGTTGCTGCAAGAAAAATAGATACTTTCTTGGCCAAAAGAGTCTAGAACCTGAAGCTGCAAGAAGAGACCGCATGCCAGAAAATAGAGAGAGATGCTTCAGCTCTAGGATACAGGTGCACTCCTGTAGTGAAAGAAAGCATTGAGTTAAGACAAAAGTGTAGACAATAATATTAATCCTCACCTGTTCAAATTATATATGGTAACCTGGTGGCACATATACTGTAAGAGATCAAAGGTTTAGGAGAGTAGAAAACAAGTTGGTTTCTATGAACCAGTTAGGGAATGACTAAAGTACCTTTAAATAGCTGTCCTTTTTTTTAATTTTAATATAAAACTTTTGGCTATCGTGCGGCTCTTGATTAACTTTATGCTGTCCGTTGGCTCTCTTCAATTCTCTCTCTTTTCCCCCCTCTTGCTTAGTTACCTTTGATGGCAATAAGCAGCATTTGGACATTACTAGTGTGTGTTTAAAATTCCTGTATAAGGGTCCTTGATTGTGGTTCTGGTAAAATCTAGTAGTGCATCCTGCCGACTGAAGAACTGTTTGAGCAATCTCTTTTAATTGTCATGACTGGCAGAATCCTCAATTGCCCTTCACCTTTTGGCTATACAGTACCACCCCACATACGGATTTAGCAGGCTGCATTGTTCCCTATTGGTGGGATATGTTGACTTAGTTTGCTCCAACACTGCTATTGAATCTTCCCATGTTTCACTCCTACAGTACACACAAAATGCCAAGACCCCAATAGGAGGTGAAAATGGTTACAGCATTTGAATCATAATCTTCTACATAAATTAAGAGGCCATTGCCAGCACCATGTAAATGTCAAATGAGTTCCGACTTGTATATCAGCTACCGGTTGTACCTGTTTAGTGGGTCAATTCAAATTACATAACCAACATTCCATGAGCGGAATCACCATGCTGTTTACAATAAAGAAAAATAAAAGTGGCGCTAGTCCTATTAATGAAGTGCAATAAATAAAGTCCCGCAGCTGGTGTCCCAGGAGGTAATTCAAACTCCTCCTTATGTAAGATTTGTAGAAAATAAAGTTGTCCTCCAGTGCGTGGTCTTATTGCTCTTTTCTTCCTTATGTAGACAAAAAGACAACAACAAAAAACACCACACACAAGTGGTATAATAGGCATCGACACTCAGTTTCTTAATCTATAGAGAAGTAGAGAACTTGACACTTGCCTGTGTGTTTGTTCCTGTAGTGCATACTCCTTTATTTTCCTTCTGCTGTTACCTTAAAAAGTGGAGAGAGGCATAGCATAATACTGTTTATTACAAAAATAAGGGAGGTGAGATAAAAATACACTTACAAACGACCAACCTTATGGATTGTGGTGGTTTCTATTGCTGCAAGTGTCCTTTAAAAACGTCCTTGCTGGAGGTGCTTTTCAGTCACTTATTCTCAACTCCTGACTTGTCCGTCTGGGTCCACGGGAATGGGAGGCTTTCTTAGACTCGTGAACAGTCTGTTGTGCCTCTCCTCGTCCGTTTCTGTGCGCCGCGCATGCGCAGAGCTCTTTGCTGCTTGTCAGTGTTGGTTGGCTGATCCGCAGACTCCACAGGTATGGCGGCTCCAAAAGACCAAAAAGTGGATGTCCACATCAAACGCGTTTCGCCAGGTTTGGCTTCATCAGTGAAACGTGTTTGATGTGGACATCCACTTTTTGGTCTTTTGGAGCCGCCATACCTGTGGAGTCTGCGGATCAGCCAGCCAACAACCAACACTGACGAGCAGCAGGGAGCTCTGTGCATGCGCGGCATGCAGAAACGGACGAGGAGAGGCACAACAGACTGTTCACGCGTCTGAGAGAGCCTCCCATTCCCGTGGACCCAGACGGACAAGTCAGGAGTTTAGAATAAGTGACTGAAAAGCACCTCCAGCAAGGACGTTTTTAAAGGACACTTGCAGCAATAGAAACCACTACAATCCATAAGGTTGGTCGATTGTAAGTGTATTTTTATCTCACCTCCCTTATTTTTGTAATAAACAGTATTATGCTATGCCTCTCTCCACTTTTTAAGGTAACAGCAGAAGGAAAATAGAGGAGTATGCACTATGGGAACAAACACACCGGCAAGTGTCAAGTTCTCTACTTCTCTATAGATTAAGATACTGAGTGTCGACGCCTATTATACCACTTGTGTGTGGTGTTTTTTGTTGTTGTCTTTTTGTCTACATAAGGAAGAAAAGAGCAATAAGACCACGCGCTGGAGGACAACTTTATTTTCTACCATGCTGTTTACCACTGAGTTTTTTTATTTGCTTTTTGGTTTAAATATGAAAAATGCAATTTGTGGTTCCTGAACAAAATATTGATTAGTGACCTAGACCTAGTAGGTGATATTAATACTTTAAATAACATCTCTATCTCAGTTGACTACTATATAACTTGTTTAATTGCGAAGGATCTGTCCTTTATACGTGGCTCATGATTTTTTATTTTCTTCAAATAAGCTAATTATATTGCACATAAGTATTTTGTCAATGTCCCCTATGCAGGACTTGCTAAAAGTAATATAAACGGGTACTTTTAAACATAGCATAACACAGACCTACATTTTACTTATACAGTACATGATTTAAGCTAACTACATTCAATCCCAGACTATGCTACATTATTTCTCAGAATTATTATTTCTTTCCGTTTCAGTCAAGACTAATTTGAAACCTAAACGTAGCTGGAGACGGCGCTGGAAAAGAAAGGACCGCTTTAGAAAGTCGAACATTTTCTTGCAACACAATGGAAGTGATGTAAGGCCTAAGTTGATGGATGTTCGGCCCAGAGGTGACGAGGAACACAAGATCACAGATATGCAGCAACAAGATGATGAAAAAAACAAAAGGTCAGAAGACTTGTTCCCTGAGGTTTCTGAGCCATCAGTGGAACAGAAATTATGTGAAGGGAAAACCAACAAGATCGCAAAAGAAACATTTACGGCCCATGAGATTCCAAAGAATTTTGAACACCATCACAAAATTAGGAGAGCAATGAAACGGACAGAAGCCAAACAATTTAGAATGGCAACAATTCAAAATCTTGCTAAGTATGAAAGCGACAGTATAAAGCAACAGGGGCCACATGAAGAGACCATGGGAAAGATGCAAGAGCACTGTCCTGATGATGAGATGACTGAAAAGCAAGGTGAGGCACAGTCTGATATGGCACAGGATACACCAAGACACATTGAGGAACTGCATAAAAAACAGGAATGTGAGAAGTCAATGATAGAAAAGCATGAGCATGAAACTAAAGGGGAATCTGATTTGGCAGATCATTCTTTGTGCAATGCAAAGGAGCACATTAAAGATTCAAGAGAAACATGTATTGGTAAACCTAGCACAGAGATGACTGAAGAACAGCAGAAGGTACAAGATGTCCAACAAGGTTCTAATGGAGAGAAGAGACAGTCAAAGCCCCGGCCAAATTATTTTGTTGCCATTCCTATAACCAATGATCAGGTATGTCACACATTCACACTTTAACAATGATTTATATAATAGTTGACCTCTTCATCCCATCCTGAAAACTACACATTTTATTTAGACAAGGCTAGAATTGAACAGCTAGTTTCGTCTCTGGTTTCAACATACTGTATAAGGAGATAAATTGTAGGGTTTTTAGAAATGTATACTTGGCCGCATGAAAAAAGCACTAGAAACTACTATATAACATATGACCAAAGAGAGTAGAAGACTGATGACACAATTGCATTGAGTAACATATTGTCTAGAATGCTGACTTTAGAAGTTCAGCGTTCACCTTCTATCAAGAGAACCAAAGCTAAAAACGTATAGATATAAAAATATATATTGGTAATACTTTCAACACCAAAGGAGACACATAAAGCATGCAGTCACCTCCTTTGGCTTATGAATGTTATCTAAGAATGTAATTCCAGATGCAACCACTCAGGGCACTGTTCTCCCATGACTAGTACCCAAAAGAGAACATGCCTGCAAAACAGAGCCAACAACAGTAAACCATGTTTTGAGTAAAACATTATATGAAAATTACATGAAAACATGAGTATAACATTACCTCTTTCACAAGTGAATACCCAAAACCTGCAAGGCAATGCAAACCTAGCCAATAATAAATATATTGGTAGCATGGAAACATAAGTATTTAAAGTTTTTTGGAGACAAGAAATTGGCAAAAAAAAGGTTAAGCATACATTTACAACAAAAGACAAAAATACTCAATGCTACATCCAATGTGACAAAATATATAGTTAAATACTTCAATGTTAGTATTCTCATGAATAAGGGTCATTTAGTTAAATCCTTTGGCCAAAGCGTTCTGAGAATACTAACATTAACTATGTATTTTGTCACATTTGGATATAGCATTGAGTATATTTGTCTTTTGTTGTACACATTTGGCCATGCTCAGAAGCACTCCATTTAACACTAATATATATATGTGCAGCTGCGCCAGCCTTTATTCTAAAGCGGCTGAAGCTGAGCCGCTCTGATAACCGCGACCTGACGCGCTCTCTTTTCCAACCGTTTAGAAATTTACTTTTTTTTATATGTTTGCGATCGATGTTTTAGCATTGTCTGCAATACCGTCTAGAAACTCAAGTAGGCGATCACGAGTTGTTGTCTTCAAAGTCTAATAGCAATTCAACCTACTACAGCCGTACATTTCTGGACTGTATACAGTTCATACTGTATACAGTAGTATGTATACAGTAGTATGAGGCTCCTTAGCCATACACATTAAAAATATGAGGACACATACAGTACTGTACTGTATACAGGATACTAAATGGAAAAGAAGTACAGTATTACAAAAATATAACGTTGCGTCTTCCGAATATAAAATATTTTTATCCTGGATTATCCCGCTCATGCGGATACTGTATGTGTGTCATCACATTTCTATATGTATTATTTATTAATCAATACTTTTGCTAGTCTTGCTCTTCTTTTCATACTGTTTTTATTTTATGCGCATGCGTGTATGTCTCATTGGAACGTTGTTGAAACATATAGGCTTGTTACAGTATCACATTTCTGCGCATTAAACATTATAATGACCTGTCAATGACCTTTGAACTGACAAACCATCATACAGCGCTCTCCCCCTCGCCCCTGCATACACACAAGGCTAAAGTATTTCTACTTCTTATCTACACCTCTCCCACACCACTCTTTTGTAATGGGTGTCTTTCTAGCTGTAATCTTCCCAAGCCTGTCATCACATTTCTGCGCATGCGTGTAGGACTTCCCATGCAATTAGAATTTAAATTCGACATGTGCCTGCATAACAATTCTTGATATTCTAAGAATCAATCACTACTGTAGCTTTTTATGTGAATATGTATGATGTGGTGGGTTTTGGGGTTAGATATTGCTGGGATTGTGTGTTTATTCACTTTAATTTTCAACTGGTATCAGTTGTTTGGAGGTTAGTGGCCCCTCCTCCCATGTTTAAGCTCACCCCTCCCCAATTTTTAAGTAGCAGGGTTTTCCATGTTCCTGTGCAGGACAGGACCATTGTGGCCATTCTACCTCCAATGCAGAGGTTACTATACCTCTGCCTCTGCTAGGGAGGTGGGGAAGAGCTAGGATGGCTGCCGGTGCTCTAGGCCCGTATTGACTGTCTAGGGACTATCTCTGGTTATATCTGAGAGAAGAGACTGTGATCCGGCAGGTGACTGCTGAGTACCTGTATTACTGCAATAAGAGTAGTAATAAACCCATTCCTGTTTTGCAATATACCTCCTGCCTGGTGTGTGATCTAATTGGGGGGAGAGTTACAGTTATACTGTGGGAGATTGCCTCCATATCCCTGGAGCCTACAGCAGATGGAGGCGCTGCACTGCTAAGTATTACATGGGGTATGGACCCCAGAAGCCTGTTCCTGTGTCCCAAAGTTACCGCGGACGACTCAGCCCTCTTGTTACCAGCAGGTATGCACCACCAACACCCAGTAATGGCCCCGATATGTGATTCGGGGGGTTGGGTCGGGAGCCCTTACATAAGAAAACAGAGCAGGAAAAGCTGGTTACACAGAAGATGTACAGTAATGTAAATTAATGCATTCACTCACTAAAAGTTACAAAACAATAACAAAAATGAATGTCAATTGCAGTGAAAATCTAATAACTTCCATCACTTCTTTTGGATTTATTCTTGCAGTATTATGATGCATGATTCATGTTCAGGAAGAGCAATATTTGTATTCCAAATATATATTATAGGCAGTGGGAAGGACAAGATCTAAATTAGGCTGAATTGTGATTCTCCCAATCGTGTGGTTCCCCCAAATTTAGTATGCTTCTTTTCCTGGCCTAATGTTACAAAATCTGTATGATAATTTAGCAGATTTAAGCTATTACACCAAGAAAAGAGATCAGATGTTGGACAAAGGAAACGCAAAGATAAAGCAATGGAGCATTTCTCTATTACATGTCCTTTGTCTTAATTTCTCTTTTCTGAGCCTGGTTAATATGGTACTCTGACTTATTCATAGACTGCACAACACAGCTATGTGAACTTTTTTATTACTGTGTCTTGGGAAGTGATTAAGATGAAGGAAGTGGGAGTGGACATCTATTCTAAACGATCCCTTACAAGATATGAACATACAAGACATTACTTATTATCGAACATATACAGACCAGCGCCCATAAGAGTCCAATAAGTCCCAAATAAAGTCCAACAAATGAAGGGGGAGAGAATCCAGATGGTCCAATCACTAGAAGATCTCCAATCCAGGGGTCCGTAGCATAGGGACAAAGACAAAAAAGAAAATCATAGTGTAATTCGTAATATTAAATTTCGACAAACAACACAAAACACATAACAAGAGACATAACACTTAACACACAAGCTGAAAATAAAATAACTATTTATTAAAACAAAGGAGCCTGCTGCAGCGGGTCATCAAGGGGTTAAAACCCAAAACCCTACTTACAGCAGGACCGGAGTAATTGCGCGTGTGTAACCAAGCAGAAACAGATGCCAGTAGCAGCGAGGGTCCTCGTGGGCTCCCCGATGTATAGTATGCATCCCGTTTCCCTCTGGCTTCAGAAAACTCTCCAAAATGGATGCAGGGGAAGGGGAAAGCACACGAAACTGCAAACGTCCAATGCAGCCTCTCTCGCGTTAGCACGATGACGCTGTATCCTGCTTCACTTCTGGGACCAGTGAAGTACCCGCAGCACTCACGAGAGGCAGGTCTCAGCAAGGCATCCTATTGGTGCTTAGTTCTAACCAATGGTAACTCAAGCTTCCTAGATCGCGCGAGTCTTCGGCTCGTGACGTCACTGTTGTGGGCGGTGGATCACATACATAATCGTGAAGCATAACAGACGCAAACTAGCTCTTTGACAAAGGGACCTGTTCCCAAAACGCGTCAGAGCAGTCCTGTACCCCTCACTTGTTACTCATTAAACTCTTTTAAACCTTTTTGCTGGTCTGTGGCCCCCTTTCTCTTATTTTGCTGTGTTCCGTTTCCTGGATTCCACAGCATATCTATCTGATCTTTTTGCATTATATTCCCACCCAAAAAATGTCAGATGTAAGAAACGATTGCATATGCCCACAGCCCTGTTACAAAAAAATGGAGCAGTGAGTCTAATCCCACTTTTCTTTGCGTTGATACATAGACCCATATGTATTTCCATGTGGTGTACAAATTTATTGCGATTTTTTTGCATTTGGCAATATTGCTGTTTAATGAACAGGCCGCTATGAGTACTCGTGATATTCATAGTGGCTCTCTGGACAAAAAAATCTTATCTGATTCCCATCAAGGTGGTGTCAAGACTTCCATTTTATTAAGGAGCTACGGTCTTTGATCATATGATGTTGGCTTCAGGATAGTGTCACATACTGAAATGGTCCTTTCAAAGCACTCTCTGAAGGCTTGCAACTAAACTACAGTTGTTTAATGTGCGTTTCCAAACCGTAAAGTACTTTAGATGCTATTCATGTGAAGCACTGCCTAGCAACTATGGCTCAAAATGTGTAATTCAAACGGCTACAAATTACACTAAGGAAAAGAAGCCTGTTGTCACATACAGTAAACAGTGATCAAACTGCATATATTACTTTTTTAAATTGCCATCAAGAAATAAACACGTTGAAATTATATACAGGCATACCCCGCATTAACATACGCAATGGGACTGGAGCATGTATGTAAAGCGAAAATGAACTTAAAGTGAAGCACTCTCTTTTTCCACTTATTGACGCATGTACTGTACTGCAATCATCATATACGTGCATAACTGATATAAATAACGCATTTGTAGCAGGCTCCATAGTCTCCCCGCTTGCGCACAGCTTCGGTACAGGTAGGGAGCTGGTATTGTTGTTCAGGACGTGCTGCCAGGCGCATGTGTGAGCTGCCGTTTGCCTATTGGACGATATGTCTTTACTTGCGAGTGTACTTAAAGTGAGTGTCCTTAAACCGGGGTATGCCTGTAGTCCGTAATGAAAGCTGTTTACTTGTTGAAAATCTCAACATTATCAGACAGCTGCAGGTGTTGATAGTCACACATTAGTCTTGCCACCATTTTGTCTGTGCTACTTCATACCTGCTGAGATAAATAAAATAATAATGATGAAATCTTACAGGCCTCCCTAAATAATGACAAACGTTTGACCAAACACCCTGCTTTCCATAGATTGCCTTTTGTTTCAAAACCAGGATGAATAAAGACTAGAGATGGACAAATCTGCTGAAAAAAAAATCATTTTTTAGAATATGGTTTTGGGATTTTACCAAATTATGGAAAAAGATTGAAAAATCACATATGCATGGATAAATGCTTAAACTTTTTGTAAAATCATAAAAACAATTTGGAAAACTTAAACTAATTAAAAAAGATATGGCGAGAAACATGAAAAATGGAGCAAATCCTACAGGGTCCTCTTTCTCCAGGACCCAACTTCCCCGCCATCCTACTCCTAGGGGTTAGTTTAAGCCATGGATTACAAGTTGTCCTAGATGTTCAACCCAACTCAAACGTTGCCTTTTGGTGAACTCGGTCACAGGTTTTCTCTCTTATTTGGAGTTGCATCCTGCACATTAAATTACTTTTTTGTGTTTGTAGATTTTCGCAACACACAGAAAAACATAAAACCCTAAACCAGGAGAAAGGAAGCAGACTAGAAGAGCAAATTACAAGAAAAAAATATCTATGAAGTTTTGAGATGGCAATCCACCATTTCATATTCTTGAGTTGTTCCTTAATCTGAATCCCAGGTCCAAGCTTTTGACTCTTCCCCCTTGAAAACGATCTCTCTCCCATTTTGGGGCGTATCGCACAAAGGAAGGGGCATTTGAGTACTTGGTAGATCTTTGAAACCCCCTGAAAGATATTAACCACCTCAACCATGTGCTTGCGTGTGCTGAGCTGTTTGATTTCAAGTTTAGCATTTAGCAGCCACGCTCTACTGAACCCTGGTAGCCAAACGGAGTGGCTTCTGACACCCCCTATTGAGGTCTGTATCAACGGAAGCAGGGGTTGCCCGGAGCTGAAATTAATGGGGTTATGCTCTGGTGGATCCCTGTTTCAATCCTATGTTAAAAAATAAAAAATGAAATTGGCAAAATTGTGCTTTTGGATTGCTATTTTAAGTGTGGAGAAGGAGGAAAGTGCTGTGCTGTGTATACTAGCATTGATTGGTGAAGGTGGGCAGTGTGCAGGGGTTTAATTTATTGTGATTGTGTGGGATTTGGAAGTCTGCAGCAAACATTTTTTTCTCTCCCTGGTTTGAGACTGGAGTGGGTGTGGTTTTGTCAATTGCTAAGCTAACGCAGCTGATTGGTGTGTCTGTCTTTAAAACAGAGGCTGGAAACAATTTCTTGCCTTTGCTGAGCTATGTGATTGAATTGTATTTTGATTTCAAGTGCAGTTTGTATTAAGTGTGGAATTCTAACAAGATGTAGAAGCAAGGAAGGTGTGGAACAAGGTATACATAAATACAGTAGATTGTTAGGACTTTATACTCCATAGTGCAACAATGAGTAAGATTGAGAATATTGCTCAATGCACATCTTGCCACATGTTCCAGGGAACCTCCACCTCCATCCACACCCGTTCCCCATTGTCCAGTCTGGCTTCCGTCCCTCCCACTCTACTGAATTTGCCCTCCTCATCATCTACAACTTCTTCTCCAAACCTTCTCTTCACCCTCATCCTCCATAACCTCTCTTCAACCTTTGACACCGTCAATCACATCACTCTCATCTCTACCCTCACCAAAATTGGCATCAATGACATCATCCTTTCGTGGCTCTCATCCTATATCTCCCACTGCTCCTACTGTGCCACCTTCAACACTTAATCCTCTCTGCCCACCAACCTCAAAGTGGTCCTCTTCTATTTTCCAACTACACTGCCCCCATCTTTGACCTCATCTCCTCCAATGAATTCAACATCCATTTTTTTTGCAGATGACATCCAATCTATTTCTCCTTCCCACTTTTCTCATCCAAACTTTCCACCCATATCTCTGCCTGCATTTCTGCCATTTCCACCTCTCACTTCCTAGAAATTAAACCAGCTAAGACTGAAGTGTTCTACTGTCCTGCTTCCTCCTTTCTTCAATCCCCACTATCTCATCCCCTCTCACCATCTCCCCTACCCTTTATGCCCTCAACCTTGGAGTCACCTTTGACCCTTCCCTCCTCTTCACCCAACACCTTACCTCTTTGATAAAGGGACAACTGTCCTGAAACGCGTCAGAGTGCTTGCTGTAAACTTCAGATAACCACTTAATAAATCGATTTTTAACTGGAACTGGTGTGCAGCCCCGAATTTCTTCAAACAGCAGTGCTCCGCCGTCGGACCCCACGGGACCACCTTCTACTTACCTGAGACGCAGGCGTGACGCACGCATACTTCTGAGTCTGAGCAGCTGTTCTACTGAGGCTCCATCATACACCATGGGTATGTACTTTAGTTTTCTGGGGATTTAGACAGTACCTTTATGGTATATATAGAGTTCTGTGTATTGTCTCCAGTCATACCTGTACACCTATTTGCATTATTATATATAGAGCCTCACACAGCTTTAAAATATATGCTCATATGACCAGACACCTGTTTAACTGAAACTTCAATCAAGTTATTCCCACACACAGCTGAGCCCTGAGGATTGGGATCATTTCCCATACACACAGCTTACCTCCATCACTACTACAACATAAGAAAAATGTTTCCACTCATTTCTCTCTCCTAGCAAACTTCTTAGTCTTCACCCATCTCGACCACTGTAATTCCCTCCTCCTTGATCTCTCCCTCTACTCCACCATACCCCTCCAACATATCCAAAACTCTGCAGCCCATATACTTCTAAATCTCCCCTGCTCTGCCCACGCCACCTTTTTCCTCTCGCGCCTTTATTGGCTACCCATCCAACAATGTTTCCTCTTCAAATTCCCCACCCTGGACAACAAATGTCTCCATGGTCTTACCCCCCCTCACCTTTCAACACTCATCTCTCGCTACACCTCTTCCCTTCCTCTTCCCTCCCTCCCTGACTGCCACAACCCTGACTCCTCCCATCCCCTGTTCCTCTTCTCAATTCCGATCATTTGCCTTACTCGCCCCTCACCACATCAAATCTGCCCCCTCCTTAATGATCTTCAGAAGCCAACTCAAAACTCCTCTCTACTCCATCACATTCCATGATCCCCTGTTAACCTTGCATCCTCACCCTACCCTCCCTAACACCCATGATCTTCCCTACTTTTATCCCCTTCTAAACCTTCCTATATTCTCCCCAGAGCCCTCAAGTCACCCACCTCAACAATCCAATTGCCTCAACTTTCTTCACTGACAGACCATCACCATGCCTCTGACGAGACTAAATCCGGAGACCTGATCCCAACCCCTAATCCATAGTTTGACCATAATGTTCCTACTCATATTCACCACAATGATATATTAACAATTACTCTATACTGTAATCCAATCTATATGTAACCACACCCTTGTTTTACTAACTGATGAATAGCACCCTGGATAAGGGTGCTATATACATTTTGTTACAAATAAAAATACAACCGTGGGAAGTGTGAGCAAGTGGTCTCTTTGTAGTGTCAGCTTGCTGATATGAAGAGGAAACTTTCAACATTGAGTGACATTGACAATCTTGAAAGGAGTTTAGTGTTCACTGAGCAGGTCCTGGCTGAGACTAGTGCTGTAGTGGGTGGATTTGTGACCTGAGGACCAGAAAGAGGTTGGTAGTTGGGTAATAGTTACCATATAAGGGGAAGCAGGGAGAAGAGGAAGAAGCAGGCCAGTTCTTAACTGACCCATCCTAACAGATTTACCAGATTGAGTGAAGATATTGGGGGGGTGTCAGGGCAGGAATGGCAAGGTTGGGGAGACGGATTCCTCTAACAGCCAGGGGAATAGTTCCTCCAGCACAGAGGGAAATTTGGATACACAGAGCACAAGAAAGGTTGTGGTCATAGTGGACTTCCTTATTAGGAGGGTAGAGAGGGCAATCTGTTGCCATGACTGCACGAACCGAACAGTTTGCTCTCTCCCAGGGGTTGGGTTGGGCACATTGCGGATCGGGTGGACAAATTGTTGGGAGGGGCTGGAACTGATTCAGAGGTCTTGTACAAGGTTGGCACCAATGATAAAGTTAGAAAAAGTTGGAGGGTTCCAAAAAAATATTTCAAGGTTCTAGGCTGCAAGCTTAAGGCAAGGACCTCCAAGGTAGTATTTTCAGAAATACAACTAGTGCCCTGCACAACCCCAGGGAGACAGTTGGAGCTTTGGGAGGTTAATGCATGGCTAACAAAGGGGAGTAGAGAAGAGGGTTTGTTTTTTTAGAGCACTGGGAGTCCTTTTCTGAGGTCTATCTTTATAGTAGGGATGGATTACTGGACATAGCGTGATGTCATCGCATCTGGCGACGCTCGTGATAAAACGATGCGCGTTATGGGTCAGAGACGTCTTTACACATGGTGCATGATGCGTTCCAATGATGTCATGACGTACGTGCGACACAATAGAGTCCTAGGGGCATAGCAGCATAATATTGCAAACAGGGCTGCATGCAAGGCAATCGGGTCCTACACAGACAACCAGGGATTACAATGGTACACTAATAGAGGTACATATAGCGGAGATATACATAACACATTTTAAAAGCGAGCACAAAAAAAATATAGCACACACGTGGATATTATAAACAGGCGATTTTCATATTCATTACAATGGAGATCTCTATAACTGGAAAAGAGATATTAGAACATGCAATGATTTAATTCAAGAACTCTATTTAGGAATGTTGGTTTTTGAATATGTATCCCTTACAACAAATTTAAAAATGTTAAAAATAGTATTTGTCACTGATAATTCTTGCAAAAGCAGTGTGATTATTAAAAGGAGGCTAAATTATAATCTAACAATTGATGAACAATAATAAAATTAGGTAATAGTTTTACAAGTTTACATTATATAGTAGATTTAATCATTTATAATCTTAAAAATTTGTATAAATATAACAATGTTTATAAATGTAATTTTGAATGGGAAATTTAGATGAAACTTATATTTATTTCATCTTAAAATATGTTTTATATAAAACAAATGAATTAACAGAACACATATTACTCAATGTTGGTTAAAGAGATTAAGATTACTTATGTCTAAAAAAGTCAACAACAAGAGGAGGAAGGGATGTTAAAAAGACTGAGCTAGGGGGGCGTGGCCAGGAGGCTGAACGAGCTGGTCATAGGTTTGCATAGCTCCGCAAACACACCTGAATAAACCTTCAGAAACCCCATAAAAACCGAGATAAAAAACCCCTAGGAGACTGCCCAAAAGCCACCAGTGCAGATAACCTGGTCCTTGGTCCGGCATATTAACCCAAAAGGGGAAAAAAGCGCTGCCTGAGCTTATGGTGCGCAGCTCCCCTCTCCGGTGGAATCAAGATGGCCGCCGGGACCGCGCAGCACATCTAAAGTGAAGATCCTGACCACGACAAGCGGCTAAAAGGTAGGGGGGAGCCCCATTGCAGCTGCAGACACGGAGGCAGGTCATTCCCGGCAATAAAGGCAAATACCAGTAGCCCCTCTCCCAAAAACGCGGCGCATCCCCGCTTTCCCGCCGAGACTCACAAAACGGCACCGTCTGGCGTGTGAGCTGCCAAGCCTAGCCGACGGGAGAGAAATTGCAGCGGGGGCCAGGGAGCGGGTCCGCACCTGTGACTCAAAGGTCTTGCGGGTCCCGGAGGAACTGACGGTTGAGCGGGTGGGGGGGGGGGGAGTTGCTCAGGCGGGTGTGTGTAACGGGTGGCCCAGCTGAGAGGAGGCTGGCGGCCATCTTTGTCCACCCGACCATGCTGCCCACTGTGTCCGTAAATCCTGGGCTGCAAACTGCAAAGCAAATAAAAGATAAAGTGTGTGGGCTTTTTTCAACAATCTCTCCCCCCACTCCAACTAAGTCCCAATAACCAACATAAAGAGACCACTGGGCAGGTGCAATTCTTGAGGGTAGCCCTGAATAGAGATAGAAGACCAAAAATACCAGGGTATAAAGGATCAACTCCCCAGGAAAAAATTAAAAATCCAACAAATATGTGAATGATGGTGTCACCTCAGAAATTAGGGGATTTACCTCAATGTAATAAGTAATAAGGAAAAACGAAATTTACAAACGACCAACAACAACAAATATGCCACCCACCAAATTAAAAAAAAAAAAACCCACGGGAGGCCGCAATCTTCTTTAAAAAAACAAAGACAGGAACTAAAGATCAAGAAGTGTCTATCGCAGGCGAAGACGCAGAGCCAGAACCAGACTCTGAAGAAGAGACAGATACTCCGCTTACTCGCAAAGAAATGCTGCTGTTTGTCCAAGACATCAAAAGCTCCTTCCGCTCCGAAATGCATAGTTTTCGTCAGTGTCCGAGCGGAAATAGCGTCTATAGGAGACCGTATCGTGGACTTGGAGGAGAAAGTGGACACCACCGCCTCTGTCCAGGAGACCCAAGCCCAAGAAATCCACGAATTAAAAATACAAGTTAAAACAATCTTCGAAAAATTGGAAGATACGGAGAACCGCTCAAGACGCAATAATTTGCAGATCAGAGGAGTTCCAGAGGAAGTGGACAATGCTCAACTGGATGCATATCTCATACAGCTCTTTGGGTCTTTATTACCAAAAATATCGGAAGACAAACTCCAGATAGACAGAGCACATAGACTGCCTAGACCTAGGGGCTTGGACCCCAAAAAAACACGAGATGTGATTACACGTCTACACTACTCTCGTATTAAAGAAGAGATACTGAGAGCCGCTAGATCTACTCCAAGGATAGAACAAGACAATGTTCAACTTCTCATTTTCCCAGATTTGGCTCAAATCACGTTGAACAAACGAAAATTGTTCACACAGATCACAAACACATTGATAAATAATCAAATACGCTACCGTTGGGGTTTTCTGTGCAAGATAATATTTATCTACCAAGAAACAACACATATATTTCTCTCTCCAGAAGAAGGTGAAGAGAAATTGAGAGCAATGGGTCTCCTTGAGCCAGAGGAAATGGAGGCCTCCCAGTGGATTCAGCCCCCACCTAAACATCAGCGCCCTACATGGGTAAAGACCCCAACTCCACGAAGAGAAAAGAACCAGCCCGCATGAAATTTGGAGCTGATCACCCATTGCGTTTCTAGTTAATTCTACAGACTGACGGAATGTTGTCCGGAACATAAGGCATAGCTGAACTTGTCTTTTATTCCAGATACGCTCTTTTTCTTGAACAGGAGTGGAGACACCTGACGTCAATTTACTAACTTGAACCACCCTCAAAGACCAGGGCGATCTGGTTATCAAGAATCTTTCGAAGATAACTTCCCATACTGTGAAAGGTTTTAGTTTTAAAATACAGGCTACCACGATGGTTGCTTTGGAAATGTTTTTTCAAAATTGACTGTGTTTCTAAATGGACTGAAAGTCTCAAAGCACCTAGAAACTGATAGACAGCTTGATCTAAGTTGAATGTTTTTGTGCAGTTGACACATGTTGGCCTAATTTGGGGGTTTTCGGGCTCGGTCCTCGGGGACTGTTGGCGGGCCGGCTTCTGTGGGTGTCCCTGTTTCGGTGCGGGTGGCTCGATCGGTGGCTCTGTCTTTGACTGGGTCACTGGATGGGCCGCCTGTGCTGGGAAGCGGCCCACTGGTGGCTCTTGGGGCCCGGGTTTGTACACCCTGGGCCTAATTTGAAACTGTTTCCTAGGTAGAAGTATGTCCTGGTTGCGGGTTTCTATGTTATTTACCTCAGACCTGTTCTCCCAATACTCTAAGAATAATTTTTGTACTGTTCCTTTTGTGTCTCTCTTCCCCTATAGACTAAATATAGATTTTGAGATGGCCGAGCACTGGATGCCAGTCTGATCTATTCAATGTGAGAAAATTAAGGAAAGATAAGGTGATGTAAATAGTTACAATGTTTCATTTCCCCCTCATTTTTCTGTATCCTGATGTGACTACACATACAATCCACCCTGTACTTTCAGGTGTGTTGCTTTTGCTTTTGGTTTATGAAGGTTTGGCTCCCAAACAAGGGAGTACTGCGGCATTAAGCCATTGGGCTGTGGCCCGCCCCCCCCCCCAGGTTTGCGCATCCCGTGACTGTGATACACTCGCATCACGGGACCTGAAATGGTGGTCCCCCCAAACATAGTTTTGAAACCGGGGTCTTCTTACCCAGTTCTACAAGCATTTGTTACTGCAGAAAGTCAATATGTGTTACTCTCAATGTGTATGTTCACGATACAGACTGTTTACAATAGTTAAGATACTGTTTCTTCTGCTATATATAAGTCATCACTCTGTTTACCTGTATCATAGACCTTTAAAGCATCACTATGCCGATTAATATAATTTCCCAAAACACCAAGGGCCTCAATACCCCCCGTAAGAGACAAATAGCCCTTTCAGAGGCTAAAAGACTAGCAGGAGATATTATTTTGTTACAAGAAACGCATCTGAAAAAGGAGAATCAATCACTGCTGTACAGTAGCGACTACCCTCTAATCTATCAGTCATCATCCCATACAAAAAAAAATGGGGTGGCTACACTTTTCCATAAAAATCTGAACTTCAAAGTTGACAAAATTAAAAATGACCCTGCTGGGAGAATTCTAATTGTTACAGGATTACTAGACTCTACCCATCTAACAATAGCTAGCATCTATGCCCCTAACGAAAATCAAGAATCCTTTTTCCGGGAGCTCACAAATTTGAGAAAGGTTTTCTAATTCAAATTTGAAACTCTGTCCAGAAAGGTTTTCTAATTCTTGCAGGGGATTTAAAATTCAATCATGGACCCAAATTTAGATAAATTTCCCAGTCTTCCATCACCGCAAAAGATAGTCCCCTCCACTCGTGGTCTTGTGTCCATGACCAGGGATCTGATGGTAGTAGACTCCTGGAGATTAATGAACAATAAGGTAAAAGATTTTTCCTTCTTCTCTCATCCCCATAACAGTTACTCACGTATAGACTATATTTTAATTGACCAACAAATTAGCGATAACATTTCCTCAGCAACAATTGCCCCCTCTGCTTGGTCAGACCACTCTTCAATTATAACTAAATTGGGTGGCCTCACAACCAAAAACAAAACAAGGTTGTGGTCCTTAAATGAATCATTACTGTCGAACCCACAAAATCTCCAACGATTGGAAGAGGAGCTTTGTCAGGAATCGGCGTCCTCTGCGCTCCCCACACAGAGCACTCTCTCCCCCTCAGGGAGTCCCTGGACACACACATCCTGCCTTAACAACCTCTGCGGCTCCCCGCCCTTGCCGCCGTCGCGGGATCACTCCCCTCGGCGATTCCTCTGCTCAGCGCCAGGCGCGCCCGCGCCCTCCCGCGCACACACCTGCACCATCCACTGGCTCAGTCCGCGCGCGTACACGCGTTACGGAGCACGCTCATTCTGCACACTCTTCTTCCCGTCCCCCGGACCTCGGTTTCCGCCCCCGCACACCACACGAGCATACTCCGGTTACCAACAAGACTCACCTAGCCTGTTATGCCTGCACCAATCTGCAGTGTCTTCCTGTAGCTCTTCCTGTCCCGCCTCCGTTCCTAATTGGACCTTCCTGCTTTATCTAGCTCCTCTCTGCTCTCAGTCTCTGCTCGACATAGTCTCTGTATGGAAGTACTTCTGGATTCTCTCAGTGTTTTCACAGGTTATAACGCGGCTTGTACGACTACCCCCTCTGGCTTTCGATCTCCGCACTCCTTGGACAACGCTCACTCTGCTAACCCCTTGAACACGGCTTGGACTACGACCTATCTCCGCTCTCCACTCCCTGACCTCGGCAAGGCATTCTTCACTCTCTCTCTCTACAACCGGTACCGGCAAGTATTGTCTACCTTACTACACCTGGCCTGGCAACACTTTATACCACATTCCGGACACGCTCCCTTTGCTGCGGGTGCGTGTATTACCACTTCCCCTTTCAGCTCAGGGGATGGGTCTGGTCTGCGGGCAGCAATGGCGTAACAAGCTGGTCCAATATTTTGATATAAATAACACCCCAGATGTTTCCCCTTTTACCTTCTGGGAGGCCCATAAATCTGTGCTTAGAGGTAAGTTGATTGCTCTGGCTTCTCGGAAAAAGAAGGAAAAAGCGGAACAAATTGTGACACTAACACAAAAGTTATCAGAACTAGAAAGTATCCATAAAGCAAATCCCTCCCGAAAAAACTATAGACAAATAATCTCAGTTAGAGGCCAATTAAATCTTTTGCTAGTGACAAACGCAGAGAGAGCTATACAATGGACCCAACAGAAATACTACGAAAAAAGCAATAAGGCAGATAAAATGCTGGCACGTAAGCTAAAACAAAAGCAGGTTAAAGCTAAGATCCATATTATTTATACTAAAAATGGAAAGATATCTCATAGCCCCAAAGTTATAAGTGACGCTTTTAAGGAATATTATGCATCTCTTTACAATCTGCCTGGCCCAGTGGGAGAATCGACTAAAAACAAAAAAGCGAAAAAAATTCAAAACTTTCTAACTCAATGCCGGCTCTCCACGCTGGAACCAGAAGATATAATAAATCCTGAAAAAACTATAGATCCCCCTGAAATCTTGGAGGCTATCAAATCTTTGAAAAATGGGAAGGCCCCTGGTCCGGATGGATTTTCAAATCTTTACTACAAAAAATTCTCCATAATACAACTCCCACACTTAACCAAGGTATTTAATGAGATGCTTTTAGGCCTCCCCCCACCCAGAGATATGCTACGAGCAACCATAGTCGTAATCCCAAAAGATGGAAAAGATCCCATGATGTGCTCTAGCTACAGACCTATATCTTTGTTAAATACAGATCTAAAATTATACGCAAAAATCTTGGCCACTAGATTAAACAATATTCTTCCAAGATTGATCCATCCGGACCAGGTTGGCTTTGTTTTAGGCAGGCAAGCCCTTGACAACACAAGAAGAACGGTGAACTTAATACATGTAGCAAAACAAACCACACGCTCATCATTATTACTTTCACTAGACGCTGAAAAAGCTTTTGATCGGCTGGATTGGCAGTTTATGAAGGCCACACTCTCACAAATGGGATTTACTCCCAAAATCTTAAACAGCATAAACTCGCTATACTCTGTTCCAACAGCCATAGTAAAAACGAATAACTCCTTGTCTGACCCTTTCCCAATATCGAACGGAACCAGACAAGGGTGCCCACTGCCCCCCTTGTTGTTTTCTTTGGCAATAGAACCATTAGCCTGCCAGATAAGAATGAACCCCAATATCACGGGTATCCATGTTGGACAGAAGGAATTCAAGATAGCTCTCTATGCGGATGACATACTACTGACGCTCTCAAATCCTCTTATTTCACTCCCCAACCTTTTCCAAGCTCTATCTGAGTTTGGCTCCCTTTCAGGATACAAAATTAATCACTCTAAATCTATGGCTCTTAGCTTGAACCTTCCCAATGATATGGTAAAATTACTTCAACTTAATTTTGAGTTCAAGTGGAATCAGACCCACATTAAATATTTAGGAGTCCAAATAACAAAAGATTACTCATCCCTATACAAAATAAACTTTAAACCTTTATTCGACCAAGTTGCAAAGGACTTGTCCACCTGGAATCCATACATCATATCTTGGTTTGGAAGGATTGCCACTATAAAAATGAATATCTTACCTAGAATACTGTAACTCTTCCAAACTCTCCCAGTAAAAATTTGTCAGAAGGACCTAAATAATATTAAAAAAAAACCCTGAAATTTGTATGGCAAAATAGACGTTCTAGAGTCCGCAAAGATATCCTTTATAAACCTAAATTAGAAGGAAGCTTAGCCATCCCAAACCTACAAAAGTACTATAGAGCCGCACAACTAGGGTAACTAGTTATTTGGCATTCAAACCCAACCGAAAAAAGATGGGTCGAACTAGAAGAATTGATCTGCTCCCTATTCGAAATGAAGACTCTCCTCTGGCTTAATAGAAAATCCAGACCAGCTGAGGTTTACACAAACCCTGTGTTATCCTTTGCATGTAATCTTTGGGACCCCATTAAAGTTTGGTTCCAACTGGCTGGTACCCCATCCCTCATGCAACCCCTGTTTTCAGACCCCTCCCTCCCTTTTTACACTAATAACCAACAATCTAACCTTAGGGTCCAAAAAGGACTCTTAAGAGTTAATGATATTCTCATCAAAGGTAAAATCCCTCCATTCACCTCGCTACAAACGAGCCACGACATTCCCTCCTCTGAATTTTTCAGATTTCTCCAAGTTAGGCACTATATTCAATCCATTTACAAGTCAAACCAACCACATGTGTTAGCGCTATACGAAGACTGGTGTGTACGTCAGCCTCTTATGAAGGGCATTACTTCCAGGCTATACCATAGTTTGACTCCCGTCAAAAATTGCCAAACTCCTGATAAATATATGGTGTCCTGGGAGGAAGAGCTAAATACTAATTTGGACCTTGATGTCTAGAAAGATGTTTGGGAGGCCACCTCCAAAAATTCTTCCTGTGTGGTGACTAAGGAGAATATTTACAAGCTAATATTTAGATGTTATATGACTCCTACTAGGTTGAACTCTTTTCTCCCAGGTGTCTCTTCTTTATGTTGGCGTGGTTGTGGTGAAATGGGGAATATACTACACATATTTTGGTCGTGTCCAAAAATTCAGCAAACATGGAGGGAAGTGTTTGCTCTAATACACAGGATTTTGGGAATCACTGTCCCCCAGGACCCAATATATACAGTATTGGGAAAACCAATGGCCAATCGTAACAAAAAAAGAAATTAAAGTTATCTCCCAAATTCTAAATGCTACTAGATGCACCATCGCCAAAAACTGGAAACAACCGACTCCCCCATCCTTACACCAAATAAATAACAAAATCTGGCATAAAGTTTATATGGAAAACTCACTGCCTACCTAACTGGTTCCACTTCACAATTCTCCGAAACATGGGCTCCTTGGTTTAGACATGCAGGTACTGTATATCCCCATATTTAGACAAGATTATTCTGAACAGAGTGATTTATGTTGTATTTAACCTGATATTTAAATATGTTACATGGTTTCAAATGCTGGCCCCTTCCCCCCTTCCCATTCTCTCCTCCTCTCTTAATGTGTAATCAGATTATTTGCAAAACTGCACCGTTGTATTGTTCCCTTCCTTTTTTCTTTTTGTACCCCTCTTACTTTTGGAAAAATGATTAATAAAAAATCTAAGTGATAAAAAAAAAAAAAGACTGAGCTAGAACATACAGAAGGAATTTTTAATATTGGCAAAATAAACCTAACAACTTACAGTTATATCCAAAGGGTTAAAATGTATCCCTATCGCAGGTCAAAGCTCATTTATTCTCTTTATCGATGATTTTTCCGATTGACCAAATTAATGTACTACGACATCAACAACACAGATGAGTGGCTCAGAATTTGCACACACTGGCCTAAATAACAAATCTACTTTCTATCCCAGCCACGACAAGGGAAACTTCATAGAAACCTTTTATCATTTACTAATCAATGAGTTTGATAAACTGACGATAGTAAAAAAGCCATAGGTAAGAAGAACTTAACAAAAAAAATAGGGAGAAATATTCAAACAACTTTTAGACAATACCGAGCTGGTGATCAAATCGGCAGTCATTATGGACATGGCATACTACCTCAAAGAATCCCAATATTTATTGGGGGATCAAAAAACATATAAAAAATTGTAAAGCAACCGAACAAAAAATTACAGGAATTGGAAATACAAGGGTAAAAATGTGTGAATTTTAAACGACCATGAATTTAAATTTGTTCTTAATAACTTTCCAAAAATTCCAATTTTTTACTTACTCCCAAAAATTCATAAGGATGCGATAAGACCCCCAGGGAGACCTATCATCTCTGGAGTGGATTCAGCTACCTCAAATTTATCCCAGTACATCGACACATACTTACAGACTTATGTTACCAATCTCCCGTCTCATATAAAAGACTAGCTGAGAGACCCGGCGTTGCCCGGGATGTAAATGCGTAATAGGTAGTATTATTTATAAATGGTGGAACAATAGGTGACTATTTGTTGGAAAGGTTGGATAATAATGTTGAAAAGAAAGATGGAAGAAAATGTAATACGATGTTGTATAAAAATGGTTTATTGTAAACACACCACAGTACAATGTATATTTTGGTGACATAAGTGATGTGAAAATGTGAGGCGTGTGTCCTGCTAGGGTGTGAGCGTGTGTGAGGCGGCGGGTGGGTGTTCAGTACGGGTGGCGCATGGGTAGTGAGTGCTGGCTGTGAGTCGGGGTCCTGCTAGGGTGTGAGGCGGCGGGTGTGTGGTGAGTGCGGGTGACAGCTGGTCAGTGATATTGTTGCGTAGGGGCAGGATGCGGCAGGTGTGTGTCGAGTGTGTGGGGTGGGTGAGAGGCGGCGGGTGTGTGTCGAGTGGCGGGTGTCTGTTGAGTGCGTGCGGCGGAGGGGGGAGGTGAAGGGGGAGTGAGGGGAGGGTGGAGGGGAGGTGAAGGGGGGGTGGTAAGGGGGGGGGGAGGTGTTGGGATGGGGGGGAGGTGGTGGGAAGGTGGGAAGGGGGGGAGGTGGTGGGAAGGTGGGAAGGGGGGGAGGTGGTGGGAAGGGGGGGGAGGTTTGGGGAGGTGGTGGGAAGGGGGGGAGGTGGTGGTAAGGGGGGGGAGGTGGTGGGGAGATGGGAGGTTGTAAGGGGGGAGTGAAGGTGGGGGTGAAGGGGGTGGAGGTGGGGGTGAAGGGGGCGGTGAATGTGGGGGTGGAGGGGGGGGGTGAATGTGGGGGTGGAGGGGGGGGGTGGGGGTGGAGGGGAGGTGAAGGTAGGGGTGGAGGGGAGGTGAAGCGGGGGTGGAGGGGAGGTGAAGCGGGGGTGGAGGGGAGGTGAAGCGGGGGTGGAGGGGAGGTGAAGGGGGGGTGGAGGGGAGGTGAAGGGGGGTGGAGGGGAGGTGAAGGGGGGTGGAGGAGGGGAGGTGAAGGGGGGTGGAGGAGGGGAGGTGAAGGGGGGTGGAGGAGGGGAGGTGAAGGGGGGGGGTGGAGGGGAGGTGAAGGGGGGTGGAGGGGAGGTGAAGGGGGGTGGAGGGGGGGGGTGGAGGGGAGGTGAAGGGGGGGGGGGGAAGGGGAGGTGGAGGGGAGGTGAAGGGGGGGGTGGAGGGGGGGGGTGGAGGGGAGGTGAAGGGAGGGGAGGGTGGAGGGGAGGTGAAGGGGGGGGGGTGGAGGGGAGGTGAAGGGGGGGGTGGAGGGGAGGTGAAGGGGGGGGGAGGTGGAGGGGAGGTGAAGGGGAGGGGTGGAGGGGAGGTGAAGGGGGGGTGAAGGGGAGGTGAAGGGGGGGTTAAGGGGGGTGGAGGAGGGGAGGGGGTGGAGGGGAGGTGAAGGGGGGGGGAGGTGAAGGGGGGGTGTGGAGGGGAGGTGAAGGGGGGGGGGGTAGAGGGGGGGGTGGAGGGGGGTGAAGGGGGGGGTGGAGGGGGGGTGAAGGGGGGGGGTGGAGGGGAGGTGAAGGGGGGGGGTGGAGGGGAGGTGAAGGGGGGGGGTGGAGGGGAGGTGAAGGGGGGGGTGGAGGGGAGGTGAAGGGGGGGGTGGAGGGGAGGTGAAGGGGAGGGTGTAGGGGAGGTGAAGGGGTGGGGGTGTAGGGGAGGTGAAGGGGAGGGGTGGAGGGGAGGTGAAGGGGGGGTGGAGGGGAGGTGAAGGGGGGGTGGAGGGGAGGTGAAGGGGGGGTGGAGGGGAGGTGGGGGGTGGAGGGGAGGTGAAGGGGGGGGGGTGGAGGGGAGGTGAAGGGGGGGGGTGGAGGGGAGGTGAAGGGGGGTGGAGGGGAGGGGTGGAGGGGAGGTGAAGGGGAGGGGTGGAGGGGAGGTGAAGGGGGGGTGGAGGTGAAGGGGGGGGTGGAGGGGAGGTTAGGGGGGGTGGAGGGGAGGTTAAGGGGGGGTGGAGGGAGAGGGGAGGTTAAGGGGGGATGGAGGGGAGGTTAAGGGGGGGTGGAGGGGAGGTGGAGGGGAGGTTAAGGGGGGGGTGGAGGGGAGGTGGAGGGGAGGTTAAGGGAGGGGTGGAGGGAGGGGAGGTGAAGTGGAGGGAGGTGAAGTGGAGGGAGGGGAGGTGAAGTGGAGGGAGTGGAAGTGGAAGTGGAGTGGGAGGGGAAGTGGAGTGAGGGGTGGGTGAGGGGAGGTGAAGGCCACTCACTCACTCACCCGTCCGGCCGTTCCCTCACCCGTCCGGCAGCTCCCACGTGGATCTGAGGCGGGAGGCAGCGTGTTGTGGCCGCTCCCCCGCTGTGTCCCTGGCGCGCGCTCGCTCACTCCGCTCCCCCGCTGACTGTAGCGGCGCCGGGGGGGGGGGGGGTGGAGGGGAAGTGAGTGAGGGAAGGTGAAAGGGGGTGAGGGGAGGTGAAGGCCGCTCACTCACCCGTACGGCAGCTCCCTCACCCGTCCGGCAGCTCCCTCACCCGTCCGGCAGCTCCCTCACCCGTCCGGCAGCTCCCTCACCCGTCCGGCAGCTCCCACGTGGAGGGGGGGGGGTGAAAGCGCGGGAAACAGGGAGAGGCGGAGCCTCCGGGACTGATGGGGAAGAGAGCGGAGATGTGCTGCTAACACTGTGAGCCCCGCTAATGTATGTAACACCGTGTGTGTGTGGGGGGGGGGGGGGGGTTGTGTGTGTTTAGTGATGTGTGTGTGTGTGTGTGTGTATAGTGATGTGTGTGTGTGTATAGTGATGTGTGTGTGTGTGTGTGTATAGTGATGTGTGTGTGTGTGTGTATAGTGATGTGTGTGTGTGTGTGTGTGTGTGTGTGTGTGTGTGTGTGTGTGTGTTGTATAGTGATGTGTGTGTGTGTGTGTGTGTGTGTATAGTGATGTGTGTGTGTGTAGTGATGTGTGTATAGTGTGTGTGTGTGTGTGTGTGTGTGTGTGTGTGTGTGTGTGTGTGTGTGTGTGTGTGTAGTGATGTGTGTATAGTGATGTGTGTATAGTGATGTGTGTATAGTGATGTGTGTGTGTATAGTGATGTGTGTGTGTGTGTATAGTGATGTGTGTGTGTGTGTATAGTGATGTGTGTGTGTGTGTATAGTGATGTGTGTGTGTGTGTATAGTGATGTGTGTGTGTATAGTGATGTGTGTGTGTATAGTGATGTGTGTGTGTATAGTGATGTGTGTGTGTGTGTGTGTGTGTGTGTGTGTGTGTGTGTGTGTGCCCTTCACTCCGCCTCAGGCCAATGAGAGGTGTGCGGGGGCGGGCGGCCCAAGGGAGCAATCTCATTGGCCTGGCCCAAGGTCCAATGAGATTGCCGCAAGGGACACGGGGAGGGGCACAGGGAGACACATACAGACCCGGACACATAGGACACTTTCAGAAATATATAGTAGATACAACCCACATTATAAATTTAATAAAAGAAGTGGAATGGCAAGATAAGTTTATTATTTGCACAGTGGATGTAACATCAGTCATTAACTATGAGAAAGGGTGTGATGCTGTTGGAAGAATTCTAAGGGAAGAAAAAGATTTAAATCGATTACAGGTGCAATTTATTTTAGATGCATTTAGATTTATCTTAACCCATACTGTAACTATTTTTTATTCAAAGGCCAATTTTATCGTCCGCTTTGCGGCACCGCCATGGGGACAAGGTATGTGCCAAGCTACGCTAATTTTATTTTTGGGAACATGGGAAGACAAATTTATCTACCACAACAATCCCTTTGGCGCAAACCTGGTCCTATAGTGCCGCGCTATAGATTATATCATTTTTATATGGAGAGGTGAGGAGGAACTTTGAATCAATGTTTAACCTATTTAAATAGGAACACTTTACATTTAACCTTTACTTCAAATTTTAGTAAAACAGAAATTCCCTTTTTGGACCTGTGTATATTCAAAATAATACAATACACACAAAGACATATTTTAAAACTGTCTGCAACAATTTCCTCCTATACTCCAGTTGCCACAATAAAAAATGGTTAAATAATATCCCTTATGGACAACTTAAAAGAATAAGGAGAAACTGCTCTGATTTTAGAAGAATACAATGAACAAGCAAAAATTCTCGGAAAAAGATTTATTGAGAAAAAATAAGATGGATCTATAATTGAACCCGCAAAAAATAAACAGGGAAATTAAATGGGGAAATTCTGTTAAAAATGGATAATAAAAAGAAAGAAACCAAGCAGAATTGTATTCCATGTATTACTCGCTTTAATAGAGAAGCAGATAAAATACAGCAGATTGTCCGACAGCACTTGCATGTGCTAAAGCAGGATCCTATCTTGGGAGAATTCCTTCCAGCTGCACCGCAGGTAGTGTTCACCAAGGCATGAAGCCTTAGGAACAACTTAGCTCCTAGAGCCTAAAAAAACGGTAGAAATAGATAGAAAGGATAAGTGACTAACAGACAAATGTTTTTTTTTTAAATGTAATACATGCAAAGTGTGCAAATTTGGAAACAATAAAACACACTTTCACATCAAACATGACAGGAAAAACATCTAAGATTACAAAGTTTAATTAACTGCAGATGTACCCACGTAGTGTATGTTCTAACATGCCCATGTGGGCTACACTATGTCGGGAGAACCACTTGTCCAGGTGAGGATCTAAGAACATCTAAGAAATATTACCCTCAGTTTAGAAAATCAGTGTGCCAATACATTTAAAAAAACATCATAACTCAGACCCCAAGGGCCTTACATACGTGGGTATACAACAGGTATCACAACATTGAAGAGGGAGCAACAGAACCCTACAGCTATCACAAAGGGAATCGTTCTTGATCCACCACCTAAACTCATTGCACCCTAAGGGTCTTAATATAGACTTTGATATGAACGCCTTTTTGGTCTAACTTTTATTGGATCTATTCTTTTGGGCATCTATCCCTTTTACTACATTTTACCTTTTTAGACATAAGTAATCTTAACCAACATTCAGTAATAAGTGTTCTGTTAATTCATTTGTTTTATATAAACCTCTTTAAGATGAAATAAATATAGATTTCATCTAAACTTCCCATTCAAAATTAAATTTATAAACATATTTTTATATTTATACTAATTTTTAAGATTATAAATTATTAAATCTACTATGTAATCTACTATGTAACTTGTAAAACTATTACCTAATTTTATTATAATTTTATTATTCATCAATTGTGATATTATAATTTAGCCTCCTTTTAATAATCACACTGCTTTTGCAAGAATTATCAGTTGCAAATGATATTCAAAAAACAACATTCCTCAATAGAGTTCTTGAATTAAATCATTGCATGTTCTAACATCTATTTTCAATTGATAGAACTCCCCATTGTAATGAATATGAAATCGCCTGTTTTTAATATCCACATGTGTGTGCTATATATCTTTTGTGCTCTATTTTAATATACAGGCAGTCCTCCGTTATCCAACGGAATCCATTCAGGAAGTAGCATTGGATAGTGAAACCATTGTAAAGTGAGTCCCATGTTAATCAGTGACGGTGAGCATTGGATAACGCATTCAGGCGTTGGATAACGCTTTCCGGCGTCGAACAACGGCCCATAGGGTTGTGTTGGATATGCCATTCGTTGTAAAGTGAAACGTTGGATAGCGAGGACTACCTGTATGTTGTGTATATCTCTGTGATATGTACCTCTGTTACTGTACCATTGGTATCACTGGTTGTAAATGTGGGACCTGACTGCCTTACATGCAGTACCGTTTTCAACATTATGTTGCTATGCCCCTACGACTTTATTGTGACGCGCGGCGCATCATGACATGATTGGAATGCATCGTGCTTAATGACGTCGCTGACCTGCAACGTGTCGTGATGTCACGATCGTTGCCGGACGCGATGACGTCACGCTATGGCCTGAAATGAGAAAATAAGAAGAGAAGATGGACACAGACTCTACCCCTGAAGAAGTTCTGATAAGAATGAAATGTGTCGGATGAACAACACAAACTAGAGAACGACTGTCAGCATTGTTGATGGCTGCCATGCGAAGGAGGGAGTGCTGGACTTTCATCATTATCTGACCCAGGGTGGTCCTAATGCTTGAACCCAACTTATATTTGTGAGTTTATTACTTTTTTTTTTAAATTTCATGCCATAAAGTTATCTGCACTATTTCCTGTGTCCTCTACATTTCATGTTTTGGGTTTCTCCTCCCCACGTTCCCGCCAGACATCATCACTGAAAAATTTTATGTGGTGGTCACTCCTAATAACCACAAAAGCCTTTACGGTTCACGGAAATGTGAGTGAAATATTTATTATTTAATAGAACTCTTATCGTCAAACACTTTTGCACTGTGTATTTTTTCTTTCCCTTTTAATATACAGATGCAGCCACGAGTATTAGAACTCTTGCCTTTTAAATTCTGGGGCAGTCTCACAGTAAATGCCTCAACATTTCTGTGAGATTCTTAATGGCCCATCGGATTAACACAACAGGGGTCCCTGCAGTCCCATTCAGTTTGAATGGGACTGCAGGGACCCCCTGCTGTGTTAATCCAATGAACCATTAAGAATCTCACAGAAATGTTGAGGCATTTACTGTGAGACTGCCCCAGAATTTAAAAGGCAAGAGTTCTAATACTCGTGGCTGCATCTGTATATTAAAAGGGAAAGAAAAAACACACAGTGCAAAAGTGTTTGACGATAATAGTTCTATTAAATAATAAAGGCCATAGTTCTGTATCATCAACGTAGAGATAATGGGTAAATCCAAAGGAATTCATGAAATCACACAGTGGGAGGGTAGATACAGAGAGTTAGGGGCTTAAAATTGAGCCTTGAGGTACACCTACATAGCATTCCATAGAGGTTGAGGAGGAGCTGGCATAAGAGACACTGAAGGAATGGTGAGAGGTTGGAGGAAGACCAGGAGAGGGCCATGCCATGGATGCCAAGAGTAAAGAATGCATAGGAGGGTCACCAACTGTATAAAAAGCTGAGAAGAGGTCAAGAAGAATTAGAATTGACTGGTCTTTGAGATTTGGCAATATGGAAGTCATTTGCTACCTTGGAGCGTGCAGTTTCTGTAGAGTATTCATTAAGCAGTAGGGGTACTGGAGAAAAAAGAATTTTCTTCACGGCGCACAACAGTAAATAGAATTATGACTGGATTAAAATAATTTTAATAAGAATAATATATAAAATATAGGGCACCCAAATGCAATAAATTTGAGAGAAAAAAGTTTTAAAATTGAACGAAATCACAGTACAGTGAAGTGAGGCAGGATGTTGGTTTTGAACTGCGTGTTGTAACCAATATGCCCGTCTAAACCTCAAACGAATGATAAGCCTCTGTTAATGTGCATGACACTACTAAGGTATATCATCCTTGTGACAGGGTAAATGAACGTCACCAGCCATATACCTGGCAAACCTATGTTTAGGCTTGCAGTGCAGCAGTGACAAGGTTAAGTTTCAGTTGAGAAGGGCTGCTTAATTAGTCTGACCCCAGCTGCATAATCAAGGTGTTTTAAAACCCCCAGGCTGTACACACATGCAGGCTAGCTGGTCAGGAGACAGGACTGAAATACTGAAGAGATTACTGCTATAAGGTCTGTTTTCAAAGTACATGTGTGATGAACTGTCTGTGTCCTGCATGATGAAGAGAAGCTATTTTGTTTTGTGTGCTCTATGTTTTAAGGCTCATAAGTAAGCCTTATCAAGAGACCCCGCGTGTGTGGTTGCATGTACTCTGCAACAATCCTATATCAAATAGCTTGTATGCGAAGGATCATTGATACCTTTGTAGATAGTCCTAGCGTCAGAGTTAAGTATTAACCCTTTGGTTCCCTCGAAAAATAGGGGATTCAAAACGTGACAGTAATTCCCATATATATGTTGGCGTACTCCCCAATGCTATGCAAACATTTGTTAGGTGTAAAGTAACACAGCGTTGTGAGGTAAGACCGTGTATGTCCGTTGTTGAGAACAAACATACTCTGTATCTTAATAGAATGATTGGCCTCCAATTCTGATGGTGTAGGGCTGTAGCGGGGAGATTTTACTGGTAGTAAATACACTTAGCGATATTATTGCGAAACATAATCATTATGACCGTAATCGCTGTACAGTGAGGTGAGGCAAAATGTAGGTTTAGAGCTGGGTATGGTAGTAAACGTTTCCGTCTAGACCTCAAACGAATGATAAGCTTCTGTTATTATGCACAACACTAATCGGGTGTATGATCTTATATCAGATTGCTTGTGTGCAGAGGACCAGTACAAAAACTCTAACGTACTGTATTGACTCTGTCTACAGGGGTAAGTGTTAACCTTACAGTTGCTCAGAAGACTATGGAACAGTAATTACCCTGTGTATGCTGGTGAGCTCACCACTGCTATGTGTACACTTCCCAAGTGTAAAGTAGCACAGCAGTATAAGGTGAGACAATGTGTGCAGTTCATGGAAACATGCTCACTGAGTCACTTAATTGGATAGTTAGCCTCTGTTAGTATTATTGATACATGTCAAGGGACTGAATGGTATTCCTGTTCTGATGGTGTTGGACAGAGACACTGATACGTAGAGATATTAAATACACTTGGATATTGTAGCAAAACAGAACAAAATGGCAAAAATATATAATGTTTCAAGAATTCTGCCTAAGTACCACGTTTAAGGTACATCAAGGTTAGTATATATTATGCCATCATAGATATCTCCTAGTACGATCCATACATATCATTTTCAATTAACCAAGGTTCCCCAGCTTCGGACCAGGTCAATGCCGAGTGGTCGTCATAGTGATACGCTGCTGCTGCAGGCGGCATGTTTAAAAGCAGGACCCCTGGCTGTGTAGGATTGGGAGAAACCGAGTAACAGAGCAGCGGGTGATTACTGATTGGGTAATCAGCTTACCTCACACCGCTCTGTTACTTTACACTTAACAAGTGTTTACATAGCATTGGGGAGTACGCCAACATATACACTGGCGACACACTTTATTCGAGCTCGGCTAGTCCCACGAATTCGGGTATACCCGGGTGTATTGAGGTTTGTGACTGTTTTCTGCCCGAGTGCATTGAGGTATTTTCAAGGCAGGGATTGAAGCATTTTATTCCCGCTGGCTGCAATACTGCACAGTATATATATATATATATACTGCATTACAATTCATGAATTTATGCCATCTGGTAGACACGCGAAGCATTGCAGCCTATTAAATCCTAATCATTATCATTTAACAGATCAGCCGCCCGTCAGCCAGGCATGAACCCAGGCTGGGAAGGCAAATGCAACGGGGCTTGTCAGAGGTGAGGAGCGGCGCATTCCAGGTATCTGCCAGGTACATACTGGGTATTTGCTCGAATAAAGTGTGTCGGTGCAGTATATGGGAATTACTGTCCCGTTTTGAATCCCCTATTTTTCGCAGTAATCAAAGGGTTAATACTGAACTCTGACGCTAGGACTCTATCTACAGAGGTATCACTGATCCTTCACATACAAGCTATTTGATATAGGATCATAAACCTTAGTAGTGTTGTACACATTAACAGAGAACAGAAAAAAGAAGGTGCTAGAAAAGCGCTTAATAAAATAAACATAAAAAATAGTTCATGTGCTCAAAATATAATGGAATCAAGAGCACCAAGAAACTCAAACATATGAGATAGGCAGCCGAGTAATACTGACTGAACAAAGTCATAACATAATACAAAAAGAACAAATACAGACCGGTGCCTTGCAAGATAAAGTCCAGTGAATGTCCAGATGTACTGGTAGGGGTTAAACTCCTCTTAAGGTGAGTAAGTCCTGTTTATCTGGGTAGACTTTGTTGCTCCGTAGATTATGTCCTGTGATGCAGTATGTGGGTACCTTAATCACCTTAAGAGGAGTTTAACCCCTACCAGTGCATCTGGACATTCACTGGACTTTATCTTGCAAGCCGCCGGTCTGCATTTGTTCTTTTTACACATCAACAGAGGCTTATCATTCGTTGAGATGGGCATATACGTTACTACACCCAGTTCTAAACAAATTTCCTGTCTCCCTTCACTGTACAGTGAGTTCAGTTAATTGTAAAACTTTTTTTCTCACATTTATTGCATTTGGGTGCCCTACATTTTATATATTATTCAAATTAAAATTATTTTAATCCAGTCATAATTCTATTTACTGTTGTGCACCTTGAAGGGAATTCTTGTGTGTGTGTGTGTGTGTGTGTGTGTGTGTGTGTGTGTGTGTGTGTGTGTGTGTGTGTGTGTGTGTGTGTGTGTGTGTGTGTGTGTGTGTGTGAATATGTGGGACTGACAATTGTTTTGTTTTTTTTGCTATTTGTCAGAATAACAGTTTGAGAGACTTGTCTACATTAATGGTTCCAAAAATGTGCATAATTTATGTGTAAGGCTAAAAATCCTACTAAATACAGCATGCTATTATTTTGGAACATATTTATATCTGTGATAAGCCTTTTAATGTGGAGAATAATGTAGTACAGACACATTGAATAGCCTGATATACGGTTATAAATACTCATAAAATATTTTGCATTGCCTCTAAAATGCTCCACCATGGAGCAGCCAGAGTTGGGAGCCAAATACTGAACCATAATAGAGTCTGCAGCAGACACCACAACAGTGTATTTGATAGCTTCTGTTTTAATCAGTCCCTCGGCCAACCAGGGTCATTTTATGACCAACAGTTTGGCAAACAGTGATATATAAAGTATATTTTCTTTAGTTTCTCATTTTAATAACTGCAAATGAAAAAGGAAAAACAGGCAAAAGTCTGACTCCTCATCTCTCTCTGTCTCTCTCTCTCTCTCTCTCTCTCTCTGTCTCTGTCTCTGTCTCTGTCTCTGTCTCTGTCTCTGTCTCTGTCTCTGTCTCTGTCTCTCTCTCTCTCTCTCTCTCTCTCTCTCTCTCTCTCTCTCTCTCTCTCTCTCTCTCTCTCTGTCTCTGTCTCTGTCTCTGTCTCTGTCTCTGTCTCTGTCTCTGTCTCTGTCTCTGTCTCTGTCTCTGTCTCTGTCTCTCTGTCTCTGTCTCTGTCTCTGTCTCTGTCTCTGTCTCTGTCTCTGTCTCTCTCTCTCTCTCTCTCTCTCTCTGTCTCTGTCTCTCTCTCTCTCTCTCTCTCTCTCTCTCTCTCTCTCTGTCCTCTCTCTCTCTCTCTCTCTCTCTCTCTCTCTCTCTCTCTCTCTGTTTCTATCTGTCTCGTCTCTCTCTGTCTCGTCTCTCTCTGTCTCGTCTCTCTCCAACACACATTCACAAAAACATGTCTTATTTATTAAGCTTGCTCTCTCTTCGTACATATGGTGCATACGGCCGTTTCAGAACATGTCTGATGCGTTGCGTGGTCTCATATGCCTTTTTGATACATACAGGTTAGTTTGAAATAAACAATTGATGCACTGCTTAAAGAAATGGAAATAAATCTGTAAATGACGCATCACATGCACATCAATTGATTCATTTGTATCTGTTAAGGTTCTATTCAGTCCCGACAGAATGCTCTGCAAAATGGTGGCTGTGCCAGCCCAGCCTGACTTTTCCCATCATGATGCAGCCCACCATGTGCAAGCAAGGTAGTTGGAAATTATGGAGTATTGTAGCAACAGCACCAAGAAGCAGCAGTAATTATTTTCCTTCTCTTTATGCATGCAAAGGCCATCTCTCATTTCTGCACAGTTCCAATTATATCAAACACAACAACAATATCCTCGGCCTTTTGTTCCAAACCTTCATAATCAAAATGCATGCTTACAGTATCTGCATCATCCAAGTTCAATGTCCCATTACAATCTGTTTAAAGCTAATCTATATTCACAGAATATGTACAAACGTCCTACCTCTACATGGAAATGCATCACAAACGGACACCGCTACAACACTAAATAATTCAATTTTACTGATACTTTGCCTCAATACAATCTCTACATTGACTTCATTGCCTCGATGATTCTGAAGGACTTGTGACGGTAAGCAATATTTTTGTGTTATGCTCTTAACATTTGTTCCAGTTAACATCCATAACAAATTCTGTAACTTTGCTTAAAAAAAATACTTGGCTCTGTGCCTTCATCTGCCTCTATTAAAAAGAAAGAAAAGCATACAGTAGCTATCATATTTGTGCAATATAGAGAACGACATACAGTAGTACAGTTAACAACATCAGACCTTATGGACCACAACAGGTCAGGATTCAAGAAAATCCCTGCTTTAGCACAGGTTCTTCACTCAACCTGATTAAAACATTGATTATACCACCTGTGCGCCAGCATGGATGTCTTAAACCTGGACTATTAGGGGGCCTTGAGGAATGGAGTTTGGAATATATTATATACTATATAATTATACTATACTATAATAATATACTATATATTATATACTTGAAATGTATGTCTTTGTCTTTACAGCCACATGTTAATGTTGCTCATGGATCACTCTGCTGTATATTTTCTTGAGGACAAGAATACAAACACAGTGAAAAGTTAACCACAAACACAGAAAATGGAAAAACCAAAAGAACATGACCCAATGTTATAATGTTAATGGGTCCCAATATTTTCTAATGGGGGTGCAGTTGCATGATAATCATGCAGCTGCAATCAATTAAACAATCAAGAAATGAATTACCAATTAGCTGAGCGAGAACAACCCAATGGTAAACCTTGAAACTACTGGAAGTGATGCACATCAATTAACAGTGAGTTTATGAAACAAACCAAGCGAAAAGATATATTTTTGGAGGAAAGATGAAACATTTTTTTTTATGACCGTGTTTTATATTAAATAAGAATGATCTGCATCTTCACATATGCATATATCACAACATGTTACCTTGGGAGTTACAGAAGGGACTACAATATAAATAAGGTAATATTTTCATGCCTTTTTTTTCAAAAGAAAACAAAGAAGAAATGGTTGTGCTCGGTCATCAGTTATCGGTCTATGTATTGCGAGAGATGTGCTTGCAAAGTAAATGTATGGTATAGTCTGCTAGTAAAAAAAAATTCTGCACATTTAATATAGTGGGTGTTTTTTCCCAATTTTTTTTTTATTAAATCGAGGGTGCGTCTTAGAAACGATGGCGACTTAGAATCGAGGAAATTGGGTAATACAAATAACAAATCATGGGAATAAGTGCTTCAGACATAAAAGTAACATTTCGGAAGAGGAGTCCCTGCTCCGAGGAGCTTACAATCTAATTGCTCTAATTGTCCATCACTCTGACCCTCCCCTGTCCCCACTCTCTTACACTCCCCCTCATTCCTAAACTCCCCCTCCCCTAACTTTCTCTTATCTTTTCCCCTTCATTTCTCTTTTTTAAAACTATTTTAATTTCACAATAACCCGGCACATTTCCCCCCCCCAAAAAATTACATACCCTCACTAGCACGACCGTGTCACATGTCCCACAAGCCAAGCTGACTGCACTTCCCTTCCCTCAGCTCACTGCAATGACAGATGGGGTGTGGCCATCCCTTGCTCACACTGTCCCAACCCTCGCTAACGACATCCCTCCCTTTCCTCACACCGTCACTTCCCCTCACTTACTCTATCCCTCCCCGTGCCTCCCATCACCTCACAGTAAGGACTGATGGGGCAGGCCACAATACCACTTTTTCAAGCTCCCAGAAGCAGCCATCCCATGCTGAACTCCAGGCATGTTTCACACGCCATGTATAGCAAGATCCATAAAATAAATTTTGATTACCGATATATCAATTTTAACGATTTATATTTTTATAATTGGTCATTATGATACAGTACTTTATTTCTAATAATTAATTAAAAATATGTTTTCATTGCTAAAAGTACAAATAGTAAAACACTGGAGAGTGTCCAAAAGACCCATATTTTTTTTCTTCATGTATATTTTTTTTTTTAGAGGTTGAATCTTTGAATATACCTTGAACTAAATCATTGAATGTTCGGGAGTTTGCTGTACGGTTAACTGATTTGCACATTTAGTTGAAGCACAGTCTTGGTATCATTACTGTGAGCTTCTTTGTAAACATATGTAACCTCTGGCAAATAACATTAATGGTTTGTTTATGGCACCAATGTTAATATTGTAGGCTCTTTTGTCTTCTATACTTTGAGGTTGTATTATTTTAGATTTCTACAGCATCCTATCCTACATTTGTGTTCTCTACACTACTTTCTGTCTACTAGTCCATTGTATTGTGTAGATATCGGACCCTGACATATGGCTAGAGCCCTTGTGATTTATGGTTTATGGATATTTGCCTTTGACCAGTATGGTAGTTTCCTGGATAGGGCAATTGCTAGGATTACCATTTTTTATAGCATTTAGTCTATCAAGAAAGCATGCTTGCTATACAGTCATAGAATTTGTTTAATATGCTACATTTACAGTATAAATGATTCCTCTTCACTATTGGAGATACAGATAAACAAGACATAATGCATCAAGTCTTGTTGATTATCTTTCAATTGCTTTTACATGTTTTGTGTTTGTGTGATATTGACAGCACTTTGCTGACATGGATTATAGATCCTATTTATGTATTCACTGTTATGTCTTTGTATATGTGGGATGTGTATTTGGGTTGTACACCTTTATTAATATTAGTATGTTTTTTCATTCGTTTTTTATCTGTTTCTGTTTAGTTTGTCCGTTTTTTTAGCAACCATAGATTTTTTTCTCTGTATCTCTTCTCCCTCCCCTCCGTGTGAGCATGCGAGACTCTGCGCGATTGGAGCAGCCTCGTCCGCCTCACACATGTATTGGTGGTGCAGCGGTGCACTTCAGCCAATCGGAGAGCGCTATGATGTCACGGGGGGCGGGAGCGAAGACAGAGAGTAAGGGAACCTCTCTCTATTCCTTCACGGTCCGCTATGAGCATGCGCGGGCGACATTAGGGGCGGTCCCTACCCACAACCCTTTGGGCTGTTGAAGCCGTGCGCCGAGTGACGTCACGCGCATGCGCAGCGGACCCGCGATTCAATTTTTGCACAGATTTTAGTCATTTGCTAATTAAGCATTAGATATATAAGGTGCTCACTCTGTACACATCCCATACTCCTTGATAAAGGACCCGTTGGTCCGAAACGCGTAGGAGGTCCCTGTCTGTGTCCCCCAAGGGGGTGAATTTGTCTCCTACCATGCTGCAATAAAGGAAAAGTTTTTTATCCCACACCTGACTCCCTGGCTGTGCGCCATTCGTTTTTTCTACTGGACTTATCTGGATTCTGGATCCTTCTTGGCTTGCACGCCGGCAGAGAAACCCTGGAGATGACGTGAGTGGGGCTTTTGGTTTAGACTGTTATGGTTAAGTCTGACTGTTGTCATTTAAGCTAAACTTACAAGTCTTTATTTGCCTGCCCACTCCCACTGGTGTCTCCAGGGGCAACATTATTTTGTTATTGGATGTAGTTGATGCGGGTTTGAGCACCCCAACTCTCTATCTATCCTATCCTCAACTGTAAAAAATTTTTTTTTTAAAAAGGCAAATAATGATGGTCACTTATTTTTTGCAATAAAAATAGTTGTGTGAGAATTTGTTACTATGTACATTTAGAGTTAAGCATTCAAGAAAGCATAATATTTTCATCTCGAAATCTAAATATATTAAATTGGAAAATTATGATGAAAACACAGCATGAAATTAAATGTAATAAAAAAGATTGTTAGTGGCTGTACGTATTGCATGACTTCAAGCAGTATTTCATGGAGGGGAAGTGTTTTGCTTTTAGAGCTCTTTAATTCTTAAGTACATTTATATGCATTTTTTACATTACCAGTAATGCAAAATGACCCTCTGTAGCTCTATTTCCTTTCCCCAAAGATTCCCTCCCGTGATACTCCACTTGTGTTTCTCTACTACAGTATGATTTATGTCATGTAGCGTATGTATGGTGACGTACCATGCTGCTTTTTTTTTTTTAGCTACAGTAAACAGGATAGTTCTTTCTCTCAATAGTGCTTTTGCCAGATGGTGTTTGTAGGCGTGGAAGGTTTCAAGCTGATTTTGAGTGAACATTTGAGCCCAGACCACTAGACTTTGTAAAGCCATTTGTTGTAACATTTACCTCAGTTAATATGATGTTAATGGTAAAGCTGTACTCCCTAGAGAAAGTAACATTAACTTATGTTCATTTCAGCTTAAAGGCCTAGTATTTTTATAAAACGGATGTTAGTTGAATTGATATGCAAATGAAACGCAAGCATAAAAATTCCCTGCTCACAAAGTTTTGTTAATGTTAATGCCAAAAAAATTATGTACCGTAACATTATTGAAGTCCTATCTAAATCTGTTGTTGCTCCCATCTAGACTGTGATTAGAGCAAACATTAAAAATTAGAGCAAAAGCCAAATGTACAATTATTTGGATGACATTTAAAAAAGGGCACAAGACCAGTCCAGATAACTTCAACATCTGACGAGTTTTGGATTTCCTGAGGCATACATGGACAGTTAGTGAACTTCAAAAAAAATCACCTAATCCCAGTGCAAAAAATAAAATATTTGGGAGTACAATTCGATACTCAGGCATGGTTTTTCTTCCCCATGAAAAAAGGGACAACCTAAAAAAATATGATCAGGACAACCAGGTCCAGTTATCAGCTGTCGGCCAGGCAATGCACGAGTATCATCGGCATGCTCTCGTCCACCATTCAAGTGGTAACATGGGCGAGATGACACATGAGGGTTTTCCAGCAACATTTTCTAAGACGGTGGGACAGGAAGACAAAATACCCACTTGAATCTATCACACTTCCACAAAGAATTGCAAGTATAGTGGGAACAGGATAAACATCTAGAAAGTGGTTGTTCCCTACATGAACAGGTCTGGCTTATGTTCACGACCGATGCAAGTGGCACAGGCTGGGGCTTCCAACTCGGCACCAATGTAGACTAAGGAAAGTGGCCTACCAGTTGTTGCAATGTTCCAGCATGTTATAGAATTGAGTGCAATAAGTCACTTCTCATTACAAATCGAAGGCAGTAACTGCAATATTCGATCAGAAATGTTATTAGATCTTAATATTATTGAATCATATTTTAAGTTCTAATTATAGATAATGATAGCCTGATCAAATAAATGACACAAAAACATGATACTTTTTCAACATGTATCATAGTTACATATTTACATAGTAGATGAGGTTGAAAAAAGACACGTCCATCAAGTACAACCGATGCTAAATTTAGAAGACGGATACTTTATCCGTACTTGCAGTATATTATTTATCCACAAATTATTCAACATTCACTGTCCATGTGTGAAAAATTATGTGAAGCTGTAGGTTCAGTACCTGGTGGCACCCTTTGAGCAGCAATGACTTCAACAAAGCGTTTCCTGTAACTGCTGGACAGTTTCTCACATTGGATTTGAGGACTTTTGGCCCATTCCTCCTTACAAAACTGCTTCAACTCAGTGGCATTTGAGGACTTCCTTGCATTGACCGCTCGCTTCAGGTCCTGCATTTCAATGGGGTTTAGGTCAGACATTAACGAGGACATTCCAAAATGTAGATTTTCTTCTTCTGCAGCCATTCTTTTGTAGATCTGCTTTTATGTTTAGGTTCATTGTCTTGCTGCATGACCCACTTTCAGTTCAGCTTTAACTCACGGCCTGATGTTCTCTAAAATCTTTTGGTACAATGTAGAATTCATGGTTGTGTCAATGATGGCAAACCGTCCAGGTTCTCAGGCAGCAAAACAGCCCCAAACCATCATATTCCCCCCACCATGCTTAAAGTTTGGGATGAGGTTCTTCTGTTTGAATGCAATGTTTGGTTTTCGCCAAATATAAAATTTCTCATTGAGGTCAAAAAGTTACACCTTTGACTCGTTTGTCCAGAGAACATTGTTCCAGAAGTCTTGTGTATTATCTATGTGCTCTTTGGCAATCTTCAGATGGGCAGCAATGTTTTTTTTTTTTTTTTTTTTAAAGAGAGCATTGTTTTCCTCCTGGCTATCCTTCCATGAACACAATTCTTGTTTGGTCTTTTTCTGATTGTTGAATCATGAACACTCAAAATAGTCAAAGCGAGAGTGATCTGCAGATCCTTGGATTTTACTCTGGGGTTCTTTGTAACATCCTGGATGATTTGCTGGTTTGTTCTTGGAGAGATTTTGGTAGGACGACTGCTCCTGGGTAGAGTGACTGTGGTCTTAAATTTTCTCCATTTGTAGGCTATCTATCTGGCAATGGATTTGTGGAGCTGTGAGTCCTTAGATATGGTTTTGTAACCCTTTCTAACCTGATGATCATCAGTAACTGCTTTTCTGAGGTCATCAGAGATTTATTTTAATTGTGACATTACGTGTTTCCACACACTTGTATGGTGAAGACCAAACTCACAAAGTTTCTGATCTTTTTATAGGGTGGGGCCTACCAAACTCACACCTGAAGATCTACCTTTTTATTTAAATAACGGATTCTAATTATCTGCTTTAATTTAGTTGATAAAACCAGGGTTTCACTTGCTTTTGCACATACCCTGACTCTTAATTACTAATTGTTTGTCTAAGTCATACATCATTTTGTTTCAAAAGACATGGAATTGGTTTGGATATTTAGGAAAATACTGGTTTTAATTCATGAAGGTTATCATGAATAAACTATGAAATTTCAGTAATTATCATTTGGGTTCACAAACTTTTCCTCACCACTGTAGAGGAAGCAAGGAGGGACAAGAAGTTCAGTTCTACACTACGTATTTCCCATTATTGCTTATGCAGAGCAACATCTAATCGACCTTACCGCAATCGTATCGCAAGAACGAAAAATCTGCCAGACGATTTTTTTCAGTCGACGGACTTTAGATAGGTCAATCAATATGTAAAACTCAGAGTTCAGATGTAGCTGTAACAAAAGATGGTATATCTACAGTATACAAAAGGAGTGCAAGTCAACCTTTGTTTATACCATTTAGATGTAATGTTTTTAATTTATATATCCATTATGCTTCCTTTTTTATGAGTAATTCATCCAAATGACCTCTTCATAAATATATAATTTCTAATATGTTCACTCCTCCCCCTGACGAAGTTTGCAGAGACAAACAAAATGTGCGTAGGGATCAGAGCGTCACGACGGTGACGCTAATGCAGGAGGCGGTCTGAATCAGCTGTGCTACAGCTCGGCAGTATCCTGTTACCAGCACAGCACCACCAGTATACGGTTGTATAACTCTTGCTCCCAATACAAAGCCTCATTAATTATTCACTCTTGTTTGCATGTTTGCCCAGTCAGTCTGCTCAGTGACCTTATTTCCATCTCGAGCTGCTGCACTGGGTTACAATGTGTGTTTAGTTGGGTCTCGTGGCGCTTGTTATACGGCTGTCACGCGGCTATACACTACAGTTTGGCTTAGAGGTATGGGTCAGGAGCTGCAAAAGGATTTGGCTACAACGAGTTATACTGTTGGCTGTTAATAGCTTATTTTGCTTATCCTCCATTGCCACATTATGTACTAGATACAGACTGCATTGTCTGCCTTGTAACAGTGCAGCTTGCAGTCTGATGGTGGTTATATGTGGTGTACTGCAAGCTTTCTACCTTTTCCCTCACTACTATATGAAATTAGGTCTTGTTATACTAAGCAGTGCCAGGAAACATGTGTGGCCATACTAACGAGGGTCCTATTCTGCCGAGCTACATTATTGTTTGGGCAATATCAGCTGGTTCACAACTATGCTATCTAAATAGTAGCAAGTGTCTGATAGGGTTGCAGTTTACCTTCTATTATTAAAGTTCTTATTTTGCTATTTCAGCCATCAGCACATGGTAACACTGCTACATATGTATAGAGAGTCAGCATCCCACTGGTTAATTACCCAGTATTGCTACAATACACCCTAATCTACCACCTACCCGGGGATTTATATCTATTTTATGTATATACTATTAAACGTTATTATTGTGTATTATAGAAATAACATTTTGCTATTTTAGTTCAATTGTGAGAACAATAATCACCTTGATGTGTCGATTCAAGGAGAAATAAACTACTCCTTTCGTGGGTTATTGTATACCCCTATCATTACGGTATTCATACTACACTTTGAGTGCAGCAATTGGGGTTCTTGTGTTAGCCTTTGGCTAACTTCTGTCTCTAACATGTTCAATATCAATAAATGATCGATTTGTATTATTGCCTCTGTGTGTTTTTTGATGGGCTTTGCTAATGGTTTATCAAGGTGATTCTTGATGAAATTAACATTTTCCAAGAAGATGTTTCTCCTACATTCACTGAAATGTTTGTTTCACATATTGTTGGCTACATGCACACGTGATCTGATAAATAACACTTTTGCTTTTGCAGTCAATAAAACTTTATTTTGTACTGCTCTGATCTATTAGTATTACAAACTTTTTTTGTAACTCAGAGTGATGTATGTTGAAGTCGGATCACACCGAGGCTCCAGGGTGAAAAAATGAAGAGATTCCAGGTCAACTCCAAATAACAATTAATTTATTGAATGTAGCTCCCAATGGATGGGTGAAAAACGTACCTAAATGTTTCGTGCGTTAGCACTTTATCAAGATGTAAGGTACATATACAAAAAAACACATTTGACTCGTGTGCTGAAGATGTCATTCCTGGCAATAATTAGCAAAGGTAAACTATAAAAATGTGTTTTTTTGTATACTGTATGTACCTTACACCTTGATAAAGTGCTAACACACGAAACACGTAGGTGCATTTTCACCTATCTATTGTGAGCTACACTCAATAAATTCATTGTTTTTTGGAGTTGCCCTGGAATCTCTTCATTTTTTCACCCTGGACCATGGCAATTCTCCGGCTTCAACCTACATCAATCTGAATCTGCCTTCAAGGACTGCACACCCTGGAGTGGCTGGATTATCCAGGCAGGTAATGGGCTATAGCCCTGTACTATATTACCTCATGCTATCACCATTTATTATTTTATACCTTTCTGGAGGAAAGCATTAATGGCCAATTATTGTGGTTGTCAAGTGGACACCATTAGGCCCCTAGCTCTCCTGGGTTATACATACATACATGGACTGCCTTACTGGTGACATTCACACAGCACACTGGACACTTATAGATTTATATCAGTCATATAGAGCTGCAGCGGACGTTATTCTAACAAATTACGGTCCGATTTCGGGTGCTCTGTGTACTCCACACGGCATGAACGCGGCCAATCACCCCAGGCACCCGATTTGCTTTGTTTGAATTTCATGGATTCTGTTTCTTTGGGTGTAATAAAATGAATGAATTGCAATGTATACAGTACTGTGTTACTGTTTCAATTTAAGGTTTTTGCTCCCTTTCTTCATGTCCGACGTCATCTCCAACCCACGAGGACACTACGACAGGCATCGTCGCTGTAGCTCCTCCGCATTTACTGGGACTGTTACTGGGACTTTTCCTTTGAGTGTTTTTACATCTACATCCAGGCGGTGTGGGCTCCAAGTGCACCATCACGTCCCAGATGTGGGAGGGATACTCACACGAGATTTTACCAATTTTAATTCATGTAAGTTTTTAACTTGTTTATATTTTATATAAAGTACCAACTTTTTTATAGTGATTGTGTCCTATCTATGCGCTCTGTTTTTGTGTTTGTTCCCTTCCTTCACTCCCTGTTTTTTTTTTTTTTTTACTTTTTTTTTCTGTCTTTTTGTCTCCCTAATTTTTTTGCTCGACATAATCTACATTAATCTCACATTGATCATCCATAGGTAGGATAAGTATATTATGTTTTGATATACTAACTTTCAATGTTTCTTACTAGCTATTATTAGTATTGTTTTATGTGACGTATATTTGCACTTTGTTTTGATGCCATTTACCTTATTCACAATAAATAATCACTGAATCGTTTTTTTTAAACGTTTTTCTATATATTGCTTATTGAGTGCTCGAAACCTCGCCTATCTTTCGTTACCATTATTTTTGAGGGAATAAGGGTCCCTTGATTGCTCCCGTCGCACTTTTCCGCAATTGTTGGCTATTCCATATATCATTAGCTGTGCTGTATGCACCATATACTTTATATTGGTTGCTAAAGGTACAAATACATCTAACAATTTTAGGTGTATCTGTTCTGTTATCTTTCAATAGATCATATCTGTTAGTCTTAAATGCTCAATGATATGCTTTCTTTAGAACACCCACGCTATACTCTCTATTTAGGAACAGCTGTTTTAATTCATCAGCCTGTATTATAAATACAATATCCATTGAATGATTTCTCCATGGAACTCCCCGAGTTTTACATATTGATTGAGCTATCTAAAGAAAATGAAAAACGAATCCTCTCTAAATTGAGAGATTAGATGAAGTAAAAAAGGCTTTGGCAATCTACCAAATTCCAAAAGCATAACCAGTTGCCACGAGAGTTAATCAGCGGTTTCCCGTTTGTATATAAACTTATGAAGGAGCGAGGTCGCATCAGCACTCCCTTGAGGGAGCATTAATTGGGGTTAAATGCGAGTGATGTCAGGCGTCGCTGGGGGCAGAGCTTAGAGGTGTAGGAAAGAGGCTGTGTTTGTATGCATGATGTTCACCGCTGCACTACAAGAAAAGATGAGGTGATTTATTACCTACTAAGATTGCTTTCGGATAATAGCCACTGATATCTTAGCCAGCCCTGCGGTTCAATAAGACATGTTTTTATCTTTTCCCTACCTACCATACCATCATGAGAAAAATAGGCATATTCCGCAGCCAGCCCATGCTATGTGATTTAGCTTGGTCGACATGACCTCTGTTGTCCACATTAATTAGGAGTGTCTATTATATTGACTCTGATTACAAAGACCCACTGCCTGTTTATCACCTTTACATCTCTAACCTGCCCATCATATATTTTATCGATTTACTAATGCATCTTATCTTAATATATATTAATAGATGTTCTGTTTTATATCTCTACATGTGATACCAACAGTAGCTTTGATATTTTTATTGGACCTGAAAAATCCAACATATTTAGTGTGCACACACCGAAAAGGTATCTTGGGGCATTCCCCTGTGCTGTAGTTTACAACTCAATAAAGATAAAAATAAATTAAGTAGAATTAGACAAGTTGAAAAATGTCTACCTCCGCAGGCAATTATCAATGGATGGGAACCTTTCGAATTCCATGAATAGCAGAATGATGATGGGATTGAAGCTCATTTGGAAGAAACAAGACAATCTTTCAAGGGAACCTTCCACTGTGCTCAAGAACAAGGTGTTCGACCAGTGAATTCTGACTCTGCTCAAGTATAGACGTGAAACTTGTACCCTCAATGGAAAGATAATTCCGAATTACAGCCCACGCCAAAAATGATGGAGAGATGTATGCGGAGTATTACTCAGAGAGACAGGAAAAATTACTGGATTTAAATGCAAACACATTAAAGGGGTGAAGGAATTAGGGAAATGCGTTAATATTTAGTGTGTTAATAAAATGACACGTGCTTTACCATTTATTTTAATTGAGCTGTGTTAAATTTTGAATCACAAATGATTAATTGTTCATTGGAAAATGAATCGTGTTACTGGGAGCATTAATGTCCATTACATCTGTACATATGTTCAACTTAACCTAAACCAACCTGAAATAGATGCTATAATTATATTACTTACACATTATAAATGTTTCAAATAGATTAACCCTTTAGTAGCTAAAATAACGGGATAGTAATTGGCAAGCTGGCCACTAATGTCTACTAAGAGCTTAATATATTCCCTACACTACAAACACCCATTGAATACCAAAGAGGCTAGTAAAGCATTGCTTCACATTGCCTTGCTAACCCCTAGCAAAAACAAGAGGTATCCCCTACCAACCTCTCCCCATCCCCCTACAATTGGGCCAAACCATCCTTTCTGGGGCACCTACCCCTATCCCAACACGCCAAACTACAGCCCCTCATAAAGCTAAAGCTGGCTAATCGGGCCGTAGGTCATGCTATAAATAGAAATTAAAACCACAATATAATAATACATGTATTATAAAACAATGGTAAAGCATACATTACAATAGATATAAAATGGTGATTTGTTTATTTATAAAATGTTTTACCAGGAAAAATAATACATTCAGAGTTTCCTCTCATTTTTAATTATGTCCTGGGCATAGTTATGATGACAATACATGGTTAAGTTAAAGAAATAGAAGTTATGAGTTCTATTAACAGGCATTTCATGGAAATTAGACAATATAAGTTATGGGAGTATGTACTGTAGTAGTTACAGACAATATTAAAGTATGAGACAGCTAAAGTCTTGTAATAACTTTAACTGGAGGCATTTTGAGAATCTAGGGTTGATTTGTTCCAGTTGTGAGATGCACAGTAAAAGGAGAAGCGACCGGATTCTTTGTTGAACCTTGGGACTGTGAACAGTCTTTTTGAATCAGATCTCAGGTGATAAGTGCTGCGTGTGGTAGGGGTGAGGCGCTTGTTCAGCTAGCCGGGTTGCTTGCCCTGAATTTATCTGAAGGCAAGATAGGAAAAATGTACTTTGCGTCTGGACTCGAGGGTTAGACAATCTACTGTAGCTCCTGGAGCATTTTGCAGTGGTGTATGTTGTAGTTACATTGTAGGACAAAGCGGTATATTGCATTGCAGAGGGTATTTTGTTTGCGAAGGTGAGTTTGGGGGGCTGTACCATGTACTATGTCTCCATAATGTCTATTGGCATTGGAATACACATCTGCTGTGCAATGCGCTTTCTGATCAGCGGGATTAGGAGGATTTGTTCGTATAAAGTACACCCAGTTGGCATAGGTTTTGATTATCTGAGTATCAATATGCAACCCAAATGTTACATCCCCCAAGGGCTAGTGAGGCTGCCTTGCAAATAACAGTGGTGATGGGGGACAGTCCTGTCTGTTTCCATGATATATTTTTAATACGTTTTAAGGTTCCTTTTATATCTTTAGCTGTTGGAAAAGGATATATAGCCTGAACACCTGTCCTAAAAGCACTCTCAATACCAGACATTTTTTTACATAACATGTCAAAATTGAGTGCTGTAACCAAGTCTGCAATATTTAGATGCATTTAGTATTATCCAGGACTCGTCTGCTTGAATTCATTTGAGCAAAAGAGCATCCAATCTTGTCATTATTTTGGTAAGCATGTTTACTGTATATCTGTGGGAATTAGGAAATTGGCCAGTAGCTGGCATATAGATTGGGATTACTACAATTTCTGTCAATAATATGTATTTGAGAATCCATTTGGACCTGGTGATTTGGCTGTTTTGAGGTTTTTGATTGTCTAGTAATTCTCCTGTTGTAATTTATTTTCTAGTTATTTATTTTCAAGTAAATAGTTATCAATTAGACAATCCAATTGTAAATTGGCACAGTGTGATGGGAGATGATTGTATACTGTAGCTTGGTATAGAAATGGGAAAATGTGTTGCATATTTTTTCCTAGTTATAAATGAATCCTTACTAGAATTTAAGGGGATGTGCTCTTTTTCACAATGATTGGGTTCTTCATTTTTGGGATAACATTTCTTCCACTTTCTTCCATTTTTCATTGTATTTTGGTTTTCTTCAATTTAAGACATGCTCTGTGTTTTTTCAATGAGATTCAGCTCTCTGTTTTTGGAGATTTGAGAAGGCAATATTTGGGTGGGATTCATAGGTTTATTTTAGTTGAGTGCAATATAAGCTTCTCTTTGTATTGTTGACTTTCTTCAAATGTGACTTACCCACAATGGCTGCCCTATGTGCTTTCCATAGTGTCACATTGGATCCGTCCGGAGCATAATTTAATTCAAATAACTGTCTGATATTTTGTAAGTAGTTTTCTCACTTTTGCAGATGCCTGGAGTGACACATTGAGTCAACATTTAGAAAAAATTAGGTAATTGAACTAGGGAAGCCCAACTAGATAATGATTTGACCAGCAAAGGGAGCCAATGTTAACTGCTTCCTTGTTCTTAAAGCTGCAGTTCAAGCAATATCCTGCATGTGTGGGTTTTTTTTTTTTTTTTTTAAATAAATCCGTTCTGTAGTAAGAAAAAATACTTTTAGCATTTTCTGTTTTTAAAAAAACTTTGAAAGACCAATTATCTTGTATTCTATTTTAACAAGCATGCTTGTTCCTATAGCAACCATTTACATTCCCCATATTTAAAGATGTCGCCAAACTTTGCCGATCAATAGACGGAGAACGAATTGACCGGCAGCTATGCAGTTCTTTAGGTAAGTGGAGATTGCCCACATGAAACTATTGAAGTAAAAAAAAAAAAAAAACGGGAGCTTGAACTGCAGCTTTAAGCTTGACTAAAATCTATTCAAATAAAATTAAGTAAATTCTACGGGAAACCTTGTGCGAATGGAAAATATACAGTTCTTATGTTTGGTTTGAGAGACCCCAATGCATCAATTACAATGATTCCTTTAGAACATGTGATAGAGATTTTGCTGATTTTGGGTCCAGGTTGGGACAATTTTATGTTTGGATCTATCACCACATTGAAATCTCTGCATAAGATTACTTTGCACTGTATTATATTTGAGATGGTTGAAAATAATAATAAGAGTAGTCTAGTCATCATTTGGAGCATACATTGAGGAATGTGTGGTAGTAATGTTGTTCAGTTTGCATTAGCATTAAAAATCTCCCATCGTTATCCCTTTTTATCTTTATTACTTAAAGAGCTTTTAAGTATCTTTTAACCTCGTCCTCATTTTATGGACCTCTGAGAGGAAGCATATTATACTTGAGTATTGGAAACTGTGGAGAAGAGGTGTTTGTTCATTTTGAAATGGGTCTCTTGAGCAAAACTACGTCCCCATCGATTTTCCCCATTTCTGACTAGGCTTCTTTTTTTTTTTTTTTTTTTTTTGCTGGGAGGTTAGGTTAGGTGTGTAAGAGCCAATACATGGTTGAAAGGGTTTATTGAGGAATCTGGATGTTTAATTGGCTTAATTATTGAGACACCAGGGTAACCTATACCTAGAGGAGAAATCATGTAGTGGTCTCTATATGTCACCCCCACCTACATATTAAACTAACCTTTTATTATAGATCTTGAAACTGTGTAATATATATATATATATATTTCCTGATCACTCTGGCAGTGGGCACCTTTGGGTTCATCCCTTCTCACTCTAGGTAGGACAGGAAATAGACTTTTGCAGGTAGGCCATATAAGGCCCCTCCCTCTACCTGCACCTTAGTCTTTTTCCTGTCCTCACAGCTAGGAGTAGGATTTTTTATTTTCTAAAGGGACTCACCTACTGCACCTTGTGCAGATATCCAGGGACCTCAGCCTCTCTGCCCTGAAGCTCCGGTCAACACGCCCATGCGGTGGCAAGACAGAGACCCCTAAGAGTCGGGGGAGCCCCAGGAACCCTGTACATTCGTGGGGTGGGGAGCAGCTGCAGCCGTGGGCCGTGGAGGCTTACATGCAAAGGAAGCCCCATTACCAGACAAAGGGAGGGGGAGCATAGCAGCTGCAGCTGAGAGCCGCGTGAAGGCTCAGACTCACCGCACTAGCGTCTGGTAAGCTGCGGTAAAGAAACCCCCAGGAGCCCGGTACAGCGGGGTGGAAGCAGCCACAGCTGCGAGCCGTAAAAAGGCTCAGATTGACCGCGCTAGCGTCCTGGAACGCTGCGGTAGTGGGAACAGTGCAACGGGGCGCGCACGTCACGTTCCGGCTGGCGGATGCGTGCACAGGCACGCAAGCCGTGTACGAGCACTGGAAGTGACGGACACACTGTGTGTGTGTGTGTGTGTGAAAGAAAGCTGCAGCATGGAACGCTCAGCAGTGAGAAGCCAAGTGCTGGATATGGAGACTTCTAAAAAGTTCAGTTACCAAGACTAGGTGAGTCCTTAGTTTTAGTACTACATGGGAAAGAGAGAGGATCTATATACTTTAGGGTGTATATTTAGTATTTATTTTGTTTTGTTAATATAGCTAAGGGGAATCCTGCATCATAAGAAAGAAGCTGTGTGAAGATTGTCTTAAGGCAGCAGCTGGGGATTCTAACGAGCAGATGAGCACCTCCCTTGTATTAATTAAGGAGGCAGTTAAGCAGAGTGTGGATGCTGCTGTTCAACAGACAGTTAACCCTAAGCAGGAAAGGTCAAGATCCTAAACCAGTTTGGATAAGGGAAAAGGCTTTTCATCTGACGAATCAGACATTGAATGCTGTCAGGTGTCAGAAGGTGAATTGGATTCATCAGATCAAGATATTTAGGAGGAGGAATCTGAATTTGATGTAGAAATGGTGGATCCTCATCAAAGCCATGAGACAGGCTTTAGCATTTAAATTTTCTTGATAAAGTGCAAAGGGTTGCAACCCTCTATTTAGGGTTTTCCATTAAAGAGTGTATGTTTGCCACACCTGCTCTCCTTCATTTCTCTGCTGTGCGCTCTGCACACACTGCATTTAGAGTGGAAGATACTGAAGAATTGACCCACAGGAAAGAAACTGTTTTGGGTCAAGACAAAAAAAAAGAGGTGCTATTCTTAAGGCACTGTCCGAAGTAAAGTGGGTAATAGACTACATAGCAGAGGCCTCGTTGGATGCGGTAAAATTAGCAGCTAAATCTATGGCGCTAGCGGTATCAGCAAGAAGGACTTTATGGCTCAGACAGTGGATGGCTGACACAGCATCAAAGAACAGCTTATGTGGATTACCATTTGAAGGTGAGTTCCTCTTCGGCAACAAACTGGATGCCATAATAACAAAAGCATCAGGAGGTAAGAGCACTTTTTTACCTCAGGAAGGCATATAGACCTGGCAGGTCGTTTTCAAGACAAACACATGGAGGGGCGGCCAGAACTGGCTTTTTCGTGGTGCCAGAGGAAGAGGATCATTTGCAAAGAACAAGTTCACATGAAGGTCAAAGGGCCCAGCAGTTGCCAGTAGGAGGGTGACTGAAGCAGTTTTCTGCAACATGGGCCCAAACAATACAGGACAATTGGGTAATTGGGTATTAGAAACCATTCGTCAGGGGTGCAGTATAGAATTCAAAGAGATGCCAAGAAGAAATATGGGCCTAATAACATGGATACAGTCCAAGGAAAAAAGAAGGCAAATGAATTCGGCTTTAAAGAAGTTATTACAAGCGGAAGTAATAAAGAAGGTACCTCAGGAAGACAGAGGAAGTGGAATTTATTCCAGAATATTTCTAGTAAAGAAACCCACAGGGGATTACAGAGCAATGCTAGACCTAAGAAAGGTAAATTCATTCTTGAAAATAAGAAAATTCAAGATGATATCACTGAACCTGATTATTCAAGAAGTACAACCAGGAGACTGGATAGTGGTGATAGACTTAAAAGACGCTTATCTACATGTGCCCATAGCAAAGGGACACCAAAGATTTCTAAGGTTTGCAGTAAATCAAGATCATTATCAGCAGTGGTCGACAAATCACCAAAAAATCTACTCGCCAAACAAAAAAATCTACTCGCCACCTAGTACCACACGTGTGCTGCTTGGGCCAATAGGAGCTCGCCACGATGTTAAATCCACTCGCCCGGGGCGAGCAAATGTATAGGTTTGTCGAACACTGATTATCAGTACACAGCACTGCCATTTGGTCTGGCGACTTCCCCAAGGACGTTTAAAAAGGTTGTAGCCCCTCTAGTGGCAGAAATGAGAGAAAGAGGGGTGGAAATATACCCATACCTGGACGACACCCTGGTTAAAAACAAAAAGTCTGGAGAAACTACAACAAGATCAGAAGATGGTCAAACCTTCATGGAACAGCACGGTTGGTTAATAAACAGAGACAAGAGTCATCTCATGCCCACTCAACTGTTAAGATTTCTGGGGGTAGAATTCGATACGGTAAAAGGAGAAGTGAGACTACCAGAGGCAAAGAGGCAAGACATAGCCATGCAAACAAAGAAGCTCAGGAAAGCTGCCAGAACTTCAGCAGAAGAATGCATGAGGCTTCTAGGAAAATTTGCTTCAACAGTAAGCATCACAAAATGGGCAGCACTACATATGAGACCATTACAAAACAATTTTGCAACAATGGAACGGGAATCACAAAAACACAAGACAAAAAATCTTGTTAAACCCACACACAAAACAGGAATTAAAGTGGTGGGAAGATACCCAAAACCTGGGAATAGGACAAACACTACACCCAGTACAGTGGGTAAGAATTACAACAGATACGAGCAATGCAGGTTGGGGTGCCCAAATGGGAAAAACATTGATGCAAGGAACCTGGACAAACCAGGAAAAGCATCTTCCATCAAATCTGCTGGAACTAAAAGCAGTACAAAGGGCCCTAGAAGTTTGCCAAGACCAAATAAATGGTGGCTATATTAAGATAGAATCAGACAACAGGTCAGTTGTCAAGTATATAGCCAAACAAGGAGGAACCAGGAGCAGAAAGCTGATGAACCTCACAGCAGAAATCCTTTTTTGGGCAGAGCGCCACTTGTTGGAAATTACAGCCATACATACCCCAGGACTGGAAAATGTCACAGCAGACTTTCTAAGTCGCAACATCATACACCCAGGAGAATGGGCATTAGACCCACAGGTGTTCCAAGAACTGGTAGAGCAATGGGGTCAGCCAGACACAGATCTCATAGCGACACATCAGAACCGCAAGGTAAGGAACTACTGTGCAAGACAGTTTTCATCCAAGCGCACAAAGTACAGATGCTCTCAGTTTCAAATGGGACTTCAAGTTGGCATACCTGTTCCCTCCAATTCCCCTAATTCCGAAAGCAATCAGGAAAATCAGGGAAGACCAAGCAGAAGTGATATTTATAGCACCATACAGGCCAAGAAGGCTTTGGTTCACACACTTGGTAAATATGGCAGTAGATACACCATGGCACATACCAGATCGCAAAGGACTGATGCGACAGGGGCCAATATGTCATCCGAATGCCAAACAATGGGCCTTGACGGCATGGCGATTGAGTGGGAAACATTGAGACTGAAGGGTTGTTCAGACAAAACAATCCAGACCCTTTTACAAACAAGAAAAGGTTCCACATCAAAAGTATACCATATAATCTGGCTTTGCTTTCGCGATTGGTGTGAAAAAGAAAAACTAAATTTCCTTTCACCTAGAATTGTGTCAATAGTAGAGTTCCTGCAAAAGGGATTTGAGAAAGGTCTCAGTCTTAGCTCATTGAAAGTACAGTTTTCTGCACTATCAGCCTTATTGGAAAGAAATCTGGCAATGGAAAGATTAATCATCAGGTTCTTGCAGGCAGTTAAAAGATTAAGACCTCAAATCAAGAACAGAGTACCAACATGGGACTTGTCTCTAGTATTGGATGTAGTAACGGTAGCTCCATTTGAACCTATACAGGAGGCTTAAAATGGTTATCATGGAAGATGGCGTTTTTGATAGCAATCACCTCAGCAAGGAGAGTGGGAGAACTACAGGCTCTATCAGCCAAGGAACCATTCCTAGTCATACATCAAGACAAGGCAGTTCTCAGACCAGTGCATCAATTCCTCCCAAAGGTTGTATCACAGTTCCATATGAATCAAGAAATTGTGATTCCGTCATTCTGTCCAGAACCAAAGAATAAGAAAGAAGAAAGACTACACAAATTAGACGTGGTAAGATGTCTAAAAGTGTACATGGAAAGGATGCGAGATGTCAGACAGACTATTCATTAAACCAGAGGGACCAAAGAAAGGTCAAGCAGCATAAAAGACAACAATTTCTCAGTGGATAGTGTCTTGTATTTAAGAAGCTTATGAAAACAAAGGACATGATAAACCTTTGAACATTAAAGCTCATTCTACAAGGGCCATGTCTACTTCATGGGCATTTAAAGCCCAGGCTACACCAGGACAGATATGCAAAGCGGCAGTCTGGTCCTCATTCAATACATTCTTGAAATACTACAGACTAGACGTACAATCATCAGCTGACGCAAGCTTTGGTCGTAGAGTGTTACAATCTGTAGTGAAATAAAGTGTAAAGTGTATTAATAAAGGTCAAATTGATAAAGGCATTAACTGGTGGTGTTTATTTCTGATGTGTCCCTCCCTAAAATTGTCACTGCTTGGATATGTCCCAAAGGTGCCCACTGCCAGGGTGATCAGGAAAGGAGAAAATTTAAAACAACTTACTGTAATTTTCTTTTCCTGGAACCATGGCAGTGGGCACATAGTTACCCGCCCTATGAATGTCTAATGCCTATCAGTTATATTTTTCAGCTATGGAAGAATCGTAAGACTAAGGTGCAGGTAGAGGGAGGGGCCTTATATGGCCTACCTGCAAAGTCTATTTCCTGTCCTACCTAGAGTGAGAAGGGATTAACCCAAAGGTGCCCACTGCCATGGTTCCAGGAAAAGAAAATTACGGTGAGTTGTTTTAAATTTTCTCCTTTTTCAGGTCATCCCAATCTCCGCTGCAATAGAAAATAATCACAGAACTTCTACCATATACCTTTTGTGCAGCCCGCCAGGGAAAGAGAGGGAGAAGGAGAGACTTGTTGTCAGTGAACCGGATGGTTTGATTCATTTTTCTTATTGCATATATACTCTGGTGTACTCAGGACTTTGCCCGTTTGAGCTTTCAAGTTGTATTTTTTTGTGATTATTGAGTGCTTCTCTGGTGGCTGGGGTGTCAGGGTTAAGGGAAGTACTTGTGGTCTGAGGGAACGGGCCTGAGGAAGGGGTCTCCCCTGAAATGTTGCCCCCCCCTGATTACCCTCCCCCATTTGTGTTGTCCCCACTCTCCTTACCAGTGTCTATCCCGCTCCCTGTCCCTGTGTATTTTCCCCCCCTACCACAGTTATTGTAAGATTTTGTTTATTCATTTGCGCCGCATCACTCCTAGTTGTGCTATATTATCTCGTGCATACATTAAATGACTTACTTGTTTGACATATACCTAGTTTTTGGACTTTCTCTGAGTCAGAGAGTGCTGGAACTCTAGTTATTTTTGACCTTTTGTATGCTCTTTTGGTCATTACCCTTTTGGTGATTTTGCCCACAGAAATAATTGAGGAACAAGCGTCTGTGTACTGGTTCTTTTTTTCTAACTGGCCACTTGCTATGACTTTTTACTTTCCAAATTATTCCTTCTGGGTTGTGTTATAGATTTTGGATACAATTGAAGATGTTCAAGAGCACATTTTTATGAAGGAAGCTAAACTTTTGCAAGCTCTCATACCAGTTGAAAAAGTGCATATCACGATTCTTGTTGCTTATCTGCGAACAGAGGACGAGGTGGCGAGGTAAGAATTTAAACACGGAATAATAGCTTAGATAATATTTCATGATGTCCTAATATAAAAATGAACCTTTTGGAAAATACATTATAAACTCGTCATGTGCCATGGCAGCGGCTGATACCAGTGAAATAATAAATGGGTAAAACCCTAAACGAAGATCTTGAACCATTGAAATGTTAGAAATAGATCAGTACAACATGAGCTGTAGTATCAAGTTATGTTATGACTTTCAATTTTGTTTTTTTGGTAGGACTGCTGCTTTAAAATGATTTTTTTTAAATTTATTTATGTGTATATATTTATATAGAAATATATTTTGATTGGTGCAATCATTTTGTCTTTGCCATTAGGGATGGGCGCAGAAATGACTTTTTGTGTCAAATTATGTTTGTTCCAAAATTACCAAAGAAAGTTGAAATAAATAATATTTAAGAATTGTGATTTTTTTTCCCCTCAAAGTATTCACACGAACCCCAAACAACTTGAGGGTGTAAGATTGTGGTATTTACAGTATGAAATTTGAACACTTGAAGCATGCAGGTTGCTCTGAATAGACTATAATTTCATCAACCGATGTAACCAGCGTTAATCTTCCCCCTGCCAGGGGAACCCACAGAATCCTGACCACAGAATCCCCCGGCAGCGGGAAATCTCTAAGTGGGGGTCCCATCTGGCGGCTTTTACTGTCACCAGAGCAGGAACAGCGTGTTGCTTTTCTTCCCGCAGATCCACGGACAGTAATGCGTAATCATTAACCTCCTCATTTTAACTACTGTAAAAGTATCAGAGGAGTCTGACCAAGAGAACAAATGCAAAGTGCATCTACAGGAACCAACACTGGGCACATCTGTGAAGAAGTGGGTCTGTGCGGAAGAATTTGCATCTAAAAAGTTATTTTCTTTGTGTGATTCACACCAAATGTGTTAAGCATATTTATATTTTTATACAACTTGCCGCATTTTTGCAAGAATTGTTTGTATATCTTTACTTATATTTTGCCATCCATGTACATACAGTAGCGCTTCACAGCAGTAATACACGTGACTTAATTATATAACACAATATGGGAATAAGACATAAAGGTAGAAATTAGGAAAAGGATTCCCTACTGAAAAGAGCTTGGAAATTAAATTGGTAAGTAGGGAGAACTTAGAGAAAGTAGGAGAGTGTTCTGGTAAGTGCATATGCAAGGTCCAAAGGTCAGTACATATGAGATGTATATTATCAGCCAGTGGAGCTACCATTATGATTCATTAAAGATGTGTGTTTCAAGATAGGTCAACGTTAAATGGGTTAAAACAAAGTGGAGAGAGTGGGTGCTAGTCGGATATTGAGGGGAAGGGCATTCCAGAGGCGAGGGGCAGTGAGAGAGAGGTTTTAGGTGGGAGAGGGCTTTATATACAAAAGGGGTAGATAGAAGACATCGTTGAGCAGAAAGCAAGAGTTGGCAGGTGTATAGCGAGAAATAAGGACTGAGATGTAAGTAGGTTCCGAAGACTGTATAGTCTAAATAGAGAGGAGGATAAATTTGTAAGTAATGCGGAATTTAATTGGAAGCCAGGAGAAGGATTTCAGCAGGAGAGACAGTGAGAGATTTAATGGGAGAGTAAGGTGATTCTAGCAGCAGCGTTTAGGATAGATTGTAGAGGAGACAGGTGAGAGACAGGAAGGCTGGACAGTAGAAGGTTACAATAGTCGAGATGCAAGAGAATTGTGCTCTAAAACACTTCCTACTGCTTGTGACGGAGAAAAGTAAAGCAACAAAAGTATGAATTTGAATGTAAGCCGCACATTTCTTCATACATATACTGTACCTGTAGCTGCACCCTTAGCTACTCCAACTACTACTGCACTGCACTCCAGCGACTCCAATATCATCGCAGACCAACACAGGCAAATGAAAATGGTGCAAAGAATAACAATACATAGATTTGCCTATTGCAGCTATATTGTAGCACAATTTGAGACAAAACAAACACTGTGTTAATATTTAGGGTATAAAAAATGGACCCCATGGACTCTAGAACATACATTTGATCTTTTAATCTTGATAAGCCACCTCCGAAAATCATTGGTATTTTTTTAAATGAAATATATACCATAATGTTTTTAACAATAATTAGCAAAAACAATCAGTTTTATAGTTATGTTTATTTGAAAATCCTTTTTGAACTTGCCAACTCATTTACTGTAGAATAACCTTTTACAAAAACTTAATGCTGTGATATACAGGACATTTGTATGTGATCTTGATACAAGTTAGCAGCTTGTGTCCACACTGTTTTCCATGTCGTATGGTTACTGAAGTGATGTGAGTAAAATAACATGAGCATACACATTGTGAATAACATACTGTACCATTATAATTTTAACAAAACCATTTCCCAGTTGTACACCACTTTATTGTACTGTACACAGCATACACACAGTGCTTTCTTGACAAGCTATTCTGGAATATATACAGTCCATAATTGTTAACTTGTATTAAGTTTTCTACCTAAAAGGTACTTGCATTATGTTTTTCCTTTTCTTTGTACAGTGCCGTTTCTGCTTTGATGAACAGTAAAGCTAAGGTAGAGGAGCTCATGCAGGGTAAACCGTTTAGGATGACATTTCACGGAATTGGCCAGTTCAACAATCAAGTCATATACATAAAAATTACAGAGAGTGAACAGAAACAGCTCTGCAGAATTGCAGGTTTGTAAGGAATGCTAAAATGCTACTCAATAGGAGCCAGAACTGTTCTTTTTATTTGTTTAATTTGGTGTTTGTTGAACTTTTAGGCACAGAATGGCTTCTTTAACAAATACGAAAGGTATCATACTGTAAATATAGGAAGGTTGAAATTGAGGATCTAGGATATTTAAATATTGTACATTTTAAACATTAAAGCTTCTTTATAAAAATAATCTTAACCTTCTCTTGAAGAATGATGATTATTTTCTTACTCTCATAAGTGTAGTATAGGATTTACATAGAGTTCTTGATAAATTGCATCCGGATTTCGCTTTGCTTTATTGTCTTTAAAATGCACAAGTAGTACATACACCCAACCCTCACTCTCTGTCCCAAAGGATCTTTTGTGTTCTTCAAACTATAGTATCACTTGAATTGTAATCCCATTTAGGCTCAAAGATTCCCTTTTACAAAGCTTTTGCCTTTATGCTTTGTGCTCCATTCTATGTATTTTCTACATTCTATTTGGTGTATTAGCAAAAATACCACATGGATATTTTAAATGTACAGTATACTTTTATATTTCTGTGATGAATTATGTGTCATGCTGTCCCTAATCACAAACATTTGTCAGAGCCTTGCCTATTCCACACCCTCTATACTATATGATAAGAGGGCAATATATTTTATAATTACAACATTTCATAGACGGTACTGTAGGTTTCTGTGAAGCAAACATTTATTTGTAAGAGTAATATGACACAGGAGAAGATCACAATTCCTTAGTATATTTCAACTCCCTCCACAAATTTACCATAAGTCTATTATCCATATTAATTCCTTAAGAGTGCAATAATTGGTTTTAGCTTGGCCACTCCAGCACTAAAGGGGTTACAAAAAAGTGCACATGGGAAATATAAAAACAAAGGTCTTCTGCCATTCATAACATCACATGTAATATACTATTTGTTTTAATGTAAAATCAAGAAGCCTACTTATTACATTGTTAAAGGTGTCATGGTTTCCCTAAAGATTTAGCAGGCATGTTAAAAACCTAGTAACCAGCTACAGCTGCAGTAGATGGACACTGCTCACTTTTATTATTTCCCTTAAACTGACAGCTTTTTTTCTGTGGTTGGAGTGTTCTGAAAACCAAGGTACAACCTGCAGACATGGTACTGAAGCCCACACACTAGGAAGGGTAATGCAGGGAATTGGGGATCGTCTCTTAACATTATTCTTGTCTCCTAAGTGCAACCACAGCTGCATAGTTCTGCAAACAAGGGCTATTAATACTTCAAGGGTTAAGTGTAAAAAATTGATTAATAGTGTATGCAAGTTATGTGAGCGCACACAATTTGTTACAACAAAACCTGGCACAGTACAGAGGTGGTTAAAGAGGGACAGCACAACACTACGACACCTAATTTACAAGATGGTACAGTATGAAATACACTACTAATCTTTGCAACATTCACAAAATAATTGAATTAATGGAAGATGTTAGTGCAGATACAATGTAGATAACATTGGATGAAATTCAATTCATAACACACTAAAAAATTACACAGAAAAAAGAACTTGACAGACCCAAATCCTTCTCCTCAAACACAAACAGTGCTTATGTCACAGGGGGAGAGTGATGGAAGGGCAGGTGTACAGCTTGTTTGGCTTGCTGTAGCAGTAATTTTATTTGGCATTTTGTTTTTTTGCATAAGCACGACTCCCTTACCCATTAGGTGGTCAGGGTTGCCAATAAACCGCAATGCAAGAAAGTTGGGAAAATGTGTTTTTTATTTTTTGAAAATATGTGTTGTGGTTGTGGGATGCTCTGCATGCCACGGGAATTGTCACATTTGCAGCCACAGTTATGTGGCCTTGTAGAGGGTATGGTCACTAGTTAAGCATGTGTCCCGGACAATCTTTTAGGAGTGGTGATGTGTTACCTATCTGGTCCACCTGTTCCTCTGTGTTAATTGGGCAGGGCAGGGCAGTGGGATGCAAGAAAGCACAATAACACAGTTCCAAATTTTATAAAAGGGGCTTTATTGAAACAAGTTCAATGTAACTTCTTCTGGCAAACCCAGTCCTTGGTTATAGAGATAAAGGAGCACTGTGAAACAACCACTTAATACAAAGGTACAATGAAAAACAATGGCATGTATTCTTAAACTTGGACAAGGTTGCTGTGCGAAGTAGTAGCTAACAAGCCCTCTACAACCCTGCTGCATTCAGCTGTGGCTGTCTCACTGGTGTCGTGTGCTTGGGACACTATCTTCAAACAGGTATGGAGAAGATAAAGAAACCAATAGTGCGGATGGTTTATTACTTAATATATTATATATATTTACACCAATTGATTTGATCTATATGCATGTCGTTATATATTCATAAGGAGAGTCTGGTTGATGCTCCCTTTCCATGTTAAACCAAGTCCTGGGTTTGATTACTAAGGCACACAGTCCTTGAAGGGAATATAAGTAAAGAGATGAAGTCTGATGTTTGTGGGCATGGACTGGGAAGGCAGCGCCTTATACTTATCAGGCTCCTCTCCTCAATGGTTCCCTGAACGTCATCCTAGTGGGTACCACCACTTTTTAGCCCTCTCAGCCTGAATACCACAGGTGAGGGAACTAGCCATGGACGATTCCTACTCCAATCTCACCCCTCATTGTTCCAGGCTTACGTCCATGCTCTTTTAACCCTACTGCAGGACACTCACCTAACTGTCTCTTATTACTGCAATTTTATGATGGTATACATCCACATTGCAGTAATAATTTCCTGGGTGTGATATTTACCCCAAAGTTGCAAAGCGGGAATTAGTGCATTAATTAACGCATTAATAACCTCAGAAGGATAGACAACAGAGAGCTGTCACAATTTTTCAGATTGGACAAAGTTGTGAGTCGAGTACCTCAATGATCGGTACTGGGCCCTTGATTTTTAACAGGTTTATTAATGACCTTGATGTTGGCATAGAGAGCAAAATCTCCATCTTTGCTGATGACACTAAATTGTGTAAGGTAGTAAAATGAGAGTAGGATGTAATTCCCTCCAGAAGGACTTGGATACACTGGAAATGTGGGTTAATACAGATAAATGTAAGATTATGCATTTGGAAAATAAGAATATACAGGCAACGTAAAAATTAAATGGGGAAAAAATTAGGTGAATTCGCGATGGAGAAGGATCCAGGAGTGCTTGGAGACAGCAGGCTTAGCAATAATGCCCAATGCCATGCAGTAGATGCAAAGGCAAATAAGATCTTATCTTGCATTAAACGTGGCATGGATGGATATTTGGAAGGGAAGTAGGCATAATTATGTCCCTCTATAAAGCATTAGTAAGACCACACCTTGAATATGGAGTACCGTTTTTGCCACCACTCCATAAAAAAAGACATTATGCAACTAGAAAAAGTGTAGAGAACAAAATCTGACTTCTTAGGAGAGGCTAACTAATTTATATTTATTTATATTAGAAAATGTGTCTAAGAGGGGATATGATAACTATATACAAATATATTCGGGGACAATATACGGAGCTTTCAAAATAACTATTTATCCCAAGGGCAGTACCAACAACATGGGGGTCATTCCTTAAATTTGGAGGGCAGTTAAAACGTGGAATTCATTACCCAAGGAGGCTGTAATGGCAGATACAATAGCTATATTCAAAAAAAGGTTGCACATCTTTTTAGAAAGGAAAGGTGTAACACATCCCCCCTCCCCCCACCACAACACTAAGGGTGATTTGTATGGTACCTGATGTATCATGGTGCTGGTTAGCTCACCTGTGGTCTTCCAGGAAGCCTGAGTCTCCGCTGATGGAAGTGGGAGTAGCAATGGGACAGGCTTGAAGTTCTCTGGCATACTGTAGTGCCTCCATCCTGCAGGTATCTGCCAGAGACAGGGAGTAGTCCCCACAGGAACCCCTTCTAGCAAGTCACACAGAGGAAAGGAACAGTTCACCATTTATTGGTGGGCCAGACCTGATTCCTTCCTTCTCGGGAAAGAGCGGTACTTCATACACCCGGCAGTGATGGAACATTTCCCTCACATCTTGCATGGACACTTTTCCTTGACTAGGCCCCCAAGGGCTTGAGGCTAGTCACCACCCCCTTGCCCCCTGATGGGGTAAGGCAGAACACCGCCTCACTCTCTGGGAAGTAGGCTATATATTGGAATCCTTTTCTAAATTTAGGTAGGAAGCATCTTATATACCTGGGGAGGGGTTAGTAATCCTGCCCTTAAATTGGGCAGGTTTAGGTGATGGACAGGCATCACACCATAATGCCTGTAATGACCCTATTAACAACCCCCCACCACCCCAGGCATGATACTTCCAACTGCCATTAGCCTGCACCAAACTAACCAGTGTGCTAACGGACTTGCATGCTGGCCCATGTGAAAGGGATTTAACCCTAACACTGCCTGCACTTACCAGGATTTATATGCTAGGCCAGGAAAAACATAGCCAGGGGAACTAGGCTAGACAGGGATATACCGAATAAGTAAACATGGGAAGGATGTTGATCCAGGGAGAAATCTGATTGCCATTATTTGGAGTGAGGAATGAATTTCATTTAGTTTTATTTGTTTGCCTTAATCTAGATCAAAATGCTAGAAATGCAAATATAGATGTTGATGGATAGATTTTTTTTTTAAACCTCATCTACTATGTACTGTAACTATGTAACAAGAAAAGAAAACTGCAGATCTCTATACTAGAAGCCAAAAGTGTATTTTGGAATGTTCTCAATCAATAGGAAGTGAAAAGTGCACCTATTTCAGGATTGCTTGCAAGGCTCAATACTGTGGCACTGTAAATGTCCAGTTGCTGCTGATACCCCTGGGAATGGGGAAGTCTCAGATTCTGATTCCTGAAGTAACAGAGACCATGGATCATGACGCCAACAGACGTTTGGGGGAGTATGAAAGGCAAAAGTAATATGTAAGGCACCTCTGGATGCAGTACACACAAACAGGGACAATGCAAGTATGAATAAGCACCCTTATCACATGGAATAAGGGGGACTGTGTTGCATTCTACAGATAAAAACTCCATCTTATCAAACAGGTTTCTTTTCTACAATCTGGAAATCTCTTTTCTGTTAACAGTAAAATGCATTTTTTCACAACCCCTTCTTAATAAGAAATTGTATTCAGGAAAGTAATATAACAAGGCTCAGCTCTGATTACACCTGTATTCAAAACTGATTAGCAGTAAATTGACGACATTGGCAAAAACCAGACACTGCATGGTAATTAACTTCTGGTTTAAAAAACAGACTTGTGTGTTCCATTCACACTATCTACCTATTATGAAATCACCGATGATGTGGACAAAATTCAAAATCTCATTATATAGTCACTAGGTACACTTTCTAATATGCTCTCCGAACCATCATTTATAAAGTATCTGTAATCTTTAAAAACAACACTTCCTTCTACAGTAAGCGACTAATGCCTTATTAATTAAACTGAAAGATGACTTGGTTTGTTATTGCTATACTTTTGTTTAACAGATGCGGTCACAGAATGTTTCACTGAAATTGGTGTGGACATCTCTGGAAGCAAAGACTTCAGGCCACATCTGACTTTTCTCAAGCTTTCAAAAGCACCATCTCTTCGGAGGAAGGTAAAACTACTGAAGCATTTTTTTTTCATTTAGCTTTTTTCTCTTCAATAAATGTTCTCATAGTATATGCATAAAACAATATACAACAAGCTAACTATATTTTTGTTGAATTTGCATGTGTGACTGAACACATGTACATTTAGTGATCTAAAGTTAATTTGACTCGTTGACGGTTTACTTTCACAAAGCTCCCAACATTTGTTTATTGGTTCTTTCATAGTGCTGAACCCTTTACTTTAGGCCTGCTAAGGAGTCCTGTAAAGTTATGTTACGTATCAGGTTTATGTTCTCTTTCATAAATGTTGCATGTGATTATTATGCTCTAATACTGTGTTAATTGCTTAAGAAGCTAATTGAACACATCTGGTATAGTAAAGAAAAGTACAGGAGTGTGAGAGTGCACCTGTTTCTCTTTTCTTGGAAAATAAAACTTCATTGCGATCAGGACTATGAAGTGAAAAAAAGAACATATTGAATAACCAGCTATTGTGATGCCATCTAGTGGTTATTTCCATTTGCACAAGGTTTTTTTATTGATTCAATTTTATACCATCTACTAGTTTTTCTAATCCAAATGTATCCAATATTGATGTGTTGACTAACATATGATGACAATATCCCCCAGCTGTTTGCATTTTGCATGACACAGTAATTTGTATATCTACTCTATCTTGAATTTTAATATGTAACCAATGACTATTAGAGATACTTTCAGTAGATGCAGACACTGCATTTTTTTAAATGTATTTCCTTCTTGGTAACTAGTATGTAAATGACGATAAACTGCCAGATTAATAAGCAATGATCACTTCAAGTAATACCCGAGTCTTAAACGTGAAGATGTTGGTACTGTAATGTAGTCAGAACCACAACAGCTAAAACCTTCTGAACCGCATCTGAAGTCACAGTCTTGAGGAAATCTAGTTTCGAGAAAAAGGGGACAAGTTTTTGAATTGGTGGCCCCTTCATTCTGATTTCTTTCCTACTGATCATTTTGTGGTGTACAGTACATATCAAAAATGGTGGAACTATTTGGGGCAAAACATTTGCTTCAGGGGTATGAAATAAAAAAAAATCTGATGGATTGTAATGGGATTTCTACAGAAAAAGGCTTGTATGTGTTCTTAGGAAACAGATTACGCAGATGTCACCGATTAGTGTCTGTTGATAGATGCTGCAAGGTTAGTGCTGGACTTCGATGTCAGCGATGATGTATTTTAAACTTGCATTGGTATGATTTTTTTAAAAATTATTTTGATAAAATAAAATTTCAAATTGTCATGAACGGCACACCTGTGGGCATGTGACTTGTATATGTGACCAGGGTTAATACACACAGCTGGTTCTCGCACCCGTGATCTCCCTCCATCTTACACTTTAATTCTTCAGCAATTAAAATCTTCCGCCATTAACCCTATCTATGCCCTGCCTGTTATATTACATCACATTAACTCATTATAGCCTTTAGTTTTGATCTTCAAGCTTATATTATACTCAATTTGTCATTTTGTTCTCCAATGCAACTATAACACACATCACTGCGAAAGGCTCAAAGACCTAGATTGATCATCACTCGTGTCTAGGCGCAAAGTTCACCTTTCCTGTCTTGCCTTCAAATTCTTTATGGGCAAGCTACCCAGCTACCTGAACAAGCTCCTCACCCCTACCACATGCAGCACCTATCACCTGAGATCAGACTCCAAAAGACTGTTCATGGTACCAAGGCTCAACAAAGTATCCAGCCGCACCTCCTCTTACTGTGCACCCCAAAACTGGAACAACCTACCAGAGACACTTACATCTACCACCAGTCTACGTTCTTTCGAATCTAAGGCTGTCACACATTTTAATCTGGTCTGTAACTGTTTCATACTGTACGCCAAAATATAAATTATCTTTAACTGTGCATGCAATGTCTTGTATATAATGTGTACCCTGCGCATTATGTAACCTTCTGGACATGTCCTTAACCCCCTTCTTCAGTCTCTAATTACACTTTTATGGCTTATGGGGAAAAAATAACTTTCATTTGAATTAAAAGGTGCCTTAATATAGGCAATACCTCATAACTTAATTCCCAGAATATTGTAATGCAACCGATTTGTATTTGGGTGAATTTTCTGCATATTTTTGAGGGGATTAACTCTACGTATGAGAGACATATGGATATCTGTCCTTTGCATCCTCATAATCATAGTTTTGTATAATTTAATTTGTCTGATCATAAATGTTACAAAGGTATATTCATTATTACAAGACAAAACACAAAAACAGGGGCGCTTGTTGTAGCAAATATATGTATTGTATTAAGATGGATATAGTTATGACAAATTTTGTATATAATAGAATAACAAAAAACTTGCTTGTATGAGGTTAGGACTTCTTTGCCTGGTCTGGGTGATGCTGTTGGCTGCTCGTTGAAAAACGGGCTGGTATTTCCCTCTGGGTTACTGGAATTAGAGCCGCCTCAGGAGCCGATGTTACCGCTGCGCTTGTCCCTTGGGTTGTGCTGTTCAGGAGGTGTTGCGCCGCGTCCTGGAGTTTCGCTCGTGTTGCGGCTGGTGTCCCAGATATCTTCTGCTTTCTCTCAGCTATCCTGGATATAACGCGGTCTCTGTGTACTTCCAGTGTCCCTGGTAGGGATTACCCCTATGACGAGAGCTGTTCCATGCTAGGCACTGTGTATTCTCTGCAGCACTATACAGCTACCTCTTGGGCTTCAGTTTTTGATTGTAAATAAATTCTGCTACTGCAAACTTGGATATGTCAGTGGGTAATAAATGAAAAATCCTACGCGTTTCGGCACGACTGCGCCATCCTCAAGGATTCATTATTCTTGCGAATCATTGTCAGACGCATGATATTTTAGAATTAGTAAATTTATATAATCCTGTGGACTATCTTCCTGGCAACACCCTCTGGTATTCTCAGATTACCAAATAATGTCTTTCAAGGTGCCTTAGGTTTTTTTTTGGTTTATTTATACTCTCAGAAGACATTGTGATGTAATATTTCAATCATCCAATTTCCAAAACCACGCATTGACCTTGGGTAACCTCAATCCTAGACCAACAAATAAAAGCTAGGTAGAGTCAGTGCCTTGACCTGCCATAAAAACAATTCCTTCCATTTTTAAGCCAACTTGAAACTAAAAGAAACATCTGGTGTGCCAGGTTATTTTAAATACTGAATATTGTCTGACATTTTCATTACACAGAGTTTTCAGAATCCCATTATCTTGTGTATTGTGTGCTGTGACTGGGAAACAAGATAAATAGCAGCTTTCTGCTGTAAATAAAAAAGTTCAAACGCTCATTATTTTCTAACTTATTTCAATATATGTTTGCTGCTTTGTATTTGGATGTATATTTTGTGGTTACTTTTTAACAGTTTGCTCTCATGCTGCCCTGGGAAGAGAAGTGGAATTTCCTTTACCTACTCCCTTATCTCAGCACAGGGTGCCCACTTCCCACCGCTTCCTTCCAGCAGGAAGTTAAGGCCTGGTTCCAGTACTCACCTCCAGGATGCCCTGCTTCAGCACAGACCAGAAAGTAAAAGGGGGTATAGGGATACGCGTATCCCCAGTATAGTCAGAGGCCCCTAGTTTAGTGGGAGTCCCCCCCAGTATATGCCCCGCACCCCAGACCTGGGATAGAGGTTTGGAGTGTCTCCAACCATCCATGAGGTTGTGAGAGTGAAATTATTTCTAAATCCAGCTTCAGTAGCAACTCTGAAACTTAATCTAAGCGTTATTTGAAGCAACTTGTTATCAAACTTCTTATAGGAAGGTCTAGGAGCTCTGAAAATGAACGTGCACGTCTTTTCAGTAGATCCTAGGGGACGAGGGACATAGAAGAATTTTGTGATATTTTTATTAGCATGGTGCATAAAGTTATATATGTTTTATGCACTGTATATGAGCTGGGGAGTTTCCAAGTCCCTAGTTCCGAGAGACCAGATGCCACCAGGTTTGGTGCCACTGAGTCTGCTCAGGTCCCGGACTTGAAAGCCACAGAGATGCCAAAGTGTTAGGGCGGCCAGAGTACCAGAGTTATGCTTGAGTACCCACGTCCTGGCATGAATAAGGGCTATCAGGCGATCATTTGCCTGACCCCAGACTCTGAGGAGCCTTTCCCAGCGGGGGTTCAATATGCTAAGTGGCATGCCCCTTTGCAGAATTGAAATCCGTGCCCGCCCAGCTTCAGGGTATCGGCAAATCACTGATAGGCTGGTGGAAATATTCCCACGTTCTGATTGGTTAGGGTATTCTGTGAATGGGACTGAAATCCTATAAGAAACCTATCAGCCAATCAGCTCAGGAGATTCTAAGCGCCAAGAAAGCAGCGGCAAATTCGAAATCACCAAAAGATACTCTGGGAGAAATAGCAGCGAGCCGGCTTCAAGGTTTTTGAGCTGAAATATTTTCTACTTCCCGACTTTTTGCGGCCAAGTTCTACAAAACGAACGTAGCGGTCTGGGCTGGAATTACTATAGTTCTATGAACTTTGTGACTTACTCGTGGTCAACCTATTTCAACACTCTGGAGCTTATCCAGCCATGGCGTGTGGCACTTCATGCTGATTTCAGTTCCAGGACATTTCGGGACAAGTCCCGGTCAACTGCAAACTTTGTTTTAAGGACTGTAAAGGGCTAGGAAAGTCTATTTTCCCCCCAGACCCCCAGTAAGTGTGTTTTGTTCTGCATAATTGTAATCCATTGTGTGTATATCTGTTTCAAAGGAATAAATTGCAATTTGTTTTACTTCTTGGTTTTGCTCAGTAATATGATCCCGGTTTAAAGGTCTAATTGCCTGGTCTCATGTGACAAGTACCACATCTGCTTTATGCCAACTTGTGATACTGATAAATACTTGGTAAAACTCTACACCTGAAAGTAAGGTGTAAGCTTGAGATCAGGTCACTTAACTAGACTGGGACTAGTCTAGTCTAGTTTAGTCTTAGGTGTGGATTGTTGCAATGGAAAAACATACTTTTAAGCTAGTTTTTCTATTAAGGGCTCAAGTGTTGGTTACTGTTGACACAGAAAATAATATTAAGGCTATAAAGTAGTTTTGCAAACTAAATATAACTCTCGACCAGCATTAGGTAAAACTGACTGCAATTGTATATGCTTATGTAACAGTGTTTCCCCTACCCAATCTCATATTGGCCCCCTCCTGTGGAAACTGACCCATATTACATGTGGTGTAGTGTGGTGCACCTGCTGGCTTACAGGACTCCTGAGTCTCCCGTGATGTTATGGGGATATCATCAGGACTGGCTCTCCAGGTATAGCTGAGTAATACTCACTCTTGGTACAACGCCTCCATCTCTTCTAGATGCCAGTGTTGTAGGGAGGAGTCTCTGAAAGAACCTCTATGTGCATCTTCTCCCTGAATGACTCCACTCTCAGGCAAGAAGGGTTGTTTGGCAACAGCATACTTTATTGCATCAGACAGTAGCAGACTGCCCATCATTGCCGCCGGTCTTCAGCCGCTCATTATAGGTTGCCAACCCAAAGGAAGTCCCTGACAGTACACTCCCAGGCAAGGGCACTGAAAGCAGGTCTAGCTCTTCCCTTACTCCCTGATGGAGTAAGAGGAATAGTCTCCCACACCACTCCCCTGTGGGAGGGCCACAAATCCTGCCAGAACCCTGGCAGTTTGCTGGGACAGACTAACCTCACTCATAGGTGATGAGGCACTGCCTAAATACAGGAAGTGCTGTGCACTAAATAGCTCCAATAGACACCACCCCTGTGTCACTGTAATTGGACACAGAGCTTAATGACACTATCTTCACTGAATACTACACAACATATGGGGTGGGGGAAAAGCCCCATGGTTACTCCTGGCAAACCTGCCCTTAACAGGGATTATTGCACAGGAGGAGAAAGAACTATAACCCCAAAACTACACAGGGTTACACTTAGGCCTGGGACATGGTGCAGGGAGCGGCGCTGGGCAGCGCTGACGCTCATGCTCTCCTGCTCAAGCAGGAGATTTTTCTTGTCCCTGCATGAGCGTCAGCGAGCGCGCTTGTGGGAGGCTTTTGGGAGGCGTGCCTGGAGGTGGATCGGGAGGCGTGGCTAGCGCGCCACGTCACGGCGCCAACGTCACGGACTGCCATTGGCTTCTGGCAGTCACGTGACCGGCCTGCGCTTGCATGAGCGGCAAAATTTAAACTTGCCTGTCTCCTGCATTTCCACACGCCTCCGCACGCCTGCGGAAGCGCCGTCTAAATCCGCGCTGATAGGGATAATGTTTCCCCTCAGCGCGCCTCAGCACGCCTCAGCACGGTCTTTTTGACCATGTCCGAGGCCTTAGAAGAAACCTGTAGTTAACATTGTGCTTATGTGCAAACATTAAATATGAGAGGGATATTGCTCACTAGACCAGGGTTTCCCAAACTTTTTTTTCCGTGACCCGGTTATTTTTGAACTTCTTTTTCGTGACCCACTAAAAATTTTATCGCCTATAGGGCCTGCACAGACACACACACAGCTACTGATACACACACACACACACACACACACACACACACACACACACACACAGAGCCACTGATACACACACACACAGCCACTGATACACACACATACAAAGCCACTGATACACACACACACACACACACACACACACACACACACACACACACACACACACACACACACACACACACACACACACACAGCCACTGACACACACACACAGCCACTGATACACACATATACAAAGCCACTGATACACACACACGCACACACAGCCACTGACACACACACTGATACACACACACACAGCCACTGATACACACCTTAGGGACACTTGGGTGGGAGGGGGGCCAGGGACACTTGGGTGGGAGGGGGGCCAGGGACACTTTGTGTGGGAGGGGGCCAGGGACACTTGTGTGGGAGGGGGGCAGGGACACTTGTGTGGGAGGGGGCCAGGGACACTTGTGTGGGAGGGGGCCAGGGACACTTGTGTGGGAGGGGGCCAGGGACACTTGGGTGGGTGGGTGGATGGGTGTGTGGGAGGGGGCCATGGACACTTGGGTGGGTTGGGTGTGTGGGAGGGGGACAGGGACACTTGGGTGGGTGGGTGGATGGGTGTGTGGGAGGGGGCCAGGGACACTTGGGTGCCAGGGACACTTGTGTGTGTGGGAGGGGGACAGGGACACTTGGGTTGTGTGTGTGGGAAGGGGCCAGGGACACTTGGGTGGGTGGGTGTGTGTGTGGGAAGGGTCCAGGGACACTTGGGTGGGTGTGTGTGTGTGGGAGGGGGCCAGGGACACTTGTGCGGGTGTGTGTGTGGGAGGGGGCCAGGGACACTTGGGTGGGTGGGTGTGTGTGTGTGGGAGGGGGCCAGGGACACTTGGGTGTGTGTGTGTGTGTGTGTGGGAGGGGGCCAGGGACACTTGGGTGGGTGGGTGTGTGGATGGGGGCCAGAGACACTTGGGTGGGTGGGTGTGTGGGAGGGGGCCAGGGACACTTGGGTTTTGGGGCCAGGGACACTTGGGTGGGTGGGGGCCAGGGACACTTGGGTGGGTGGGTGGGGACCAGGGACACTTGGGTGGGTGGGAGGGGGCCAGGGACACTTGGGTGGGTGGGAGGGGGCCAGGGACACTTGGGTGGGTGGGTGTGTGGGAGGGGGCCAGGGACACTTGGGTGGGTGGGTGTGTGGAAGGGGGCCAGGGACACTTGGGTGGGTGGGTGTGTGGGAGGGGGCCAGGGACACTTGGGTGGGTGGGTGTGTGGGAGGGGGCCAGGGACACTTGGGTGGGTGTGTGTGTGTGGGAGGGGGCCAGGGACACTTGGGTGGGTGGGAGGGAGGGGGGCCAGGGACACTTGGGTGGGTGGGAGGGGGGCCAGCGACACTTGGGTTAGGGGGGCCAGGGACACTTGGGTGGGTGGGAGGGGGGCCAGGGACACTTGGGTGGGGTGACTTACCTTGCCGCCAGACGCTTTCCCCTGCTGCCCCCGATATCCCCTGTTCCCGGGACGGGAGGAGGGCTTGGGGGCATGGGAGGTGGGCTCGGGAGGGGGTGTCACAGGAGGTGAGCTCGGGAAGCAGGCCGCAGTAGGAGCTTCCCCCTCCGTCCAACGTAATGTGCGGGCCGCAGAGGAGCTGGTACTTCCTCCTCTGTCCCACGTTGGGAGCGGGGTGGGAGGAAGGGAGTGGGGGGGGAGGAATGGAGCGGGGGGGGAGGAAGGGAGCGGGGGGGGGGGAAGGGAGTGGGGGGGGGAGGAAGGGAGTGGGGGGGGGAGGAAGGGAGCGGGGGGGGGGAGGAAGGGAGTGGGGGGGGGAGGAAGGGAGTGGGGGGGGGAGGAAGGGAGCGGGGGGGGGAGGAAGGGAGCGGGGGGGGAAGAAGGGAGCAGGGGGGGGAGGAAGGGAGCGGGGGGGGGAGGAGGGGAGTGGGGGGGTAGGAAGGGAGTGGGGGGGAGGAAGGGAGCAGGGGGGGAGGAAGGGAGTGGGGGGGAGGAAGGGAGCAGGGGGGGAGGAAGGGAGCGGGCCCTGCTTGCCCTGCGCAAGCACGTGGGACCGCGGGGGGAATCGCCGGCATTTTTTTAAACTTGAGCTGGGGGGACGGGAGACACCGCGCGGCCAGCCTCGCTGCGACCCGGCAATTTTGGTGCCGTGGCCCGGTGCCGGGTCGCGACCCACCATTTGGGAAACGCTGCACTAGACTATATGGGGGAAAACATGGGAGATAAACTTTCAATAATACAATAACACTAACGATTCATCCTTGCTTCTCATGGTCTCTGCAAACCAACCAACTTAAGTGTTGGTGTATGATATGAGCGGCCTTCCTGAGCAAGATCATCAGCACCCAAAATGCCTCTGACACAAGACTAGGGGCCACGGCGGGACAATCCATCAGGTGAGGGTACTTCCTGACACTGTGAGGATTCGCCATCCTGGCGGCTGAAACCGCCTCCTCACCTCAAACCTGCTGCTTTGTCTGACACTCAGGAAGCGCAGCCGCGCAGCCTCGTGGCCCTGCTACGTGCACGCGGATCTTGCGCGGTCTATCTGCCCGCCCGTGAGTTCTGTCTATGCCCCCCACTCTGATGCTTGACGGTTGCGTTCGTCCAGCCTCCCCTCTGAAACACGCCACGGTCTCCGCCCCCGCCCCACTGACGGACAGGACCGGAGTGGGAGTGTCTTGCACACCGGACTCCGCTACCTGACCTCGTGATGCGCGCAGGTCGGCACGCGTTCAGTCCCGCCTCCCTTCCTGATCAGGCTACATCATAGGGCACACCTGTGTGAACCAGCAGCCTATGGGATTCGGTTTCCTGGTTCCGCCCTGCCTCTTCATTGGAGTTTCTCCCTATATATACACCCTATTGCTCCAGACTCTCATTGCTGAGCATAGTCTTGTGTGACGCTGTGCCTTGCTGCATTCTTTTCCTGTTGCCTTGCCTTTCCTGATATCCTGTTGTTGCCTGACCCTGCTACTCTCCTTGGACTCCGTACCTCTCCTCTCCTGATCCGGCTACGAACGACCATTATTCTGTCTCCAGTCCTGACCTTGGCTAGTACTCCGACGATCCGCTACTCTCCTATCCTGAACCTGGCTACATACCCCGACGATTCACTACTCTCCAATCCTGAACTTGGCTACGCACCCCATCGATCCGCAACTGTCCTCTCCTGACTTGGCAAGTACCCTCAACTACTCTCACATCTATAATCCTGACCTGGCTTGCACGACCAATCTACATTCTAGGCACGCCCACGTGGCTGTGGGTTGGCGTTTCTCAATACTCTAACTCAGCACCGTGGTTGCGCTTCGTTTGTGGTGAGCTACGCGTTACAGACACATAGGACTATCCATTGTGTTAGGCTTGAAAGCTACAGATGGGAGATGTGACCAGAGCTCCTCTGAACCAGGCAAGTCTCAGCGCAGCGGCCTCTGCGCTGTGATCCACTGGAGTCACACTGCTTGATAGAGGCCTGTGGACTCCAGGAATTTCTGAGCTTCAGCCAGATCCTGTAAGTGTTCCAGTCCAGAGTACTTTTCTGGTACTTGCCCTTACGTCGCTGTTGTGGCCATCGTGGTTTCTGGCCAATCTCTTCCTGGACTTGCACCTGTTCCAGGGCTTAAATAGCAGTCAGTGACTCCCAGTGACTCCCTGCCCGAGCATTGTATGCTTTTCCTTGTAATCCTTGTATTCTTGAGCCTGCCCTATTCCAGAGCCCCCCCTATTCTTTTGGATTCCCTGTCGCCGACCTTATCCTGTGACCCTGATCACCGCTCCTGTGCCGCCTGGCTTGACCCCACCCTGTATACAGACTTACACCTTTGCCGCCTGCCTTGACCTGTGCCTGGATCACAACTACTCTAACAGGACTCTGTCCCCTGGCTCTGGTCGTGATCATATACCCCAACTTCAGCCCTGCAGGTAAGCTCCCCATAGGAGACAAGAACCATTATACTGTAGATCCTTAATAGAGGTCTGCGAGCCATCCTTCATCAATATCAATTTAAAACAGAAACCCCATATTATTATTTAATGTTATTTTGCAGAGTTTCTATAACTTTCTTGAGATTTCTCCACTTTTTAAGGGGAATGGGGTCAAATATGTTAATACAAGTACTGAAGCACATCCATCTCTACCGAAGGCCGATTCCTGGTGGCAGCGAGAATGGCTTTTTTTGTCTAAAAATAAGGAAAATGAATAATGAAATCGCTTGGGTTTATCCATCGAGGAAACATGCCTTCACGTTTCATCCAACTCTGGAAAATCCGGAATGTGTGTGTTTTTCCTCCATGAGCAGTTATTTTGTGGTCTTCTTGGCTGTTTAAGATGTTGCCATTCTGTAGTTTATCGCTCTTCGTCTCCTGCAGAATACCATTATGAGCCTCTGTCACTTCCATTTTGTTCTCAAGGTCACTGGTCCACTATCCTAGTTGTCAGATTAACTTTCACTTATTTTATGGTTACTTGGTGCTCAAGTCGGAAAGTTGATGTCAGATTAGAGTATACCTCATTGTTGTCCTGCCATTTTGTTGCAAGGGTCCAAACAGCTCAACTCCATGCATGCACCCCTATTTAAATATTTTGAAAACCTCAACTGCCATATGTTTTTCAAAAAACATAGCATTAATTCACTTTGGTACTGCACCATTGAAGTGTTGATTAGTCCGTGATAGGAGGTAGTTGTTAAAGTCAATTACTTGTATAGATCTGAGTAAGCAACGTATTACAAACAACCAGGCTTTTGTTTTCACATTAAGAGGCATTGTGATTGCATTACTTTTATAATCCATGTACCATTTGGGGATTGGGGAGATCTACATAACAAACATGCTAAAGGACGTACAGTAAAAGCTTTATCCGGCATGTGCTGGACATGAGAGGTTCCGGATAAGCCAAAATTCTGGTTAATGTACAGTTATACCATACTTGTAGTACCAGTTTTCAAAGAATTGCAATAAATTACAAGGTATAAAATAGTATACAGGTACTCGCCAATCAAGTTCTGTAGTAATGCTACTGTAATACTGTCAAAAATATGCGACTGCACTTGGAAATACTTGGCTCAATCTGGACATTGCGGATAGCTTAGGCATGGATTTCGGTTACTACTTGAAGATGTGTATAGGGATATAGTATCAGAAAATCTGGATACTAAAGCTTGCCGGTTTGTAAAATTATACAGCTTTTACTGTATTAGATTGCCCAGCCGCATAACCTATTTTTTATCCATTATAGAGAAACACGCACACATTTTTAAACTGGCAGGACTCCAGTAGGTTTAAGCCTTTATGGTTAGTAGGTCAGTTTTAAATGTCAGAAACCGGGCACATTTCACATGGGCTTTTGTAAATTCACATCAAACAATTGAAGCAACAATGAAAATCCCAGAAAGATATATTCTTTGTGGGTTTCAACTTGCAATACCTTTTTGTGAGTTGTCCATTAAATATTTTGTTTCTACATCAACATCAGCAAAAAGCTGTAGATTGTATTTAATTATTTTATGGTAATGCAGACAGTATTTGACAGGAGGCATCTAAAACCTTAGCCTGTGCATTAATATTACAAGATGGAACAGCAATTCTGCAAGTAACAAATTAGCATTATGTAGACAGAATTATTCAAAATTCTGCAGCATGTCCTGCATTTGGCCAGTACTCATGACCAGTAACTAGCTCTTAGGGGCCTATGCAGAGAGCAGCGCTAAGCTCGCTTTCGCCACTTATCAGAGAGTTCTGCGGGCAGAAAATCAGAAAGTGGCGCGACATAGGGAAACAGAGAAAAAAGCGCCATGTTTTTTTTTACCTTAGAAAAACTCGCCGAGGCGGTGGCGAATCCCTAGTTTTTTGCACTTTTTCAAGCCGCCGTATGCAGGAAGCGGCGAACAGCATGTGTGAGAGAATCTCTCCAGAAACATGGAGAGCTGTTCGCCAAGTCTGCACGCCATGAAAAGTTGGCAAACCCCTTATGCTGCCTGGCGATAGGGATGACGTGGCCTCAGTTGCGCGCCCCAAAAAAAAAAAAGGCACTTTAAACTCGCGGTTTCTTTAAAGCACATTCAAACAGCGCGATTCGCGCCAATTACAAGTTTCCATATTCCTGCATGTCAATTCTGGCGCTTACCGTTGCTTTGTGCATACGGAGGCGAATTCTCCACATTTTATGTTTAAAAGATTCAATCCGCCAGTTTTTTAGATCGCTGCTCTCTGCATGAGGCCCTTTATGCGAAAGCTCCACTTGTTGCCTTTTACAGTACAGTATATATTGTTTTGAAGCTTTTAACCATGCACTTATCACTATGGGCATGCTTATCTATCTTCAATAGTTATTTATGTATGTATTCTACTGTATCTGCAGTGTTGAATTATCAATTGTTTGTGATTAATTGTTCCAAATTATTTGGAAACTTAAAAAACATTTCAGTTCAAAATACTATAAATACATTAATTTGTAATGTGTACATAGTACCGTTCTTTATCCATTACATCTATTTATTACATTATATATATTTGTATCTCTCTAGATTTGTGTAATAATTACACCATGCTTAAACAATTTAAAAAGCACTGATGAAGTTTCACACAGTGGTTTTTAGACCATATATGCCCCTGTATCAAAGACTTGGTATACAGTACTTATAGTCAGTGTTCGACAAACCTATACATTTGCTCGCCCCGGGCGAGTGGATTTAACCCCCGGGCGAGTAAATATTGGCCCAAGCAGCCCACGTTTGGTACTAGGTGGCGAGTAGATTTTTTTGTGTGGCGAGTAGATTTTTTGGTGATTTGTCAACCACTGCTTATAGTAATTGCTTAAAGTAATTATTTGTTTGGTTAACCCTTGCATTACCAACATACAGTAGTTCTGCCCATAATGGGCATAGGCTATAGGCATGCTGTAGACATACTGAAAACAAAGAGCTTATATAGAAATAAATATGATTAACAAGTATATAGAACATTTTCTATTTAAAAAAAAGTAACACTTTCCAAATGAATGTATTCAATATAACGTGAACTCTGGTATAATGGACGTAACAATTTTACACAATAGGTTTTTGATTTGTTATATTGTTTGACAGTATAATAATTCTGTAATGATTTAGATATTTCTTTTGTCTTTTTTTTTTTTTTTAGGGCATCAGAAAAATTTGTAGTGATGTTTATAAAGAATATGAAGACCGTTTTTTTGGTGCTGAGCTGTTAAGCAGAATTGACCTCTGTTCTATGCACAAGAAGAACAAGGAGTCTGGCTATTATTATTGTGAATGTTCAATACTTTTAGATATGATCCCATCAAATGAATCTGACGATAAAGAGAAGGAAGTTAAGGAACCACAAATTGAAACTATGAAAGAAACAAAACTTGATGAGTCTGCGGAACTTCTAGAATATGGACTGGCTCTCCCAGACAACCGTATTGCCTCCTGTGTATCAAAAGACGATGAAAAAACTATTTTGGACATCACTAATGCAGCAACCATAAGTAAAGAGAAGGAAATCAAAGAGCCAGATGATCAGCCTGAAGCCGTGAACACTAATCTGGGAGAAAAAGCCTGCTGTGAGTCAACACCTGATCTATTTCCAGCAGAACCTATAGCATCAACAGCTGTGGATGAGGGATCTGAAAAGTAAAACTGACAGATAAGAATCTGTTGCCAAAGAAATGTCTGCATGGCTTAAGAGAAACATAAAGATCAAGAACAAATCGGGCTTTCTGCTTAAAGTGTACTCTGTTTTTAGTGGTGCAATGCCAACTAAAGGAATTAATGTCAGGAGAAACATTACGAAGTTTAGAGACAAATACAGATAGTCAGCTCTGATAAAAAATAAATACATTTTTTTTTTTAAACTCTGGGCAGTGTGCGCAACTCCCAGAAGTGCTATATAACCAGATGGTACATTTTCTTCATCAAGGTATAATAAAGATGACTCTAAAAATGAGTACAAATGGAAAATAAATGAATTTTGTCTTGGACTGATGAATTAATGATGTTGCTGCACATAGCCACAAGGGAAATTCTGATTTCCATTTGCTTTTCCTGTGTCTGGCATAGCCAACTTGGGAGTTAAAATGTTCCTTCTCAACAACATGCCTGCTTGCTGTGGAGGAACCTCTCTCAGGGGCTTATTTAAACGTCTTACTGAAGGAAGCAGCTGTAAGTCATTAAAAGAGGTAGAGATTGGTATATGGTGCAGTTTCAGAATCATTTGAGTCCACACACAGGAGTTAAAAAAGCATAGTCATTTTATACAGAAATTACAAAGAAGTATTTGAAAAAATCAATTTATTTAAAAAATATCTACTGTATATTGCTGTTAGTAAATCAGGCAGAACTTAACAGAACTTACCTTAAAACGCCGAAAAAAAGTCATACTTTTAATTACATTTGGAACATTGGTCTTTTCGTAATAACATGAATGTGCCTTCAATTGCTTACTTTATATAATAAATTCCATATTGTTTTGTGGTGTGGCATATGCAGATGTTAAAGAAGCAGACAACTATTTAGAAGAATTTAATCAGTTTGAATCTGATAAGCATCATAGTGCCATGTCATGAAAAACACAACCCATTCACCCTTCCCAAAACAACCCATTCACCCTTCCCAAAACAACAAATGAACATACTGCATTGAATAATAATAATAATAATAATATTAATAATAATAATAATAATAATAATACGGAATATTCTCTTGCAAATATCACAAACCCATCAAAGCTTGCTCTGTCTTATCTGATGTATGTGATTGTGTCCTTTGTGAACAGATTCATGTTAATAACATGAAGTAAATGGGCTTAGAGTACTGTCTTGGTAAATCAATATCCAGGTTGGGAGAAACTGGTTATATGTCAGTGTCCAAAGCTAGCAGGTTTTTTCCATTATTATTTTGACTCTAAGAATAAGGCTAAGGTCCCCAGTGCGTGCGTGACTGGGTGCCTGGTGGCGCTCGTTACCGGCATCAGCACGACCAGGTGGACTACTGGCAACTTGCGACGGGGAGGCATGGTGGGGGCGTGGCCATGATGTCACACGGTTGGTTCGCCGTCATTGGCTAAACTGCAGTCGTGACATGACCAATGCTCGGCCGCCGCGCCAAAAGACAAAAATCTTGTCTTTTGGCCAAGGTGGTCGCGCATCGCACTTTGTGCACACACACATGCAGACTGGGGCCTGCCCCATAGAGGGCTGTGCCTTGTGTGCGGCGCACACGCCGCTGTCGCGCGCGCAGACGTGCCACTGGTGACCAAGCCTAACAGATAACAACATACTTTGCTTTAATTTGCCACCACTTGTATTGGGGAATAAATTTGGTGAGTGTTTTAAAAAAATGACATAAAATAAAAAAACTCTGGGCAGTGTGCGCAACTCCCAGAAGTGTTATACAACCACATTTTCTTCACCAAGGAATTATAAAGATAACAACAAGTTAATCTTTTGTGTAAAAATTAAATAAAAAATTAGAACAAATGAAAAAGAAATGAATTTTCTTGGACTGCTGAATGAATGATGTTGCTGCCCATGGCCACCAGGGAAATACAGATTTCCATGAGCTTTTCCTGTGTCTGGCGCAGCTGGTTTGGAAGTTGAAATGTTTCTTCTCAATAACATTCCTGCTTGCTGTAGAGGAACCTCTCTCAGGGAGCAATATGTGATAATAACATTTTCAAATGTGAAATTTGCCATACTTGGGAACCCAATTTCTTATATTTGGCATGGACTCTGATGTATAACTTTTCAGTGATGGGCTACATGGTGTTCAGAGTGCACTTGATAGGTGCACTTGGTGTATAGCCTGCAAGATTAAAGCTGCAGTTCAAGCTGTCGTTTAAAAAAAAAAAAAAAATTCCATTCAATATGTGCATTAATACAATCTGCACACTGACAAGTGATTAGCTAAGTTGCTGATCGCTCCGTTCTCATGTGATCGATCGCTGAAGATTTGGCTCTGGGCTCACTAAATGCATGTTGGGTCCTATTCTGCTGCACTGACAATCAAAGTTCTATGAGGAAGATCATGTGACCAGGCAGGTACTAGATTCAATTGGCTCACTGCTAGAGAGGGCAGGGCTCAAAAGGTGATGCTGTTTCAGAAGCAGAAGGAGATGTGACTTTGTAAATGGTTGCTATAGGAACAAAAATGCTTGTTACATTAGAATACATTAAAAAATGTCTATTATTTTTGTTTTTTTTAAATGCTACAAGTATTTTCTCATAACTGATTTATTTAAAAAAAACATGTAGGATATTGCTTGAACTGCAGCTTTAAGTGTACATGTGTCATAGTGTATAAAGTATTTAACAGTATACAAAGGATACTGTCTTTTTGGAGATTACCACTTTAGGCAGACGTTAGCCATTTATTTGATTGCATGCACCAGGAATCACAGTACTTTTCCATATAGTTGAGAATAACATTCTCATCCATGATGTTTTCAGTTTTAGTTTTTTGCTATGACATCCAAAAATAATTGTGTATTTTCCACAGTAAGTTAGCAAAGCAATGTTTAAAAATAAAATTAAAATGGTGCAACAACTTTCCTTCATTGTTTCTATTCTGTTTGTCACACTTGGGTCCATAAACATTTAAGCATTGGATGCTAAACTTCCTAATAAACTGTGCTAAATTTAGCTTTTAGCTTTAGAGGGCACTTATGAAGCACCAGGCACGTTATGGCCCCACTTGGTGGTATTTTAGGGGCATATCATGCTGACTGCTTTGTCCAGCTTTATTTGAAACGTACAATAAGTGGAACACTCTATACTTCCATTTCCTTCAGGCAGACACCAGTCATATTATATGATCACATGATGGAGAACCTGGAGTCTGGTGGCACTCTGGTGTCGTCAGACTCCTGGTTCTGTAAAGGTTAAAGCAGCAATCCGGTTTATAATATATATTGTAGTGGATCAGGGGTCCAGTCCTGCTGTGTAGAACCTGGCATACTTACACCAAGTAGGGCAGCACAGATGCTCCAAGAATGAATTGGCAGAAAAAAGGCCCTGGGTAAGAAAAAGCTTTAATTCTTCCCACAAACAGGGGCTCAGGTCTTTAATGGGGAGCGAGGGGGGGGGGGAAGTGAGGGGGAGGGGGAGGAAGACTCAGACACAAAGGTTGTACAAATCAATCAATAATAAATACTGGGCAGTGCTCCTTTTCTAAGATACAAATAGAAAAATAAATGCATGATATGGGCACTCATAATCTCTCATTGCAAGAGAAATAGAGCAAAGGTCTATTAACTCAAAAAGTTAATTTATTGCTTTAAAAAATATATTTATTTAGATCTCCACTACTCTACATCACTGTACATAGATCAAATATATAATAATTTCTGTACGTACTGCATATATTATTGCCTAAGTACACTATTGTTGGTCATTGTGTGTTAAAAAGGCCTTCTTGACATTGGTCAGGAATGTGCCCTCAATTTATAACGTTGATCCTATTAGAAAATGTGTTGCGCTTTATGACGATTCAGCATTCAATGCTATGTTCAAGAACGCATTTTGACGTATAATTGAGGCCTGCCTGCCTGTGTGTGTGTGTTGGTATATACAGTATATGTGTAGCACCCTTGGGGGTATGCTATGTTTTTTTATTAGGTCAATGGTTCCTAGAGGGGTTAGCTATATACAGTAGTAACAGACTTTTATTCCCTTAGATGGAGTTGCTTAGCAAACACATGGCCACACCCACCTTCTAGAAAGTGTCTAGTGACTTCATCAAGTAAAGATACTTTGTATAATCCTTACTTTTCCCCTAGTAGTCATAGTGACTAGTGATGTCACTATGGGGTACATAAGATGGGGATGGAAGATTCCTGGGGGAGTTGTTGGGGAATTACTTGGGGTAGGTCCATTAGTTTTGTTACCAGTAATAGGGTGGACGCTTGGGAAATAGATTATTATCCCTGCGCATGCCTCTCATATGTATCTAATCTGCAACAAGAAGCTGCCGTTGCATGACAACCGCTCCTGTTTACTGTATCTTTGCAATTGGACTGTTCAAATAAAGTTACAGAAAAGTTCCTGGCGCCTTTTAAATCTTGCTCATATACCAGCCCTGCACAGACCATGAGCCCCTGAGGATTAAGGTAAAAGAACTGCTGCACATCACCCACACCACTATAGAGACATTGGAACTCTTTGGTGTGGCCCCTCTCCTGTTGGCGGGGGAAGAGGTGTTACATATGTGTAACAGAGTTCCCCTGGCCCAATCTCATGTTGACCCCCTTCTGTGGAAACTGACCCATGTTACATAAGGTGTGGTGTGGTGCACCTGCTGGCTTACAGAATCCCTGAGTCTCCCGTGATGGTATGGGGGATGGCATCAGGACTGGCTTATGAGGTAGTGCTGAGAATTCATACTCACTCATGGTACAGCGCCTCCATCTCTTCCAGATCCCCAGCGTAGTAGGGAGGAGTCTCTGAAAGAGAACCTCTTTGTGCACCTTCTTCCCATATGACTCCACAATCAGGACAGAAGCGATCTTTATCTTTGACATCCTTTATTGCAGCATACATTGGTCAGCTGCCCATCATAGCGGCCGGTCTTTAGCCGCTAATCACTGGTTGTCAACCCAAAGGAAGTCCTTGGACACCATTCCTAGTCAGGGCCCTAGAAGCTGTTTTTGCTCTTCCCTTACTCCCTGGTGGAGTAAGGGGAATAGACTGCCCACACCTCTCCCCGGAGGGAGGGCCACAAAACCTGCCAAAGCCTTGACAGTTTGCTGGGTCAGACCAGTCTCACTCAGGTGGGGTGAGACACTACTAAATACAGGAAATGTTGTTCACTAAATAGCTCCAATAGGCACTACCCCTGTGTCACTGTAATTGGACACCGAGCCTGATGACACTACCTTCACCAGATACTACACAGCACAGGAGTGTGAGGGAAAACCCCATGATTACTCCTGGCAAACCTGCCCTTAACAGGGATTATTGCACAGGAGGAGAAAGGCATATAACCCCAAAACTACAGGGGCTACATATGTAATTTTGCAATCCGTAAAATAATGGATTTATTTTTATTTGAGACCTCTCTTTGCTTGGGCCTCACTTTATTTTGATAAGGGAATAAATGTTGCATAAAAGGAAATTATTGGTATCCTGACTAGAGATGTGTGAAATGTTCTCAAAGGTTTGTGAATTAAACACAGCAAAGTTGGCCAAAAAAAGGAGCAAGGTCATATGACCCAGATGTGCAAGTCCTGTCATATGCACTCATTTAAAAAACAAAATGGGGCAAAGATGGCGAGATTTAAAATAATTATTTAATCCTGACCAAACCATAGTAATTAGGTTCCCAGTAGGAAGGAGTGTACACTATAGAAGTCAAACTACGTATGGATATAGTGTAAAATAAAGTTTGATAATACTGTATCTGCCGGTCTGTAATACAGTTGAATACAGGTATCGCAGGCTGACTGCAGGTAACAATTTAAATACAATTAAGAAGGAAATAAAATGTGTGTTCGTTTTTTATTTTCTCCCTGAAAAAAAGGCATATCAATGGAAGATAAGACATCTCCCACAATATTTTTTTTACCAAATCTCCCTGTAAAGAGATTTCATATGTTGGTCAGTATAATGTACAGAAGTTTTAATAAGAACCAGCACTCGCCTCATTGGGGGCCAAGTATCAAAGTTTAGTTTAACCACAAATACAGTAAGATGACAATTTTTTGAGCAGTTTTTAGATCCGCTTCAATTCTAAAAAGCAATCTGAAGTATTTATCATCTAGTTTCATATTTTTGGGGGTTTTCATCAATAAAGTTGTCGCATATAATTACAGTACTTTTACAGTAATTCACTGTACTACAGTATATATTATTGTAAATATATGCATGAAAAATGCTTACATTGTCTAAGAATTCATTAAAATGTGATCTTATTTCAGAAACAAAATGTTGAAATATCAGAGCAATGTAAATACAGTACATGTGAGCTTTTTACCATTAGATGGCACTAATACAAAAAAAATCTCAAGTCATATTTAGTGAATACATTTATCTGAATTTGCAAATACAGCAAAATAAATGCTTTATGCATTTCTTTAACCTTAGCCTGCTAGTAAAATGTGAAGGCGGTATCTCATTTCAACTGTTTCAACTTTGATTTATAAAATTAAATGTGTACAGCTGGAAGAAAGAGGTTTAATTCGTGTAAAATATAGCTTTGGTTTTGGAGCACAATTTCATTTTTTTTCCGATTATTATATTATTTTGGAGGAAGAGTAGCTTTTTAGGTTTATTGAATGTCAAAGCAGGAGATAGTACATTCAGACTCAATAATACTGTAGATCCATTACCACACATAGGGAAAGATCTCTCTCACCCACTCTCGTGGACATTTCAAGTGTTTTATTGCAGCAAATTTACGTTTCGGTCCCCTGAAGGCAAAGATATAAATGAGGAGATGCTGTGAGAGTATTTAATTAGCGATGGGTGAATCCACCCATATCCGTTACCCAGATTTTCGCTGATGTTACCCTCTATCAGTTTGAAGGTGTAAAATTGGGAAATGTATTTGGTCAATTTCAATCCACGCGGATTCATCAAAATCCGCCGTTGGATACAACCCGTGGACGGATTTGAAGATCCAATCCGTGAATTTAGCAATCGGTGTATTCTCAAGAACACTCCAATGGATTGCTGAATCCACGGATTGGATTCTACAAATCCATCCACGGGTTGCGGAATCCGCGGAGTGTATTGGTAATAATAAAAAATCCGCAAAACGCGAATCACCCTTTTTGACATTGATTCGCTGAAATCTGTGGGCAAAAGGAACTGGCGAATCCGCTGCGGACCCAAATTCACCCCCCAAAAATTCACCCATCTCTAAATTTAATTGGCACAGAGAATGTTGCCAAACAACTGTTTCCACATCACCCAGTGGTAGAAAAAACATGGAGTAATAAACATTTAGAAGAACCTATGTGTAAACTACCATACTGTATATAACCCCAAAGGAACCCTCGATGGAGTCTGTGAATGAATAAGAACAGAAAAGTCATCACATTCATCAGTGTAGGGTTAAAAACTGTCTAACTGTCTATTAAACGGTATTTAACTAAAACATTTGTCTATTTGCCTCAGTAAACTTGATGTACCCAGGGAGTTTCAGACCTGCTGTATAGCGTGGGGCATGCAAATTCAGTATACTTACTCTTACGTTTATAGGAATTCTATATGGGGCCCCTTGTACTAAACGACACACTCTCTTCCCCCTTTCCACCCTCAATTGGCACATGGAAATCTCATTTTAAAATTGGACTTGTGTAAGCCTGTTACTAGATTCTAAAGTCTCACCTAGCTCAGCATATATTAAATTTCCGTATTCGTAATTAAGGTGCAAAACAGGAATATATATGAATTAATAGCAAAAAGAAACAGGTCTCTATATGCTGCACTCTCATATACAACTAATTAGTAGTGATGATTTAGTTAATAATTAACTTTTATTAGGTATATAATAAAATATAGTAAGAATATTAAATAAAACAAAATAAGTGAATATTATATACAGTGATTAGCACGATTAAAAATGAGATTTTACTGTGGCTAATTAGTAGAGTATAGTGTCTTATTGGTAGTATATAGACGTAAATAATGTGTATTTATAACGGTCCAAGTGAGTATAAACCTGGACTGTAATCCTAAAATAGACCAGTTTCTATCTTATAGAGTAGATAGCAGAAGTTAGTGCTATAGTATATAGCACTTGTTGGGTCAATATAGAGTTTCTGTATACTGAGCAATATATAATAGATTATATTGTATAGATTATAATAGTATTGAGAGCATTTCAAATATCAGGTGTGGATAAATGACTAGATGTCAGTTTTTGTGTGGTGGTAATCAATTATAGCTCTTATATATAAAGCTCTTATATATAACATAGCCTTCCGGCAGTTACTTCTTTTCCCTGGGCCTTTCCTCTGTCAGTCCTTTTAGTGCATACAGTGGAAAGGTTACTTCCTTCTTTAGGCCTGTGTGTCAGTGTTACTGCCTTGAATGATGTAATTAGTATTCAAGGGGAGGCCTAGCAACTTCTGAGGATGTCAATCTGAGGGGTGGATATTGGTTGGAACCCCCCCTGTAGTGTGTGGGGCAATCTGTATCCAGCTCTGGCTTGCTATGAGTCAGAGTTAGAGACACTCTCCAAAGATACTAAATTGTTACATCCTCCCAAATTACGTCAGTAGAGTTCTGGAAAGAGTCTGAGAGAAGAAGACAGAGAGAGAGGACAGTCTCTCCCTCCCACCCTTGAGGGGTTGGGAGGGAAGGGAATTATGCTGCCTGAGTCAGGGCTCTGATTTAGAGAGGAGTCTAAGAAGCCTATGATTATGATAGAGATGAGAAAACTGCTAATCTATGTCCTGTGAGCTGACTGCCAAATAAACATCAGAAAAGACATGCTGTGTATTCCTGTCTCTGCTGAATGGAGGAGTATCAGTAGGGGTCCATCCCCTGAATATCTACAGGGGATTCCTGCTGGCTGGAGGCGTTGCACCAAGTGAGATCAAGGTACCTGTCCTTCCTGTCCTGCTTCTCCCCACACCACCGCGGAGCGCTCAGCCCTCCTGTTGCCTACAGGTATGCAGCACAACACCTAGACGTAGCTGGAGAGAGCATACCCCCCCAATCTCACTTAGGGGTGGGGGTAGATGGGCTACATATATATTTTGCTCAGTATATTGAGTGTATGTAAGGATGTTCAGTGTCACTGTTCTGAACCCTAATCAAATCATGGGAAGGGAGTTAGAGGACCCTGCGCTGCTATTCTGATATAGTAGGGTTTTAGGTAATGCACACTAAACACTGACACTTTGTTGCTAGTTCTCCGTCAGTAGCGAAGCCGATCGGAGGAACAAGTGTAATATTTCAGTGCCCTTGGAGATTACATGCTACTGACGTAATGACGCCAGGACGGCGACTGACGCACATTTCAGATCATATGACGCTTTCTCAGAGGTAACCAGAGCCATGCCTTTTGAGGCTCCTTACATAGCATGTCTGTTGCTATGGTAGCGATCACAGAGGCAATTTGTACCCATTTGCGGTCTAGGAGCTATATTTAATTTTTGAAGCAAATACATTTTTATATACATGGCTGATTATTTCATGAATATGTGTTTAGGTAACATACCTATATTAACAGAGTTATGTATAGTATGTAAGTATGTATGTCTTATATAGCGCCATTAATGTATATAGCGCTTCACAGCACTAATATACGTGACAATCCTATAAATAACAAATAATATAAATAACACATAAAGGGGAGAAGAGCTTCAGATATAAAAGTAACATTTAGGAAAAAGAATCCCTGCTACAAAGAGCTTACAATCTAATTGGCTGGTAGGAAGAACGTACAGAGACAGTAGGAGGGCGTTCTGGTAAGTGCGTCTACTAGGGGCCAAGGTTTATGTATGAGGTTTTAATGATCAGCCATTGAGCTACTCATATGCTTCCTTAAGCAGGTGTGTTTAAAGGTGGGTCTTAAAGGTGGATAGAGAGGGTGCTACTCGGATATTGAGGAGAAGGGCATTCCAGAGGTGTGGGGCAGTCAGTGAGAAAGGTTTAAGGCGGGAGAGGGCTATGGTTACAAAGGGGGTAGAGAGAAGACATCCTTGAGCAGAACGTAAGAGTCGGGATGGTGTATAGCGATAAATTAGGGCATGAGATGAAAGGAGGGGCAGAAGAGTGTAAAGCTTTTAAAAGTGAGGAGGAGAAATTAGTGTGCGAGATCCAGGTTTTGATAGGAAGCCAGGAGATGGATTTCAGCAGGGGAGACACTGAGACAGATTTCTGAAATAGCAGAGTGATTCTGGCAGTAGCATTTAGGATAGATTGTAGGGGAGACAGGTGAGAGGCAGGAAGGCCGGACAGCAGGAGGTTACAGTAGTCGAGGCGGGAGAGAATAAGGGTCTGTGTCAGAGTTTTTGCAGTCGAGCAACAGAGGAAAGGGCGTATCTTGGTATTAGTACAGAGGCCTAGTAGGTCTAAACATTGACCTATTATATTTTATAATTTCAAACTTATTGAATACTCTTAAACATTTTTTTGTTCATACAGTAGTTGATGTATAATTAACACCATGTCTAAGTATTCTTGATGGCTAGAATGAAGGCAGATATTTAGTTATCTGGATTCTTAGAGTTAGGTTTAATTGTTTATTCAATAAATGGAGAGAACATGAAGACTTATTTAGGCCCTGTGGGGCTAAAGTGCCAAGCCTATATATCTATTTAGCTTCTCTTTTGTCCTGCTCCTATGGAATCGCCCACTTACACTGCTAGAAGAATTCATCAATAAACCTAACAACATCAACTTTAATCTGAAATTAACTGCAGAAGTTAACAAAACCACATTTACCTTTCTTGATCTGAAAATAGAACGCAACCACTGTTTTCAAAATAGTGAATTCTTGGTCCATCAAGAATACTCAGACATGTATAGTTAACACCATCACCTATGAACAAAACAATGTTTGAGTATTCAATGAGTTTGAAAGTATAAAGTATTATTGGTCAGTCTAAGAAAAAAAGAGAAGAAGAAGCGCCAGCTCCATAGCATAATACTGTATAAAAATTCAAATTTATTAAAAAACAACGAGAGGCCGCCAGGACATGCACTCACTTCAATGTGTAAAAAACATTCATTGGAGACAATCTGTAAGCCTTCAGGAACCAGGGAAGGGGAACTATTATTACCAAATATAGTAATCAAGCTACGGAAATTAAGAATATAATCAAACGTCATTGGAATGTTTTGAAACTAGATTCAGATCTTGAATCGATTGTGAAAGAAGGCGCAAAATTTGTTTTTTCAAAAACTGATACATTGGGAACTCATTTATCCCCAAGTTTATTCTCTTCCTCTACTCCTGTGACTAGTGGTACAAAATATACAACAGGTTTTTTCAAATGCAGTTCTTGCAAAATCTGTAGTTATGCACGTCCTATAAAAAATATTAAAGAAATAAAAACAGGTAAATTATCTACAATTAAATCCTTAATTAATTGTAATACCCAATTTGTAGTCTATTTCATTAAGTGTGGTTGTAATATGGGCTATGTGGGCAGAACTATTAGACCCTTGAAACAACGCATTATGAACATGTTAGAGCAATAAAACATAAAGGGGCCTATGCAGAGAGCAGCGAATTTTAAAATTGGCGAATTTATTAAAAAGTAGCTTTTTTGGAGAGTTTTAATCTCCATATGCAGAGAAGTGCGAATTCTGCTATGTTTAACATGGATGCGTGTGGCGAGTTTAAATTGGCGAGATGCGCGCTTCAGAAATGTGTTAAAACAAATTCGCGCCTTTTTTTTTCCCTTTGCAATGGCCGCGAGCGGCAGTTTTTTCTGGCGAGGCAAAACGGAGACAATCGCGCCATTTTATTGGCGCGAACAGCCGCTAGATGCCGTTCGCGCCTCTCTGCATACGGATATTTTTAAAACTGGCGAGATTGAGGTTCTCGCCAGCCGCGAGGCGAGTTTTACAAATAGAAAAGAAAAATTGGCGCGTTTTTCGGAACTCGCCATTTTCTGCTGCTTTCTGCGCGATTTTCTCCAAAAAATGGCGAATTTCGAAATAGCGCTGCTCTCTGCATAGGCCCCAAAGACTTAAATTTTCCAGTCTCGAGACATTTTACACAGTGTAGTAAAGAAGGATTGAATAATTTTACTTTCATGGAAATTGAACAAATCAAACCATTAACAAGAGGAGGAGATAGATTGAGGTTACTTAACCAGAGAGAAATGTTGTGGATTTTTCTGTTGGATACACTTAGTCAATTCGGAATGAATGTAGACTGGGAACTCCAACATTTTTTATAAATCAATTATAAATATCAAAGTTGTCTAGATTACATATATACATTTATGTTTTCTTTCTTTCCTCCCCTCCCCCTTCCCCCCACACTTTTTTCCCCTCCTTCCCCTCCTTCCCCTCCTTCCTTCCTTCCTTCCCCCCCCTTTCCCCTTCTCTCTTTCTCCCTCCCTATTCAAGGTGTGGTCTTACTAATGCTTTGTAAAGGGGAATAATTATCTTTACTTCCCTTCCATCCCTTGCCCGTTTGATGCAAGATAAGATCTTGTTTGCCTTTGCAGCTACTGCATGACATTGGGCACTATTGCTAAGCCTGCTGTCTACAAGCACTCCTAAATCCTTCTCCATCAAGGATTCCCCCAATATATCTCCATTTAATTTGTAAGTCGCCTTTTTATTCTTGTATCCCAAATGCATAACCTTACATGTATCTGTATTAAACCTCATCTGCCATTTACCTGCCCACGTTTCCAGTCTCTCCAAGTCCTTCTGAAGAGAAATTACATTGTGCTCTGATTCTATTACCTTACACAATTTAGTATCATCAGCAAAGATGGAGACTTTGCTCTCGATCCCAACCTCAAGGTCATTAATAAACAAGTTAAAAAGCAGGGGTCCCAGTACCGATCCCTGAGGTACTCCACTCACGACTTTAGCCCAACCTGAAAAAGTTCCATTTATGACAACCCTCTGTTGTCTGTCCTTTAACCAGTTTTCAATCCAGGTGCATATATTATTACTGAGTCCAACTTCTTTATTTTGTACACCAACCTCTTGTGTGAAACCGTATCAAAAGCCTTTGCAAAATCTAAGTAGACCACATCAACAGCATTACCCTGGTCTAGATTCCTACTTACCTCCTCAAAGAAACAAATAAGGTTAGTTTGGCAAGATCTATCCTTCATAAATCCATGCTGACTACTACTAATAATTTTATTTTCCATTAGGTATTCCTGAATATTGTCCCGTATTAAACCTTCAAGTAGTTCCCTACTATTGAAGTCAGGCTTACAGGTCTGTAATTTCCCGGTTGTGATCTAGCTCCCTTTTTAAATATAGGCACCACATCTGCTTTATGCCAATCTTGTGGTACTGAGCCTGTGGAAATGGAGTCCTTGAATATTAAATATAATGGTTTTGCTATTACTAAGCTTAACTCCTTGAGAACTCTTGGATGTATGCCATCGGGGCCAGGTGCCTTATTAACTTTAATTTTTTCAAGTCGCTTATGAACTTCTTCCTCAGTTAACCAATTGTTCATTAATATGGAGGTTGTGGCTTCCTCCTGCAGCACTACTATTGAACTTGATTCTTCCCTGGTAAACACAGAGGCAAAGAATTTGTTTAATACCTCAGCTTTTTCCTTATCTCCAATAATCTGCCTACCCATCTCACACTGAAAGGGTCCTATATTTTCTTTTCTCATTTTTTTGTTATTAAGGTACTTAAAGAATTTTTTAGGGTTGACCTTACTTTCTATTGCAATCCTTTTTTCTTTATCCATTTTTGCTAATTTGATTGCCCTTTTGCAATTTTTGTTACATTCCTTAGAATTCTGATACGATGTCTCTGTCCCTTCTGACTTAAAGAATCTAAACGCCTTCCTCTTCTTGTCCATTTCCTCCCCTACCTGTTTATTTAGCCACATTGGTTTTGACTTATTTCTTTTATACTTATTACCCAGGGGTATACACTGATAAGTGTGCTTTTCTAACAATGTTTTAAAGACTGCCCATTTATCTTCTACATTTTTCCCTGCAAAAACATCATCCCATTGTATTACCACTAGATTAGACCTCAGTTTATTAAAATCTGCCTTTCCAAAGTTGAAGGTCTTTGTTGAACCCAAGTAATCTGTTTTTTCATAATTTATTTCAAATGAGACCATGTTATGATCACTGTTACCCAAATGTTCCAGGACTTGAATATTTGTTATTACTTCTACATTGTTTGATATGACCAAATCCAGAACTGCCCCTCTCCTGGTTGGTTCCTCAATAATTTGTGTCACATAATTGTCTTTAAGCACCCCCAAAAACCTGTTCCCCTTTGTTGTAACGCTAATCTCATTGCCCCAGTCTATGTCTGGATAATTAAAATCCCCCCTTATGCAAACATGACCCAGTTTTGATGCCTTCTCCATTTGCAAAAGTATTTTAGCTTCCTCAATCTCACAGAGATTTGGTCGTTTATAGCATATTTTCCCAAAAACATTTTCTTTATACTTTTACCTCCACTGCTAATTTCTATTCACAAAGTCTCTACATTTTCATCATTCTCTTCATAGACATCATCCCTTATAATAGGTTTTAGATCCGGTTTAACATATAAACATACTCCACCTCCCCTTCTATTTGGCCGATCCTTCCGAAAAAGAGAATAACCCTCTAAATTAACTGTCCAGTCATGAGTTTCATCCCACCATGTTTCAGTAATGCCTATGATATCATACTGCTCCCTTGCAGATATTAATTCAAGCTCCCCCATTTTATCTGTCAGGCTTCTTGCATTAGCAAGCATGCATTTCAGTTTTTTTTCAGTTTGTACTATTATCTTATCTGCTCCTTCCTTTCTGCGCCCACTTTGTTTAGTCTTTAGAAGTTTTCTAGTAGTATCTGTATTTACTATGGGTGTCTCACTGCTTGTCAAACTTGCACTTGCCCCCATTCTACCTCCACACCACCTTGTATCCTCATCTATTCCATTTAGTTCATTATCTGTTTCATTCCCCTCCCCCCCTCCATCCTAGTTTAATATCTCCTCCAACCTTTTTAGCATTCTCCCCTCCTTTCTTTCCTTTTCCCTTCCCTTTTCCTTTTCCTCTCCCTCCCCCCTCTCCCTCCCCCCCCTCCTTCTCTTCATGAATACATTTATTTTTCATATAGTTATTACTTGTTTGCTATATATTTCTTTTCAGGAATGAGTCAATAATTTTTCTTAAAAATAATTTTATATGTTTATAGAGTCTTTTGGTTTTACATTCACTTCTTTGTGGAAATGAGTCAAGTATTCTGATATTGTTGATAATGATAAGGATATAGGATAAAGTATCTGTTGTCTAAATTTAGCATAGGTTGAACTTGATGGACGGAAGTCTTTTTTCAACCTCATCTACTATGTAACTATGTAACTATATTATACATTATGTAATAAAACCATGTATTGTTTTTTGAATTGAGTAATATATCAGGGAGTAAGATAATGTTACCATCTGCATTGCTAAATTACAAAATCCTTTATGCCATTGTGAGTTTGTGATAAATAATTTTCAATATGTATCTTTAGTATGTTTTTAATATATATCATTGTGGTGATTTTCTGTAAGATTAATGTCAGCCGTAATGTTTTTTATTAATTCATGTTTTAGAGCTATGGGAAGGTTAATTATGAAATGGGTATCGAGCAAATGATTTCTGCTTGCTATATATATGTTTATATTTAACAAAGTTACGATCTCCCATATAGCTGTTTGTTCTATGTCTGTCCGATCTTCCCAGTAGTGACGCATGTACCTCCTCGGCGCCCACTTTTGGAGGGGAGAAGTTTCAATCTTGAATAGGAGGAATAAATTTAAGCAGTGACGCATGTACCTCCTCGGCCCCCACATTTGGAGGGGAGGAGTTTCAATCCTGAATAGGCAGAATGAATTGAATATATGGCCCCTATTGGCAACACTACAGGGAAGTATGGGTATTTTAAGGTGTCTTGTTCACAAGTGTATATCCTCTTTGATAAAGTGCGGAGTGACGCGCAAAACGCTTAAGAGTTGTTTTTTTCGGCTGCTATGTGTCAATAAAGCTAGTTACCAATAAAGAGCCCAGGTCTGCAACATTTCTTCTCCGGAGCAGATGCACCGCCTGAGTCTTTCTCCTATCTTCTATCCACGTTTACACTGGTTGGAGCACGCTGACGTCCAGGAGCCCTTCCTCTCAAACAGTGAGTTTATTTTATTCATAAGTTTACCCCATGCAAGATATTCCTCTGGTCAGAGGCTATTGGGGAGACTTTAACACTGTTATTTACTGTGAGACTACAAGGGGTTAAATTCCCACATATGGGACGTACCTGAGAAGTACTATAAAGAAAGAATTATACTATTTACTGCTGGATTCGGCTGAAGTGGTGCCGCTAGGGAGTTTCATACTCCTATTTCTACTCCATACTGTGACCGGAACATTTACATCTGGACTTTGATTTCATTTCACCATCTACTTTGGACTTAAAGTTTGTTCTATATTTTTTATTGGACACAACACTTAAGGTTTAAATATTTATTTGTTTCCCTTTTTGGTCAATTTTTACATTGTGGTTATATATTATTATTTCAGTATTCACCTTTTCACATTTACATCACAATTTTTAATCACTTTTACTTATAGAACGCACTTATTCACACACTGTTAGAGCTACTTTTTGTTTTCTGTCAATGTATTATTGGTCAGTGTTCAGACCTACTAGGCCTACTATATATAACTTAAAATAGGTACATTACCTAAATACAAATTCATTATATAATCAACCATATATATAAAAATGTATTTGCTTCAAAAAGTACATATTATGCACAGATGACCAAAATTACTATAAATATGTGTACATTTACTACTATGTACAAAGTAAGAAAACTAAGAAAAGCAAACTTTGAATACTAAATTACCTTTAAAACCATTATCAATATATACTAAAATATGTTAGTGATCTTAAAGTTCAGTCATATACAGTGGCGGCCGCCTTTATCCTAGTGCGGCCATAGTGGCGCAACTCTGATAACCGCTGGCAGATGCAGTATGGTTGTTTTTTTTCCGGAATATGTTGCGGTATTTTAGCACTCGTAATATTAGCATTTAGCATTAGCAATACCGTCTAAAAACTCAGGGGTGCGTTCCCGAGCTGTTGTCTTCGAAGTCGAATACTTTAGCAGTTCAACCTACTGTACAGTACGTCAGTACACAGTCTGCGTGTGCGCGCGCAGTAATTGTAAATTTGCATATTTATACATGCATGTGCAGTGCTGCATGTCTCATTTGAACATTGTTGAAACACATAGGCGTGTACTGTAACAGTATCACATTTCGGCATATACAGCGCTCTCTTCCTTTTCTCGCACCCGCACACACATAGGCTAATTTACTGCACTGCAGTATTTCAACTTCTTATCTTATCTACAGTACAGTACACCTCTCCCACACCATTCCTTTGAATGTGTGTCTTTCTGGTTTCAATCACATTCCTGCTTGATAGCTGATGATTACTGCGCATGTGTCTATAACTTCACCACTGCTTGCTTGCGAAGTTCAAGAGTGAGTGACCAAAAAGTATATATATTTTTTTTTTTTCTCGTCATTTTTTATTTTATTTTCTCCACAAGCCTGCCTAAACCATCTTGATATTACGATATTCAATCTGTGCTGTAGCTTTGGACTGCGAGACTGTGCGTTTGACTGCACATGGTCGATTTGTGTATTTGGGGGTGTGGGGATCAAATTATTATGATGACCTGTCTGTTGAAAATATGTCATGTCTTTGAACTACAGTACAGCTAATCCTTCATGCAGCTGTACCGTGTACCTCCCTCCCCCAAGCACACACACAAGGCTCGCTCAAGGATTTGAACCTCTTATCGACACCTCTCCAGAGCCATTCCGTTTCTAAAGCTTGTCATTGTGTTTTAATCGTCCATCCCTAGCCGAGCATCACCTCTCTGCGCCTGCGTGCCTACCATTCATTAATTTTCCTATTGTTGGCTTTGAGTCACCTCTCTGTAATCCTCTTTGGGAAGGGAGCTAGCTGATGATTACTGCGCATGACTCACCCATCCACCCCCCCAACCCTTTGAGGCTTTGTTTACGGTAACGCTTGTGATAATCCCTTCTCGAATTTGATATGTAAATCTGATTTGCACAGCACTGTGAAATTGAGAGTTAAAAAAAACATAATCTGATTCATGTTTTTGATGCAATAAGTTACCACTTTTTGTCATTCTTTCTTTTTCTTTGGTGTAGGGGGGGGGGTCAATGATTATGATTAGCATGAGTGTAAAGAAATATTTATTTTATTTTATCAGGAACAAAAAATACAAATATACAAATAATCATGAATAATACAAAATGCAGTCTTTATTCAGTTCTTCTATCAGTTGAAAATTTAGGGCCGGTGGATTATCATGAATAATGCACATTGATAATAATATTAATTAATAATATATAATATATAATAATATATATATATATATATATATATATATATAATTTTTTCCGTCTTTATCTTCTTCCTCATTCTGTGTACAGTAGTTCATTGAGAGAGGGGAGGTTTTGTGTACATCATGACTGCAGTTTAGATACACTTAACTGTACAAACAGTTCACAAACTTTACACATGATACCCCCCATCTCCCCCAGTCCATCCTTTTTTTCTGAAAAGACAAGAAAACAAAAAATGTGTGCAGTTATGTGCATACTGTATTATGGCATTGTGTGCTGTATAGTACTGTCAAACTAGTCTATACTGGAACTACTGTATACTGTAACTTCTGTTAAATACTTTGCAACCAGATGGCTAGTGCTGCTCTCTCAGGAAAGAAAAAAATTGTGCAGTTAGGTGCATATTACGGCATTGTGTACTGTATAGCTACTCCAAATTTGACTACAGTATGTAGTTAGTACTGTCAAACTAGTCTATACTGGAACTACTGTATACAGTGACTACTGTTAAATACTTTGTAACCAGATGACTAGTGCTGCTCTCTCAGGAAAGAAAAAATCTGTGCCATACTTACCTGTATCATACTGTACTTACAATACTACAGTACAGTACTATACCATACTACCTTCCTGATGCTTGCCCATTACGCACAATCACAATGGGCAACACAGTTGCAATATGGTCAATATATTTATTGCATCGTTCCACGGTGAGTACATCGTTCCAAAAACTCATTATGCCTTGCGCCAACTCATCCTTTTTGGAGGGTTTCACAACTTTTCGGATATGGTCCTTCTGCTGATGCCAGACCATTTCGATAAGATTGAAGTCTGGCGATCTGTCATTGGAGGGGGGAAAAAAGGACAATTAGTTAAAGAGATACAGTACTCAGTAAAAACAGTGGGAAAAAATGAGACACGGTTACCGCACTTACTCCGCTGGCGTCTTCACCCAGTTGATACCGCGCTCAAGCATATGCGCTGTTGACGCGGTGTGCTAAGGATCGTTGTCCTGGTAGAAACGGTGACCATCTGGGAACTCACGTGTGATGTATTCCACAATCTCAGGCACCATTTGCTCTTGGAAAAAAGCTCTATTCATAATTCCTATAACAAGAAAAGAAAAGTGCTCAAAAAACTGCACACTAGTACAGTACAGTGCATAAGGCAAAAGCGTGTGACTTATTTTACCTTCAAAGATGACAATGCATCCTGTCCACGCCTAGAGATGGCACCCCACACATGCATCTTAACTGGGTATTTTGGACGCGGCTTCATAGATATGCGACCTTTTTTGTGGAATGCAAAGGTGGCAAATCTCTCCAGCGATACAGTAGACTCGTCAGTGAAGATGCAATCCTGGAAAGTTTCTCCACTGTCGATCCATGCCTGGGCCTGGACCACTCTCTTAATCTTGTTAACGTCCCTTATCATAGGGTACGCTCTGTAATGACAAGGAATAATTTTATAGGTACAGTACAGTATAGTTTCTTAAACAACACTTTAACCTCCAGTACTGTCCAGTACTAACCTCACACGTCCATATTTCCATCCAATTCTGCGTCTCATCTTCTTTATGTTGGTCTCGGATACAGTGAGATTGTGATTTTGCTACAGAGTGTATTTGACCCTTAAGGCACCCTTATCATCAATCTCTTCACTTATTTTGTCGACCAGAAGAGTTGTCTCCCTACAGTGTACAGAAAAACAACAATCCGGTAAGTTACAGTGCAGTAGGCCACAAGTACAGCACATCATTTACAGTAAAAATAGTATAAAATTAGATAGATCTATACTATATAGTTATATTAATTTGCAGCAATATAAACAATAATAGATATACTGTATTATATACTGTAGTTATATAAATATTCCGAAATAACTATAAAATTAGATCAATCTATACTATATAGTTCTATTAATATGCAGCAATATAAACAATATTAGATATAATGTAGTTATATAAATATACCAAAATAACTATACAATTAGATAGATCTATACTATATAGTTCTATTAATATGCAGCAATATAAACAATAATAGATATACTGTATTATATAGTTATACACTGGTGACACACTTTATTCGAGCTCGGCTAGTCCCACGAATTCGGGTATACTCGGGTGTATTGAGGTTTGTGACTGTTTTCTGCCCGAGTGCATTGCGTTATTTTCCAGGCAGGGATTGAAGCATTTTATTCCCACTGGCTGCAATACTGCACAGTATATATATATATATATATATATATATATATATATATATATATATATATACTGCATTACAATTCATGAATTTATGCCATCTGGTAGACACGCGAAGCATTGCAGCCTATTAAATCCTAATCATTATCATTTAACAGATCAGCCGCCCGTCAGCCAGGCATGAACCGTGGCTGGGAAGGCAAACGCAACGGGGCTTGTCAGAGGTGAGGAGAGGCGCATTCCAGGTATCTGCCAGGTACATACTGGGTATTTGCTCGAATAAAGTGTGTCGCAGCAGTATAAATATACTTACGCGTTAGTTACCGTTGGTGTCCTCGTGCGTTGTTTGGTTTTTCCGTGTGCATGATAGCACACGGTGGTTGATGGCACAACGAGGCCAGAAGCAGCTAACCAGCATTGGATATCTGCAATTCGTTGTCCGCTCGTGTACATCTCCTTAATTCTCATGCTGAGATCCTTTGAAATCTTTTTAACAGGCATTGCAGCGAGTAGAAAGAAACACAAGCACTAGAATGTATATTCGATGTTTAGTTTGTGTATTCAATGTGCAGTGAATTCACAAAATGGATGGTGTATTTATACGTTAATGACTCACATTAGAGTACGCCCACTTTTAACACCTGTACCTCGTCGCCATGCATAAATGGTTGCACACTTTGCATAGCCTCCCACACAATGATCTGTATCTGAACTTGCCCTTGTCCAGATACTGCATTGTGCCATCTGCTTCCATGGATCAACCCCGATTCTACGGACGCAAGAAGCCACTCGCCTCTGCCATGCCTATCACACAGAAAAAGCGAAAGGCGGCAGCCGTTTCCAAGCCAAGGCCAAAGCGACAGGCTAAGGCTAATAAAGAAAACCTTCTGCTGACCCCAAAGGCTAAGGTTTTTAATACACGTAACACTTATTATGTCAAGAAGAAAATCGGTGATGTAAACTCAAGGCAAAACAAATGGCAGCCAACCCATCGAACCCGCAGGCCACTTCCTCGATTACGCTTCGACAACTCTGCCGCTGCTCTCCCGGAAATCCGGAAATCCACAGCCCATCTTCTCCACTACTCGTCCACGATGCTGCTGCCGCTCTCTGGGAAATCTACAGCCCATCTTCTCCACTGCTCTTCGACGACGCTGCCGCTGGTCTCCCGGAAATCCACGGGTCACTTTCTCCATTACGCGTACACGACTCTGCCGCTTCTCGCCCGGAAATCCACAGGTCGCTTTCTCCATCCCTCTTCGACGACGCTGCCGCTTCTCTCCCGGAAATCCACAGGTCACCTCCTCCATCCTTCTTCGATGACGCTGCCGCTTCTTTCCAGGGAACCCCCATCTCATCCTCTGTAGCACCCATCCACCCAGAAGTCCACAGCACGCCATGCACAAGAACCAGCACGTTAGACCGCATGCTGAATGGGTTAAGTGTAGATATTCCCGGGAACTCTACAATGCTGGTAAAGATAGATCTGCTTTTAGAGACCATGCTAAATATGGATCAACGGATGGAGAAAATGGATCAACGGATGGAGAAGATGGATCGACGGATGGAGAAGATAGACTGACATAGTGGGGATACATAATTTACTCGGTGTTCATGCCCTTGTATCCCCAATGCCAGAGCAGGAGGGTGGCATGGATGTGATGAATGGGACCTTCGACTGCCTTCCAACACCAAGCGCACCCCCTCCACCAGAAGATTTTGTGTACATGTATGCCATTGAGGAGCAGGATAACATGACAACCCCCTCAAGACCACGCCAGGAGACAACACGGCGACTAAGACAGGAGGAAAGCTTCCTCCCAGACAACCTACCCTCACCCACCGCCACAAGCACACCCGTTCCCAGAAGCACACCCGCTCCCAGAACCCAGCCTACATACGCTTGCATCGATACGGTGCCCGACATCATCCTACGCGAGCTGCCACCGGCACTCAGGGAGAAGTATAGGGTGATGAGTGCTGGTTTACCCCAGAAGTAATGGCATGTTAATTTTTAAGCACCACGTGTCCTACTTGGTGTACTGCGGGTGGGGCAAAAATGTCAACTACGAAGGAAATCGCGAAAAAATGGCGCTTCCTGAAAATTTAAGGAGGACTATTGTGGAGGAATTTCATTTCAGATCTTTTAATGAAAATCGTTCGAGACTCCATTAATGGCATTTTGCGCCATACAAGGCATCGGACCTGGAAGGACAATATGGTGGGGATCAAATTTGCGTGACTGTTCGACTGTTGTTTATTTTTTGACTTGTTGCGTGTTTTAACTTGTGTAGGTAAAAACATTTATTTATTAATACAAGACCTGCACAATTCCAGTCCTCGAGGGCCGCAAACAGGCCCGGTTTTCAGGATAAAACCGGGCCTGTTTGCGGCCCTCGAGGACTGGAGTTGTGCAGGCCTGACTGACTGTTCTGTACACCATCCTACTGTAAATGTTTTGACTTTCTGTACATAAATGTTTTCACTAGCAGTAAACCATACACCTGTTAATGTTTTGAATTGCTGTACAGTACACTTTAAATGTTTTTAAATTGTATTTGTAAATAAATGTTTTTGTACTTGCTCCACCAATAAAAGAAAATGTTGATTTGTTTTAAATTGTTCCATTGTCTACTTTTATACTGTATTTTATACTGTAACAAAATAAAGTGCTTCTAGAACATACAGTACTGTTCAGGCATACTGTACAGTACTGTACTGTATACTGTAGGCATGCTCAGTACCGTACATCACAAAAGTATTAAAACAATACATGCTGTACGGGTATAGAATACACATATGTACCAAAATACATGTAGAATAAATTCATACTTTTATTTTTCGTGTTTATTATACAGCATATATAAAAAAAAGTATTGTATACGGTCTGAAAACAACAGCATACTGTTTCAGGTTTTCTATGAAGCTCTCAGTTACAGTATTCTATCCTAATCAATAACAATGGCCACTAAACTGTAGACTCCGGTACGTGGTTTTTTAAATCCGATTCAGCAATGTGCAGGCATTACAGCGATATTATCCATCGAAATCCCTCCATTTTCCGTTTTCCGCATGAGATGACAAAGTTTTCTTTTCTGAGGAAAAACAAAAGTACAAGTTTTACTGTAATGGTCAGTCAGTCCCCTAAGTTCCCACAGTCAGTCACACCAATAATTTTCTCGGGGGGCGTCTCCTGTTCACATGCGCATGCGCCTACTGTCGATGTAAGATGACACGCATATGCGTTTCAAGAAGTTTGCAATGCGCATGCGCCTAGCGTTCCACCAATTGTTCAGTATCTACTGTAGAAGCTGCTCAGCCAATGATATTGATTACAGGAGATATTGCTTACAGGAGAATCGCTTGACTGTGCATTGAATTGATATTTCAAAAACAGAATAAAATACGGCAACATTACTCACCATACACTTTGCCAATCAGCTGGCGCCGAGCCACTGCCAGTCCCGTATTCTTCATTATACACGTAGTTGACAGGTGACAGCGGGACTACTACACCTGTAGTCAGCTGATGAGGCTTAGGTACATGCAAGCTTGCTGGAATCTGTACGCGAAATCCGGCTCAGGCTACAGGTATCCGGGCAGGGACAGACAGCAATGGTTGTCGGTCACCAGGTTTTCACTGACGGTCGGACCGTTATTGGAAGCCGGTGCTGGTGCTTGCGCATTGCTTGCCTGCGACTGACGTTTCTTAATTGGTTTTAACATGGCCTTTCGCCTTTTGAAGTCTCCATGATCATAGATACGGGAGAAATCCGGTGATACACACCAATACCCTCCAATAACACCGGGATCAATACGAAAAAAACACGGATCGATACATAACTTTTTCCTTATTGCACGCTTCCACACATGAGCATCTGGTGAACATTTGTAAAAGTCATAGTTTTCGATAAAATACTGATAAATTTGACCAACTGTTGCCATCTTATCATCTGTTGCATTGATCGCGGCCCATATTAAATAAGCGTACATTCTGTCGGGTTTTTGGAACATGTATTGCAGTTGTGCACTCATCTCGGAACTCTCAGGACAATAGAACACCAGACACTGCGCATTTAGTTTTAATATGAAAAGCCTAAATTGATACATTATTGTAACTTCTTCAGTCCCAAGGCCAATTTACAATGAACACTGTGGTATTCTTTTAAACACCTGCAAGTCGACACATTACTGAAGCGCATGCGCATTGCAATTCATGAATATCTGCCATCTGGCGGATACGCGAAGAATTGCAACCAATTAAATCCGAACCATTATCAATAAACACATCAACCGCGGGTGTGAATGCAACATGAATGCGGTCAGAATGCGGCATGAACGTGGTGAAGTGCGGTGAAGTGCGGTGAAGTGCGTGGCATTCTGAAAAAATCCCCGAAAAATTCGGAGATGTTGGAGAATAAAAGGGGCCGCGGCTGTAGAATTTCAATTTGAAATAGTTTTGTTCTAATGACTGAAATTATTATGAATGTTTACTGTATAAACACTTTTTACATTCATATAAACTACATTGCATACTATCAAAGGAAACCTTATCATGGATCATTTGATAAATTGTTATAAATCAATACAATGATGTCCCCTTCACATTCAATACATTTACTATGTGGCTAAATCATTTAGTCTACACAACTCCCAGACCGAAAATGGTTACAAATTGCCTCTGTGATCGCTACTGTAGCAACAGACAGGCTATTTAAGGAGCCTCAACGGCATGGCTCTGGTTACCTCTGAGAAAGCATCATATGACGTGAAACATGCGTCGTTCGCCGCTCTGACATCATTACAGTACGTCAGTAGCATGTGATCTCCAAGGGCACTGACACATTACACTTGTTCCTCCGATCGGCTTCGCTACCAACTGAGAACTAGCAAAAAAGTGTCAGTGTTTAGTGTGTATTACCTAAAATCCTACTATATCAGAAAAGCAGTGCTGGGTCCTCTAACTCCCTTCCCATGATTTGATTAGGGTTTAGAACAGTGATGCAGAACCTCCTTACTTAAACTCAATATACTGAGTTTCCATAATTGATTACCACCACATAAAAACTGACACCTAGTCATTCATCCACACCTGATATTTGGAAATGCTCTCAATATAATATAATCTATTATATATAGCTCAGTATACAGAAACTCTATATTGACCCTACAAGGGCTGTATACTATAGCACCAACTGCTGCTATCCATCTACTCTTTCAAGATAGAAACTGGGCTATTTTAGGATTACAGTTATGGTTTATACTTGGACGGTTATAACTACACATTATGTACGTCTATATACTACCAATAAGACTATACTCTACTAATTACCCTTGGTAAAATCACATTTTTAATCGTGCTAATCACTGTACTATATATAATATTCACTTATTCTGTTTTATTTAATATTCTTAATACAGGTTATTTTATTATATACCTAATAAAAGTTAATTATGAACTAAATCATCACTACTAATTTATTGTATATGAGAGTGCAGCATACAGAGACCTGTCTCTTTTTGCAATGAAGTCTATCTACAAGCCTGAAATCTGCACCAAAAGTGTCAACAGATTGTTTTCATTTATTGGCATGCAGAACTAGACTGCAAAAATAATGTTTCTGCGCAAAAATGAAGTGCATCAAAATCATCCAACAAGTTCAACTTGACGTAAACTCTAAAAAGCTTGTTATTATTGCTAGGTATAATTACTGTAAATTGCTATGTATTAACCAAAAATGTATTGGTCATAGCCTGGGTGTTTGATCACATTTATTATTTCCACAGTATAGCTATTATAAATAATGTTATACTCATAATTCATATTTACAAGTTATAAATAATAATAACAAATACGTATACTCTTGTTTTAATTTAAAGTGTACCAATCTGGGATTCAACATGATTTAAAAATTAATTTCAAATAACAAATTGTTTCATGTATGAAGGCTTTATACTGTACATGCGATGAACATTTTACGAATGTTTTTACTTCTTTTCAATACGAAAATGTTGACGTACTTCACAATTAAAATGAATTTGATAGTGCACAGGTGACATGATCTTTCATTCTACCTCCTATAAGAAGAGTTAAAAAAAAAAAACATGTATACAGTATGTCAAATGAGACACGTTAAACAATTTTCCATTCATACAGCTTTTCATAGCAACAGCCATTTCCTTTGGGCCTTGTGAAATCTTTTCAGACGCTGTCCCCATTTGTAGGTCAAGATTTGTTTTTTTTTCAGTCTATAAATCAATGTTTCAGAATTGTCAAACGTATTTCTCCCAGCATACCTTCCCTTTACTCCGTGCTTCATCCTAAAACCCCTTCGCATCAAGCAAAGCCTAACAACACGCCTATGCTTGTATATGATTGCAGTGAGCACACAATAGAAATACAATCTAAATTCTGTAATCCTAACCAATTTTTAAAGGCAGTGGTCAGTACATGGGGAAAACAAAGTCCGAAAACATTATCCTCCTTCAATGTCAATTACAATTATTACACTGCTATATATAATTAGGGGAGGCTGTCATTTGATTATCTTCACGTATTATCCATATTTAATAGGCATTGTTATTCCATATTTAAGGTTGTAAAAATAACATTTGTGAATTGTTTCATGAAAGGTTCTCTTGGGGTAAATCTAGACCATTTTTTCTTTCTCCTTCAGGTATTCTCTGAAGACCAGAGCTGTGACCATATGCAGTACTGTAGCTCAAGACATGCTTGGTTATTTCTGTGTTTCTATTCAGGAGTCTCTTAAGGGCAATTATACTGGGCACTGAGGAATTTTGACTTGGAATGAGAATAAAGAGAGTATAATTGCCACTGACCTGCATGATTGATCATTTTTTTAATTAACCAGTTCACTGACAGAATGATTCCTGTTTCTGCACCCCCCTTTGCAGCTATGATTGAATAAGTCATATGTTACATGTGGATAGAGATGAATCTATCTGATTATTCATCTTGCATTTGTTTCATATAAGTATTATAATGTCTAGCTGTTTAACACAATACCACATTTGTGTAATCAAGATCATATTCGAGGCATTGTACAGTACCTAGGTAAAAAAAAAGAAAATTGGATTTATAGAGTAATGATGAATCATAATACATGGTAATGTAGCACTAATTATGACAAAGATTTGCATTGGATTGCAAATACAAGGATGGCTATTAGAAGAAAGCTATTGTTTACTTTTTTTTATTACAATGTGCGTCTATCTTAAGCCTTCCAGTTTGTCTTCTGTATAGGGATTGGAGTACAATATTATTTTACAAGAATTACATATCCAGTAAAGTTCTTTAAGCTATAACGTTCTTTAAACCCAGATGGATTACCAGCTATGATGAGGAGACAGAGAAACCCCACCGCATCAAACAAAAACGTAATTTTATTCAACTGAAATTCTGTGCTTCTCTTAATAATTGTCAGGACGAGCTCACCACAAACGAGGCGGGACCGTGGTGCTGAGGTGGGATAGGATATAATGCCATGAGGGCACGTCTTGAGAGTAGAGTGGTCCGGGAGTCCGAGTCGGGGCAGGAGAGGTACGGATGGTAGAGGGTGCTGTTCGCCAAGTCCGGGGTTAGAGAGAGGGACGTAATCGTTTACCGTTTGCTGGGTTCGGGGTGCCAGAGGTGCGGAGAGTCGTATTGCCGTACGCCAAGTTTGGGATGCCAGAGGTGCGGATAGTCATAGGGGAAGCCGGTTCAGTACACGGGGAAGACTGCAAAACAAGACAAGACAAGACAGGACTAGGGGGGCAGAGAGTGATGAGAACAACTGGTTTTATGCTCAGCCAACGAGTCAGTGACACTGTAGGGTATATATAGTAGAGAGGGAACAATGGCAGCGCAGCAAGGTGGTGTGTGTGGAAGGGCCAGGCTACGGCAGGGATAGGTCCAGCATGAGTCCCAGGGGAGGAGCCATAAAGCCCAGTAGTAAGGCTGCATTTGGTTGTAGCAATAGTTTGAGGTGCTGTGCCTTTAAGGGGTTGGTGCGCCTCCGTGTGGCCGCGCCTCTGTGTAGCTGCGCTTGCGAGCGCGTGACCGGGCATACCCGCTGGCCCAACAGTAGAAGAAGAGCATTGGCGTGCGCGCGCCCACGTGGAGCTGTGAACGGCGTTCTGGACGGAGGCTGCCTGCGTGCTGTGGGGTCACCCGGCGGAGCTGCAGGTGTGTGGGGAGCACGCCGAGGGCGGCGTGACTCCTGGACCCTTACAATAATTTGGTTGAGTAAACAAAAATATATTTAGCAATTAATGAATAGTGAAACAAAGTTAAACAAATGTTCCCTTTTCAGGCATCCCTGATTATTGAATAGTGAAAGTGTTCCTTTTGGCAGAAGTCCAACCTCATCGGTGTAGTCCCACCAGAGTTTTATTTCCTATTAAATGGCAGTTAGTGTAAGTTTTACCTGGACGGGTCTTTAATGCAAAAGTGCTATTTCATAGTGCTGTATGAATCAAGATCTTTATGTAATGCTGCTTTTCAAGCCTGCACTAGCCTCTGTTCAAGTTAGCTGGGAAGGAGAGTTGATTTTTTTTAATGTAAGGTGTTGGCTGTCAGCATTTCTGAGCAGGTCACTTATGAAGACTCCTTCATGCATGAATCAATAGGGCTCACTCGGCAGAGCACAGGTTTTCTCCTCCAATGAGGCAATAAATGATCCCCAAGAAGTTTGCAGATGGTAGTAACCGCTAAGGTAATTAAAGGGTCAACTCATTCTGCAAGCTTGCTGTGAGGCTTAACCACCCTCCCCGGGGCAACTACAGTACATCCTTCACTCACCCCATTAAAACACCAGTAACTCCTTAATTACCTTAGTGATAGTGCAACATTTTCAAGTGTAACATTGAAAGTGTCTGGAGTTAATTTTGGAGATTAATCTTTAATCATGGATGTATTCTGAATATCTGGACTAATATTCTGATCTTTTCAAACAGGTATGACTGGTCTGATTTCTATCTAACAACTGAAGGAATTTTAATCAAATTAACATCTACCTGGTATGGCTTGTCTGATTTCTATCTAACAACTGAAGGAACTTTAATCAAATTAACATCTACCTGGTATGAGCTGAATAGGCAGACCCCTCCCTTAATTGTTAGTCAATTGAATGTGTTTAACTATATAAGGCAGGCTCTTTTGGCTGTGAGCCATATGGCTGCGCAACATTTTAAAGTGTAACATTGAAAGTGCCTGGAGTTAATTTTAGAGTTGAAATTGGAGGTGAAGATTAGAGGAAGATCTGGACTCTGCACAACAACAACTCTGCAGCTGTGAGAACTTGATTTTCTAAATGCTATTATTCTTTGTACTCTTCCTATCCTCCAATACCTGGACTGTCTCCTCCTGCATCTCACCATGCCCTCCCTATTGCTTTTTTTTTTGGTTACTGTTTGCTCACTACTTTGTGATTGTCTCTGTTCTCTCCAATTTCCCCACTCGCCACTGCACCATTATTTATACACTTCTCTCCCAACAACTTCTTTACCCCTTAATAAAAAGCACCCACACAAATCCTCTATTCACACCCTCTGTCTACTCCTTCCTGCTGCTGGGGATCTACCCTAAGCCTGAACCAAGATACACACCTGATATCACCCATGCAGCTTGCCATCTCTTCCCCTGTAAATGGTGTTAACCTTCTGATTTAATACTGACTAATCTTAAAACTCACCCCACAAGTTAAGCATCCCAACAGCCTGCACTCATGGTTACTGTCCCACACTCAGCCACTCCTACCACCCATTGTGGTCAAGCACTGCCATACACAGTACTTATTCCCTAACCTGCTGTCTCTGTAAGTCTCCCACCATACCTCTTAGATTGTAAGCTCTTCGGGCAGGGATTTCCTTTCCTATTGTCTGATTTTGCTGCACTTATTGTATCATTTTAATTCCCTGTACTATATTCTTTGTGAAGCGCTGAGTACACTTTTGGCACTGTATGAATAAAGACATACAATACGATTTATTAATCTAATTAGTATTTTATTGCACTGTACTGTATATTTGAATGGGCAAAAGCACTAGTAGCCATATTTAGCAAATAAGGCTTTTACCCATTCCTGTGTGGTGGTGGGTTTTTTTTGGGGGGGGGCAAAGGGGGTGGGTGAAAGGGGTAGTTGCCACAGGTGGGTGGTTAGGCCTCCTGAGTGAGTAGTGGGAGGGTTTAACCACTTAAAACTTTAGTGGTTGTAACTGCTAAGATAATAAGGGGTTAACTCATCTCACAACCCTCCCAGAAGGCTTAACCACCCACCCTGGGGCAACTACAAGCTTAACCTACTCCCTCTATATTTTCTTAAGATCACTCTATGGGTCACTGACTAGTCACACTACCCATAGTAATTGAGAATGTATGACCAATTTTTGGAGGTGGGGGTAAAAGCTAGAGGCAGTCAGTAAGGTGTTCGGGTCAGTGGGCTTAGTGTAAAAGGTACCGTAGTGAGAATGGGTAATTGAGTGATAGTGGATGAGGGGAGAGAGGTGTAAGAGAGGGAGGGGGAGAATAATTGAGGAAGAGAGGGGGAAAGAGTGAGAGACAGAGGGGGATAGAAATATTGGTGTTAAAGGGTGCTCACAAGGCCGTTGACATGGGGGGGTGTACGGTGCCAACTCGGGGGATAGGGGATGCGGGGTTGACATGGGTAGGGAGCCCCAGGCAAAGCTCTAGTCCTGGACATCAGGAAATCTGTTGGCAGTCCTAGTTACACGCAAAACATATGGGGCAATAAATCGCATTTAATGTGGTTAGAGACTTGTTCAGTTCCTACATAGTACCTGTCCACAACATAAACAGGTCATCTCTATATATTCTATAGAGAAGAATATGTTTATTGTGGATGTTGAGGATATGTGCTGTTTCATACATCCCCATGTAGATGTTGGCTAATGTTGGAACCCATTAGTATCTTTCATTTAAAGTAGTAATGAAATTCAGATTTGAAATAGTTCTGTTTGAGAGTTGCTGATCAAAAATCTGATAATAAATCTACATAAATTCTACAGTCTAAGCTGCACTGGCAGAGTTATTGGTTATTGGTAATGGCCATACCAATGACTGTAGGCCACCTGGCGGATACGCGAAGAATTGCAATCAATTAAATCCGAACTATTATCATTAAACAGATCAAGCGCGGGTGACGCCGGCATTAATGTGACATGCATACGGCATGAACGCCGCATGAACCCGGCGAAGCGCGTGGCATTCGGAAAATGTCACCGAAAAATAACCGAGAAGTGTTAAAATAAAAGTGGCCGCGGCTGTAGGTATGATGTTGGGTAACCTCTAAGGTGATTATAATGGTATTGGTTGACACGTGGATTGCCCTGAAGAAGTTTGAGAAAAGTGGTTGTCATTAAAATAACTGTGAAGGTTTTTCACTACTGCTGGACCCCAAAGTCCAGGTATTGTGCCAAAGGTTGACATAATGAATTGTGTGTCAAGATTATTTGGTGAATATAGGTTTATATATTTTTTGGTAAAATGTTTGTGACAGGTTGTTTTGGGTAATCTTGTCTAAGGAAGTTGATTTTTTTTCTCCTTGCTAGCTGCTGGCTAATCCTAATTTCAGTAAATCCTCTATTATGTGCTTAAATGGTATAATGGGGTCACAGTCAAGTTGTGATTTGCCTTTGTGTCTCTAAATTGCGGTAGGACTTCTGCTCTGTAATTCAAGTCGTAATTAATGATGACAAGGCCATCTCTTTTGTCAGCAGGTTTGATGATTATTTCTTTGTAAGAACTTTTATTACCTGCCATCATTTTTGCTTATGTTGCATTCTGTATATCTTGTGTGTAAATGCATAAACGTTTTGATAGGTTATTTGAAGGAGGTTCAAAATTACTTTTAGGTCTGAAAGGGACAGCTGACTGCGGACTTGGATGTTTATGATAAAACTGAGTTTCTGTTTCTGTTGGTGTTGTAGTTTATTGAAATCCACAGTATATTCAATAGATTTGGGTTTGGCAGTAGGTACAAATGAGGGGCCCTTGTTTAAAACACTTACAGAAGTTATGCTCCCCTCACCCAATCCTAGTTCCACCTCTGTGTCCTCGTCATTTATTTTGGGAGGTGATCTTGTATGTACAGTAACAAAGAAAATGGTGCACTTCTCAAAGTGCGCAAAATCTTTATAGGAACACGATAAAAAAATGCAGGACTACAAAGAAGTCTCTCTAATGCGTTTCGTGCTGGCAAGCTCTTTGACAAGCCATTTGCCAGCCAAAATGCATTAGAGGGACTATTTTGTAGACCTCTCTTTTTTTTTTTTATCATTTTGCAATAAAGATTTTTTTAATTTGCTGTGCCTTCCAGCCCTTTGTTTTTTCTTCACTTTGAGCAGTGCATCACCTTCGTTCCTGTATCTGTTCTACATCCAGGCTGTCATCATGCCAACGCTTCCCTTCAGCGGCAATCATATCCGTAAATTCACTTCGTTTTTCTTCAATCAAGCAACTGTGAACTGTGTTTCTTTAGTTAGCAATTTGGTGCATGTAGGAGTGGCTGCGGACAGGTGGGGGATGAGATCGCATGGACTCCATGCGCTAGTCAGTCTCCACGGTCTCATTCATACCAGTGTTGGGGCCAGCCATACACATAGGTGACTTATTATACTTTACCTCAACATGTCTTAAATGATTGATTTAACAAGCCAACATTATTCTGAAGGAGGCACCAGAATTATTTGAAGACCATGTTCTCATACAGTATATTGTATGTTTGCTGTTTATCTTGTGACCACTGACTTTTAGATTTGTTTCCACACTGGTTTTGTATGGGAACTGCACGTTAAAACTCCTGGAGAAGGTTGGAATGTAAATGCTTGAGGATTAGTTTTCCCTCTGTGGTCACTGAGGTCTGTCTCACTGCTGACACTGTGCCATATTCCAGAGGAATCGCTTGCCTTGGCTGGAAAAATCTTCATTGGCTGCCACCTAAAGCTCCACAAGGGGGTCTCACCACATCTGAGGTGAACCTGGAATAAAGCACATCCATATAGACCCACGGAGAAGGGTTGTTCTCATAAAGCTTAAAAAACCTCGACCCTTGTGAGTGTATGAACTATGTTATAGTTTTGGAGACAGTTTTTTGAAAACTTTACTGCACTATTTGTATTTTTCTGTTTTTATTCCTACATATAAACCCGAGAGGATTTGCGTCCTGTTTCATGTTGCCACAGCCACTTAAGACCAGTTTGGAAAGTCTTGAAACTGGAGCAGCATTTCACTGGGATTGTATGTATTATATATTCACCATTATGTATTCTTTGATCTGTGAAGTCACGTATGCTTATTTTGCTTGTAGTGTGAGTTGGTTGCCTAGCAAATATTTTGGCACCAGCCTGTACACCTTTTTATTTTCATGGGTAAACAGGGGGTATTTAGTTAGTACCGCTGCTTTAATTTTGTCTTGAAATAATCCATGTAGGACCATAACATCGATCTTTCCATAAATTACTCCCTTAAGTAAGACCATGTGAGTTCTCCATTTTTCCCGTTTTAGATATATAACTGGAAATGTATCAGTGTTGTTTAGCACCCATGGCAGTATACTGATTTTGTGTGGAGTGCTCCTTTTTGTTTTGGATATACCAATCTACAGTATCTATATATTTATCTACTCTTTCTTCCCCTGGGACCCCAGGTATAGTAGCCCTGAGGTAACCCCTTCACAGGGTCACACCAACAGCACTGACATACTGTATAGGGTATGCAGAATACACATTTAGTAAGCTCACCCAAATTCAATTGTTCTGAATCAATATATAGGTAAAACATAATGCACAGCAAATTGCTGTTTTAAAAGTCGTGATAATTAGTCAGATGGTACTTGGTTTAGGAGACGTGACACACTGAAATTATTTTTTCTTTAAGTTTACCAGGCATATTGTAGTAGGTACTCCTTGATATTTAAGTGATCAAGCTCTTTAAGCACTTGATGTCTCTAATTATTATTACTATGTAAACAATTTATGTACAGTATTTAAATTCTTAGACATGCAGTTAAGAGTACAATGTGTCACTTTAAGTTTCAAAAATTATTTATAACAGGAATTTCCAGGCAGCTGTCAAAATAACTTCAAGCTAGTTCCAAACTGAGATTTACATTTGTAGTATGTTGTCCTTTTTTCGTGCATCATAAGTGAATCTTTAGTCAAGTGTTTTTTTTTTCATATATCCACAAAGCTGTTATTGACTTGGTGAAATTAAGGTAACGTCTCGTTAGTTGCTAACGAGGATCTTCAAAACTAACTAATGATGTGTTAATTTCTCTTTTCAGTCATAACGAGCCCTTGCCTTACTATAACGAACATTAGTGCTTATGATATGCAAAAGAGGTGTTCCTTTTAAAGACGCATATCCGCAGAGCTTCGTTATAGTTAACGCAGGGATGTTATGCTAGTTAAGTCATAGCTAAACTTGCCGTTACTCACATACAAACCCTTCAGAAAACTTTTGTTGGTGTAACATCATGTTCTAATAGCATTACATTTTTATAATTCTAACATAACTTATCACTCAAGCAACTTTTTAAAAAGACCATCAGTTACCATTCTTTTTAGATTGAACTTCCAAAAAAAAAGTAACAGGTTTTATTATTGGAAAAAAGGATGAAAACTGAAATATAATGTACAGTATAATAACAATAACATATGTACAGTATGTCACTCAGATACAAAATAACTGAATAACAAGGTCCAGAGGGACCGGTGATCCAGAAAAGAATCCCTACTTACAAGCACTCAATATCATTCATATGTAGAATAAAAATATTAACAATAACCAGCGTCATGTACCTGAAAGTATCTGCCCAGGGCCCTGGTCCATGTGATAAGATAACGATCTATCACTGGGTATTGCAACTGTGTCTGTGAAATGGTAGTCTGCCGGAGCAGCAATGACGTGCCTCTGGAAGCAGGCCTGATGCTGTTTTTTGTTAATATTTTTATTGTATTTAGCCTGTCAAGTAGAGGTTTGTTTATGGTGACAATTGCATTGCAATGGGGAACTAACGCTCCTGGTAGCTGCTGTCGTGTGGACACTCCCCTGTTTACCGGGGTTGTGCACTGTATTGTGGCTTCACAGGATTTATTCTGTTGACCGGGAGCCCCAGTAACCATTAATGCTCACTTACCATTTACAGGGGAAGTGTTAGAGATACTATCTGTATTACCATAGCTTTCATTTTAATCATCCTATAATTCTGACCTACAGTATACAAGAAGAATACCAGTGCCAGTGCCAGGTGTGTCTGTATGTATGTGTCTATAAATATATTTATATTTATTGACCCTGGCATATTACATTGTTCCCATCCACACATCAGTGTTAAACGCAATACAATTAATGCAACTGGTGTGTTTTTATCCAGCTTGTACCCTGACCTATCTACCCTGGTCTATAGTAACCGTTATTGCCACGGTCTGTGCTGATCCGGTCCAAGAGAACCATTCTTAACACGGTACTCACTGGAGGGGTTTTTCTTTAAACTCCAGACTATAATCAAAGTCAACGCCGCAAATTTGTAACTGTTATTACCACAGTATGTGCACATTGGAACCATTCCTACCACGGTTTACTAAATTTATAGCTTGTATTGTAGCGTGGGGGTGAGGGGGGGGTGGAGTTGGTTTAGAAACTCCCTTCCTCCTAGTAGGCTGACTTCGGTCCACTGGCTTATTCAAATTCCCCCCAGAGCAGCATTGCTGTTTCATACAGGACATTTCTTAAATCCCTATATTTTATATTTTGATACTATTAAAAGTTTTTTTTTTAGTATTGCTACATATTACTACATATTCAACTCACAATCTACTAACCATGCATCCATCTAAATTACTTTTCTACATACAGATTGAGTGCTTGCAAGTAGGGATTCTTTTCTGGATCACTGGTTCTTCTGGACCTTGTTGAGTTATTCTGTATTTATATGTGTCTTTGTATCTATATGTGTCTGCACTGTTCACTCCTACTATTTTGTGTAACCATTTACACCCACCAGGGGTGCTGGTATCCCACTCTTCTTTCTATGTATGTCACTCGCAGGATAAAGCGCCATCGGGCGTGAAACACGTAAGAGTGCTTTTTAATTCTGCGTTAATGTGCCAATAAACTTTTGAACAGCTTTTCTTACCAACCCTTGGTGTATTCTGCTGATTGTGCACCGCCAATTTTTCTCCTCCATCTCATATACCGGATACCGACAGGAGCACATCGACCACGGCACACTACGAAGGAGATCCCATAAGTACCTCTCAAGTCTCTTTTTTTATTGTGACTCCACAGTTATGGATTCAAATGGAGATGGTGCCCAGACAGGATTTTGTGACGAAGACATCTGGACAACAGTATAGTAGGTCTATTACTCATGGAGTTAAGACCTAGGCTCCTACTTAGTCACCGATCGTATAATCTAAATATAAATACATGCTCTCTATTATTATTCTGAGGCTTTCTTTTATTTCTCTGCACTTATTGGGATTTATGTTCTTCCCTCTGTGTGTGGACTGACACTTAATAGCTATACATTAAGACAGTCTTTGCAACACTGTTGAACTTTGTTTCCAACTGTACAGCATGAGTTTTTGTTTATGCGCTGATCTGTTTGTCACGTACTGTACAAACAACTCTGTTCTGTCCCTGGCAGGATGTCAGATGCTCACGTGATAGTCCATCTGGTCTCCCGTGCAAAACCGCTGGTTCCAACCTGCTACCATAGGAAATCTGGATTAAAGGAAACGGCTGCAACAGGACAATGTTACCACAATTCGTATTGATTGGTATTTTATTAAGCGTCCGTGCAGGGACATCAAGTATCAAACACAATGTTTCAGGGACGATACAACCATCCTTTGTCAGGTTTTAGGAGTAGCTCTTTCTGTAGCATTTCTTTATATACCTATAACATTAAGCTGTGTCTAAAAAAGCGCAGCAGAGGATTGCCTCGTACTGTAGAAAAACATATAATGCTAAAATAAAGCAAACAATAAGAAGAAAAACAGTCAATATGGAGGTGTATAAATGCTTACCTGGGCTGGGACTGTGAAGTTCTTATCCTCTGAAATGCCCCTCTCCTATCCTCCATAAAGCTTGAGCTGATGGTAAGTGTGGGGCTCGATGTGTTTATTGCCAACTGTGTATTGTAATGCACATTTTATTTTAATGTAGTATATTGTTCCAAATGGGCAAACGTGCTATTAGCCTTCATCCTGACAGGGCTAAGTATAACGTTTATTTTCTACATTTATATATATTTAAATGAGATTAGTACTTTATATATAGTACTACTGTAACTGGATTTAATATAAATCTAAAGAGAAAACATGAGCACACCAACAAGTGTTTTTAAATAATTAAATGTTTTATTTGCACACAATAGATAATAAAGTAAAAATGAATAATGCAAAATACAAAGTCATCTCTTCTTCCAAATATATAATCTCCTTGTCTTTGTCTTCTTCTGGCTGGCTTTTCTTGAACATCTTGGTCTGTAAAGAACGGGACAATATTCAATATTAATAATCGCACCTTACTTTTTGCGTTTTTGCGGGTGGGGGAGAAAAAGCATGGCATAGGTAGAGCACTTTACATTAGGACTAGGGGTTTACATTAGGTTTTTAGGGGTTTGGGGAGGGGGGGGGAAAGAAAATGGCATGCATGATTTTAACACAGTGCATTACCTGGCAGTATTGCTGGATGAGTTTCCTGCACCAATGGGGGAGTTTCCAGCGCGTTGTCTGCACATGCAAAAAAGTAATTGAAAAAACAGAAAAGAAGAATTAACTAAATATTTAAAAAAAAAAACTTTTTTTCCCATCTTTATTTGAAAAAAAAAACATTTAAAATAGTAAATCGGCCACCAGGTCGTTGGACCTCCAGGGAAGAGCCCTTTTATGCCTCAAAAGGGCATTGATGGTTTCTCTCACGCTTTTGAAAACAGACGCGTTCAAATAGAAATTACGCTGGGTTGTTTTGCCAGGCATTTTAAAACCATTAAAAACATCCAGCATGCGGATGACCGAGCTGGATCTGGTGCAAGGTGTGATGGTGCCATCCGGTCGAGCATCGGTGTGGCTAAGTGATGGAGGAGAGCGGGGGGTGTCAGGACGAGCCTCGGCATGGTTGGGTGATGGGGGAGATGAGTGTGGGCTTTCCAGTTGGGCAGCGATCCATGGAAGAAGATGTAAGAAGGCACAATACAGTATCAGGACAAGAGTTCATTCAGATAGAGATCAGCATTTGACATGCTGTGCAATATGTGTCATCTTTTATGCATGGTGTCCCTGACGTCATTTGTTGGCTGGCATGCACACGTGGTACAGATGTCAAAAGTGGGCGTATACTTTACTTGTAGAGGGCCATTATAAATACACCATCACTTCTGTTGACTCATTGCACATTGAATACTGTATACATTGAATATACTGTACATTCCTCTGTGCTTTATTTCTTTTCTAAAGCAGCGGTGCCCAGAAAAGTTATTTCAAAGGATATCAGCATGAGATTACTGTAGATGTATAAGAAAGGCCATGGAATTATGCAGATCAAACGCTGGCTACTTGGTTTGGGCATCAAGTTAGTACATAGCACTGTCTGCTATCATGCCCAATGACAGGCTAAAAGTGTAAACAGGACTTACCGGATGACAACAGAGTAAGTACTGTATAGTACTGTATTTCGCATCTAATTATTTGTTGGTGTCATAAGCAATTTTTTTCCCTTTTTGTCTTTGCCATTTGTTTTGAGCCTAAAAAGGATACATTTGAGAGAGAAAAAAAAAAGAATGTGATAATTTTAAAATGTCACAAACAATTTGCACTGTAAATGATTAAGCCATTTCAATCTGCGTTTTGACGTGTTTTCTTCCCCTTTTGTCTTTGCCAGTCATTTTGGGCCTAAAATGATACATTTTAGAAAAATAAAAGTGTATGTGTGCCGAGTATGCGCATTTTAAGTGAAACTTCTTTGTCTTTTGTAACTGTTTTGTCACAGAAATTTCAGTGCCAAAATGCAAAGAAGTTTGACTTACAACGCATATTTTGTTTTGGGAAATCCTATTTTCAAGTCTCAAAATGTCAGAAGTATGTGTTCAAGGTTGGAGAGGCTAAGGCTGTTTGCATATAAGATTGTGTCATCTGCATACTGTACATGTGTATTGAAGCTCCCTTACAAGCTGTAGGAAGATCATATATGAACACTGAGAAGAGAAGGAGCCCCAGAACAGAGCCTTGCGGGACACCAAAGGTGATATCCAAGGGGTTGGAGCTAGAGCCCGAGATATACACATGTTGGGATCTACCTAATAGGTAGGACTGAAACCAGTTTAAAGCATGCTTCCCTATGCCAGAGCATTGGAGTTTGTTAAGCAAGATAACATGATCAACAGTATCAAAAGCCTTTGCAAAATCTAGGAATATTGCACCAGTGAGTTGTCCCAGTTTCATTCCACACTGGATTTCACTGCAAACTTTTAGCAGGGTAGTTACGGTGGAGTGTTTGGGGCAAAAGCCAGATTGGAATTGGCTATGGAAGTTTGTCTTGGTATAGTAATCGCTTAATTGGGAGTGGACACATTTTTCCATGACTTTGGATCGTATTGGGAGAAGAGAGATTGGCCTGTAGTTTGAGACAGTGTTTCTGTCCCCACTTTTGAAGATTGGGACAACTCTGGCAGTTTTCCACGTCTTAGGGATATGGCCTGCAGGTCTATTAATAGGGTAGGGTACGGAGGGAGAGAGCCCCCGCCTCAGCCTAGTCAAGCATTCGTTGGTCTTCAGTGTTATAGTAGTATTAAATGGTGCAAATGGGGATGTAATTGATGGGCAACAAAAGAGAGAAAAGAAACCTCACTGAATACACTCGTAGAAATGTAATGAGTACATTTGAAATGTGGGTTTAAAACATTTTATTAATCAATAATATAAAATTTAGTTATTAAGGGAACAAGTAGAAAAATCCATGACCAGCCCTTCAAAACTTTTATACTTATTAAAGCACAACGTTAGTTGTTATTGGTCATATAAGAAAAGGCCATAACATCCTGTCTTATCAGTAATCCATTATACAAACTTTCTCCAATGCAAATATATTGCTCATTCAATGTTGCATCAGCCCTTACAGTGGGCTTATATTATCTAAAACATAGAGAGTAGAAATTGTATTTCAAACACACAAAGTGTCTGTATGCACTGACTCACTGTGTACTTACTGAGCTATTGCATGAGCATTTCTCAAATATATAAATAATACACTAATACACTGAAAGTATTGTATACATGGGAGGTGTCAGACGAACATATTAAGCTCATAATCACACCTTGTCATTTAAAATAAGCATATAACCATACTTAGCAAGTGGTTTGCAGTAAGAGGAACACACTAATTGTGTGGTTTTAGTCCTCAGGACACGATTCAAAGACCGTATCCAGTTATAACTCATTATTAACTGCTTGCAAAAGACTGCAGTTTATAGCATACTATTAATACTAGGATTGTGCTGTTAATATTGATCACATGCAGACAAAGAATGCCGAACATGGTGATGCCTAAGCACCTTATTTAAATAGCATCAATGGTTTCTCTGCTGAATATTAAACTCTGCTACGGCTGCTATAATAAGACACAACGTCTTATAAGTGAGCTCGTAAAGATAGAATGCATGTATAGCAGCTGCATATTATGTAGCATTATAAGATCACCCTCAGTTCTCAAATGCCAGTTTTACAACTATGATATGACCTGCAGACAGAATAGAGTTGACTATGGAAGCAATTTGTTTGATAAGACTTGGGGTACCAAGTCTTAGGAACTTACAATGCATTAAGTCAGGGCCACATTGGCTGCTTAGTTTGAATTTGAGGAGCACTTGTGTAATCTCCTCTTCAGATACTGGGACAAATTGAAAATTGTGTGCAGTGTTGGGAGAGGGTGGGCTATAGGGGTACTCTCAGAATGAGGTTCATGTTTGTTGTTTGGGTTGCGTTTCGCTAATAAGTTAGTAGCACACCCCACAAAGTAATCATTGAATCTTATTCTGCGTAATGGAGCATGTGTATCACAGAGTTTTAAGAACTCGGATTGGAAATAGTTGAGCGCAGAATCAGGGTCGGGAATTAAGTTGATTCTGTACCAAGGGTTGTTGGTAAGGTCAGACAGAAATCGTTGTGGGTTAAAATTTCTAAATGTTCTAGTGAGGAGAACTTTAGGGCTTGATTGGGGTGGTTTATTTTTCCTAACACCTACACTATTTCCTATACACTACATGACACTATTGCATGGTCACTGAAAATGTCAGGAAGGATGCCAGAGGATTGGATTCTGCTGGGATTTGAGGAGAAAATCCAGTCTAACAAGGAATGGTTGTGAGATTTCAGGTTTGTCCATGTGGGTTGGGAAATGAGTTGCCTTAGGTTAAGTGACTTGAGTTGTATCTGAATTTTGTGGTTTTTAGGGTCGAGCCAATTGAAGTTGAAATCCCCAAGAACTAGCAGCTCACTCTTCACATTCAGAGAGGAAATGGAGCCAAGAAACTGGGTGATATCAGTCAGGGACTGTTGAGGGGCTTTAGGGGGGCGGTAGATGCCAGCAACCAATATATGCTTAGAAAAGGGGAGGCAGATTTTGTCAACTAGGATTTTAAAAGAGGATGGGCTTGGAGGTCAATTTAACAGTGCAAATTATAAGGTGTCTGCAATATAAAATAACACCCCTTCTCCTCTATTTAACCTATCTTTCCTAGAAATGGAATATCCCTGAAGGGTTTTAGAGGGAGCCATATTTCTGTGAGAACGATGTCTTTGGGTTTATGCATAAGGCACCATGCCCTTAGTTCATCCACTTTGGGCAACAGGCTCCGGATATTTATATAGGCAACAGATAGACCTTTTTGGAATTTGAAGGGGGTATTCTCAGATGTATGGGACTGAATGAGCAGTGGTTGGTGTGCTGGTTTTCAGAGTTCTCCACCAACATTCAGAAGATAGTGCAAGGCTTTTGAGTAATCCAGGGTTGAACCCCTGGTTGAAAAACACTGATCTATACTATAAAATTTTCAGTTTATATCTCCCGCACCACGTGGGCCAATAGAAAGCCACAACAACATCTGTTACCTGGCTACTTATTGGCCTGTGTGATGCGGGGGATTTAAAAACCAGGAAGTATCAGAAAATAATGGGGTTCAACTCAGGGAAAAACCTGGTTCCCATCCTCTAAAAAAGTGGGCTCTGAGGGGGAGACTGCTGCTTTAAAATACTTATAATTTCAGACATAATTTTAGATTCCCATAATGTCTCTTGATAAAAGCGGCCAGTTGATGAAAGCTTTTTGTTATTTCTAATATGCTAGTGGAATGGAATTGGTATATGGGGCAGGACCCTTGGGCATCTCCTATTATTTTCACTTCTTTGCATCACGCATCTTTGGTATGTCAGTGGTAAGACTTCTGCCTTCTATGGCATACATCAATCTATATTGCATTTATGCCAATCCCTACTTATTGTTTATAATATATATATATTTTCTTTGAATCTGAAATGTTCATAGGATGTGAAGATGCTTCTCTATTGTGAAGCATTGTCAGTTATTTTGTGAAAATGTATCTGGTATTTACTGTATAATCAGCTCTGAAAATACAACGGTCATTGTCATTCAGGAGAAATCAGTATAATGAAGCTTCACTTGTTCTGAGATCTAGTGCTGTATTTTTGTTACTGAGTTCTTATTGGTTTGATCTCTTTGTTAGAGCTTATAAATATTTATAGTGCAAAATACTTTGACATGTGGAATTGCTTTGTTATACTTGACACTAAACATAACTGTTATACAGCTATAAATCACACTGACTTTCTCTGTTTACCTTTCTTCCTCTCTGTTATTCCATCCAAAGTGGCAATTCTTGCAGAGGTGTAAATGTAATTTTCAGATTAGATAATATGATGGAAATTGTATAATAGTGTTGCCCTTCTGTGCTTTGACATCAGACACAAGGGAAAAAAGTGTGTGTGCCGAGCACGCGCATTTTAAGTGAAACTTCTTTGTCTTTTGTCACAGAAATTGTATTTGTGATGGTGATGTTTTAAATTAAAAATCAAAGCACAATTTCAGTGCCAAAATGCAAAGAAGTTTGACTTAGAACGTGTTTTAGCTATTTGCACTTCTATATTTATAGTGAACAAAACAAAGAAGATAACCCCTCCAAAAGCGCTAACCTACACTAAAAAATAAGTGCTAACAATAATGGGCAAAAAACAATGATAAGTACTCGTGCAACATCAAAGTAAATAATAAAATGCTGTGGAAAAAGCAGCTAGGTGACAATAATGACAGGTTATTCCAAACCTGATATACACAGTGAACAAACAATAATAAAGTCCCCAGCGCTAAAGTCCAAGATACCGTGATCTTTTAGGCAGTCTCTGGTCTTTAAGATGGTAGTTGGGCTCTGGTATAGATGCTCCAGATGGGATGATGTCCTTGATGTAGATGGATACACCGTATAATAAACGCCAATATGTTCAGTGGAGAGGATCTGTGCTTGCTCCCCTTCTACTCCGCTCCTCACACGAACCCCACGTGGAGACAGCTTACTGGAGGCAACCTCTATCCTCAATGGCGTCAGGGATGATTTCGTTACGGCACCTCCACCGATATGTGACAGGAATAGGCACAAAATAGTGTAGTATGAAGTGACCTTTATTTTCTAAAACACTATAAAAAGTATTAAAATACACTCACATGGTGCAATGGTAGATCGTATTGCTCAAATTGCCGTCCGCAGCTTGCAATTCCTAATGCCACGTCGGAGAGGCTCACTGCACACAGACACGCTGTCGACTCGGCGTGTGACGTCAGTGCTACTGGAAACTCTCCCTGCGGCAGGACTACGAATGCTGGGATGGCTCAAAAGACTAAGCTCCTCCTCTGGAATGTATCTTTCCTCATTTACTGTTCATACTGGAGTCTGCTCACTGCTGGTTGGCGATTCTCTGTGTTTGGTAAGCCTTATGTGTGGAGGCAGCTAAAAAACGATATACTTGCTCCCTTCATTTTTTCACCGGAGAGTAAGAAGTATGGTGTATCACTGGGACTGCCTCCTGTGCATGATATGTGGATAACGCTGAACCCTTTTACCCTTTATTCAGTGGCTTAGCGGGTATACTGTGCTTGTATTGATTTACTCATTGAGCAGTATATTATCAACTATGACACATATCTGTGTGCCATTTATCCACAGCAGATACTTTGAAGTTCAATTGACCTAAACCACAGACATTTCTACTGTACTGTATATCTTTGTTACATTCTAATCTGTGGATTAATTCAATGTTATCCTGTGGATGGATCAATAGTTTGAATGTTATACACGCTAGGGTATGATTTAGCATTTGTACACATCGAAGGGTAAAAGGTTACTTATATATTATATATTATAGGATGTTCTTTTAGAGTCAGGTGTACAGTATCATCTTGTAATTAGGTACAATGGTTAACTAGTCCTGTATGGTTATTAATCTGCCACTGTGCCCTGTCCTGACTGATTGTCTATCTCCAGCTGGAAGGTGATCTCCACCCTGAGAAGAGGTTTATTATCATTAACCCCTTCTTTTGGGGTGTGGGTTCACTGAGACAATAATCATCCCTGTATTTCTTGGTTGTATATCTACTTAACAATACAGCTTGATGTCATCAAATGTCTAATTGTTTTTTGCTTGCCGCATATATTTGCTTGTATTGAAAGGATAAGGTGCAGAGGATATATATCTATACTGTATCTCAAATAAAAAGATCACTTGTGAGCACATTCACATGTCTTAGGCAGGTCTGCAACGCTGCCTTTCACCATTATCCCCAGCATACAGTGCTTCCACTGCAGCAAGGGATTCTGGGAAATGACATGCAAATGAGCACACAATGTGTCACCTTTTGTCTGAAAAACCATTATTACATGGAGCCTATATAAGCTAATGCTCGCTGTTAACACAGCTTTAAAGCACAGCATGGGAATCAGATGCAAAGCCAGAGAAACCATTCACAGACATGTTTCAACCTTAAGGAGTATCATCAGTGTGAAGTCGGTTGTACTGCTGACTTTGCATTTTCAAATATATATATATATATATATATATATATATACCGCAAGAATTACCTAGGCTCAAAGGGAGAAAAAAGGAAGAAACATAGGGTAGTATGCCCTGACTCTTGCCAATTCACCAATGGTAAGGTGTGCACTCACAGTTATTTGGAAATGAAATGCCTTTTATCCACCCTGGGATCTGGAACTTTGTGTGATATTTCAAACCTCCTCCTCAAACTTCCAGGCTGTAAATACACTCAACACCAATCTGCCACCGGATCCTCCCGGTTAGCTTACAAACACACCTCCTCCGTCTCAGGGGTTAATTATGCACATGTAAGGGAAGGTAGGGGACACAAATATTGTGTAATTCCGTTTAATAATAAAAGTTTAAGAATACCATGATAAGTAAAAAAAACTCACATTCTATGAGCTCTTAAATAGCAGTTGAGAATATTAGAGCATCTCACACTCGTAAATGTCTCGTGAATCGGTATCTGCACGCACTCACGGCACTTGCTGTCCTGGAACCGGCGTCTCAGTAGACTCCTGGCACTTCCGTGTCACGTGGTTACGCCTCAGTCTCGCGAGATCTTTGCGCTCCTCCACTGATACTGGCACGGATGTCGCTCACGGCACACAAGCTGGATGAACGTCGTCTCTCTCCTGCACACACCGGTACAATGAACTAACACGCCCTACGCGTTTCTCCAGGGGCTGATATTTTTGTACCTATCCCTACCTTGGGTTATATAGTCACCTTCCGATCATGATTGGTTAATCATATATTGACTTAAGAAAGACTTCTCTATGCACAGGATATATACTTTTAACATAAGATACCTATCTTATTCACTCTGTTGTAACTTATAATAAAGAGTATAATAAATATATGTCAAAACTGTTTTTGGATATATTATTTCTGCACCACTCACATTAAATTAGAGGGATTAGCAGATATTTTATTACTTGCTACTGTATAATTCAATGTTCATAATAAAGAAATATACTGCATAAACAATGGATCAACTCACATTTAAACAATTTTATGTGTAACTACTATTATATATTATTCCCTATTCTTACTATATATTACTCTACCAAATATGATACATATTTAGTAATCAATATTTAATATTTTAATTACCCATATATATCAACACAAGCTTTGTACTTATTATGCTCCATAGAAAGAGAGAAAATTATTATAGACTAGATCATAATCATACTTCATTTATACAAACCACATATTAACCTGAAATAAGCTTATGTAAAACATTTATGTAATTTAGTTATTACTATTCTAATCAATACAGGCATGTGCTTATTATGCTCCACCTAAAGAGAGAAAATTCATTATAGTTTAGATCATAATTATACTACATTCGTAGAGATCATATATTAAATTGAAATAAGCTTATTAGAAACGCTTATCTCTATTGGTTATTAACCATAAGTTAGTAGTTTAAACAAACATCAGTAATAAAAATTTAGCAGATTCCTCACAACACAATCTATTAATTTATCATTATAATTAGAAGACACTCATTGTATTTTGTTGTTACATATACAGGTGCGCCGACGAGTATTCTAAAACTTGCCTTGGAAAATCTGGGGCAATCACCAACAAGACCCAGGTACATGCTGGGTACATGCTGCAACATTTCAGTGACATTTCTGCAGACAGACTAATGGCCCATCGGATTAATACAGCGGGGGTCCCTGGCAGTCCCATTCAAACTCCCTGGTGCACAGGCTAATCGGGGAGGTCGGGTGCGATTTCCTGTCAGAGCGTTTCAGAGCCTTCATTGTGGGAAGCACAACGCTCTGACTCTGATCCTATTTGATATTATATCATGTACCTCATTGTGCTATTCCTATTATAATGGTTCTAAGAGCCTTTTGACTTAAACTCCACTCATAGGAGTGTTTTGTCAGTATTTGCCAAGTGGTTCACCAGAAACGACCTACAGGCTCAGTAATTCCTGCACCTGTCGGTCTGGTGATATATTGTATGTGTACAGGGGCGTGGACAAAGTATATTTCTGAAGCAGAGCTTATGTCTAAACATCACCATTAGGATTACCAGTCTACTCCTGCCTTTCACCCCCACCCCCGTTCCTGCCTTTCACCCCCCACTCTTGCCTTTCACCCCCCCACTCTTGCCTTTCGCCCCCCCCACTCTTGCCTTTCACCCCCCCCACTCTTGCCTTTCACCCCCCCCCACTCTTGCCTTTCACCCCCCACTCTTGCCTTTCACCCCCCCCACTCTTGCCTTTCACCCCCCCACTCTTACCTTTCACCCCCTCACTCTTGCCTTTCACCCCCCTCCCACTCTTGCCTTTCACCCCCCACTCTTGCCTTTCACCCCCCCACTCTTGCCTTTCACCCCCCCACTCTTGCCTTTCACCCCCCCACTCTTGCCTTTCACCCCCCACTCTTGCCTTTCACCCCCCCACTCTTGCCTTTCACCCCCCCCACTCTTGCCTTCCACCCCCCCTCTCTTGCCTTTCACCCCCCCCCACTCTTGCCTTTCATCCCCCCCTCTCTTGCCTTTCACCCCCCCTCTCTTGCCTTTCACCCCCCCTCTCTTGCCTTTCACCCCCCCTCTCTTGCCGTCACCACCCGCGCACCCACTAAGTCACCCACCTGCGCACCCACTCAGTCACCCACCTGCGCACCCACTCAGTCACCCGTGCACCCACTCGCGCACCCGCGCACCCACCCGCACACCCACTCAGTCACCCACCCGTGCACCCACTCAGTCACCCGCGCACCCACCCGCGCACCCAGTCAGTCACCCACCCACGCACCCACTCAGTCACGCACCCACCCAGTCACGCACCCACCCAGTCACCTGTCTTTTGTGGAAAATATAAAAAGAAACGGGTTGCATTGTAATCTTTTTTTCGGTATGACAATAAGAAAACAGTTACGTTCAAGTTGTGTGCTAAAAAATTATTTTCCCTGGTAGGTGCACTATGGGTTGGGGGGGAGAGGGGTGCCCTGCTCCTTTCATTTGTCCTGGGCCCTATGCTTTCTGTTGACGACCCTGCAACCCTCCCGCCTGCGACTGGGGGGGGTGGAGAATCAACCCTCCCGCCCCTCCAGTGACCCACTGCTGCCGAACTCTGAAGGAAGGGGGGGGGAATCACTAACCAAAGGTGAGCACCGCCGCTAACCTCTAAAGGGGGGGGATTCCAACCCGCCCACCCAGGGAGACACCACCTAGCTGTGAAGGGGGGGGATCCCAACCCTCCTGGCCACCCCCCACCAGTGACCTGCCGCCGCCGAGCTATGAAGGCGGGGGGGGGGGGGGGAAAGAATTGGAGATGTGAAGGGGGAAATCGGAACTGTGAAGGGGGGGGGGAATCGTAGCTGTGAAGGGGGCGGGAAATGGAGATATGAAAGGAGGGGGGTGAGCGTAGAGCGAGGGGGAGCGGGAAAATGTTATCCCGTGCAACGCGGGGTATATCAGCTAGTATATATATATAAAGGCAACTTTATCAACACATCTTTGATAAAGTTGCCTTTGTTGCGACGAAACGCGTCAGGGACGTACCTTGCGACATTACGTCATCACGTTGCGTGCAGCCTTCACGGCCGGAGAGTGCATGGTGTATTATCGAGGCCAGCTCTGATACCACATTGAATGGAGGATTTCAAGTGAACCTGAGGGATCAACGCTGTCGGGAGCCTTGTTCCAGTCGATGTTGGACTGCATACTTGATATAAGACGTTACCTGCCTTGGTGGTGATTATATATCACATACTGCTATATTTACACTTGTACATTGTGAGTGTTTTTAATCCCCCCACCTTTTCCTTCCCCATATTAAATGTTACAGTGTTACACTATGGGGCGTGCGCTCTCTTTCTCTTTGTTCTTATTGATTCTGCTGTGGAACTGTTTTTTCCATTTGAGTGCTGCCGTGGACCCCTTGATCCTGTACATTGTCCTGTTGTCATCTTTCAGGACTTACCCTAGGGTTTGGACATTGAACTTGGAATATTTTACGTTATTACTGTTGTACTGGAGTGTTTGTTCTAGTATGTAATTATTTCACTATTAATGGTATTATTTGTAATTGTTTTATTTATATTTACATTTTTTATAGGTATTTTGAATCATTTTTTTCATTTTCACATATATATCTATTGTTATAAGTGTGGCGCTACTTATATCACTTTTTTCTTTATATATATATATAGTGCAGAATAAATGAGTTCTTCAGTATTACAGTAAATGATACCTTTTTTATTTGGACTAACAATTTATGTCATAGGACAAGCTTTCAAGAGTTTTCCTCTCTTCTTCAGGTCAACAATACTGATATACAAAGGTTTCTACGACTTAGACAGGGATTGGAAAAGAAAAGGAAAAAAAAAAGGAAGAATAAAGAATTCCAGGCACTGGAAAGGTGTTAACTGAGATAAGGAAGTTGAGAATTAGGGATGGGGGGGCTGTACATCCACAGCAGCCCAGAGGGGGAAGAGGATGCTGGGAGGGGGGGTAGGGGGGAAGGTATGGGATGGCACAATGGAAGGGAGGACCTTTACACAAATAATAATAGTGCGTGAGAAACCCCATGTCTGCATTAAGTCCACTTGTTTTGGTGTCAAAGAGTCTTAAAATTCTGAGCTGAAATGTTGTCCGTTCTTGGGTGCGTTTGAACATTCCATTGAGGATTTTGATTTTTAAATCCTTTATGGAGTGATCTGGTAGTGAGAAATTATGTCCCACTGGTGAGCAGTATCTTCCTTCTTCGTGGTGTAGTATAGAGTGTCTGTGCATATTCATTCTTCCTTGAAGTTTTTGGCTGGTTTCCCCAATGTAGCATCCTTGGTCACATTTGTTGCACTGAATCATATAAACCATGTTCCTGGATGTGCAGCTGTATGATCCTTTAACATTGAGGGTTCTATTGTTGGGACTGGCTGTGGGATCTTGGCATATATGTTTGCAGAGTTTGCAACTTGTGTTGTTGCACAGTTTTTTGCCATTATCAGTGTCTTTAAGTTCGTTGTGAAGTTATCTGTTGACTAATTTCTGTTTGAGGTTTGGTGGTTGCCGATTTCTTTTAATGTCACATCCTCTTCCAGCATGGGTTGCAGATCTTTGATTATTTTTCATATTCCCTCTATGGCAGGGTTGTATGTGGCCACTAGTGGTATGCGTGTGGTTGGTTCTCTGCCTGTATTGTAGCAGGTGTTCTCGTAGGGCTTTTAGTGCAGAGGTAATAGTTCTGGCAATGGTCTTTGGTTTGTATCCCTTCTGTATGAACGATTCGATCAGAGTTGTGAGATGCCTGTTTCTCTCTTCAGTGTCAGAGCATATGCGGTGGTATCTTATAGCCTGGCTGTATATGATACCTTGTTTTGTATGAGTGGGATGGAAGCTGGAGTTGTGGAGGTAACTGCATCTGTCTGTTGGTTTCTTGTATACAGATGTGTGTAGTTTGCGATTTTTCAGTGTTACTGTTGTGTCTAGAAAGTTTACTAGGTTTGCAGAATAATCCATTTTGAGTTTAATTGATGGATGGAATGAGTTCAGGGACTCATGGAATTGTTTTAGGTTTCCTTCACCCTCTGTCCATATTATAAACAGGTCATCAATGTATCTGTAGAATTTGTAGGGTTTGTGGGGGCATGTAGTTAGGAATCTTTGTTCAAGATTGGCATATTGCAGTGCCATTGTGCCATCCCATACCTTCCCCCACCCCCCTCCCAGTATCCTCTTCCCCCCTGTGCTGCTGTACAGCCCCACCCCAATCCCTAATTCTCACCTTCCTTATCTCAGTTTTAACACCCATCCAGTGCCTGGAATTCTTTATTCTTCCTTTTTCTTTTCTTTTCAAATCCCTCTCTAAGTCGTAGAAACCTTTGTATATCAGTGTTGAGACCTAAAGAAGAGAGGAAAACAATTGAAAGCTTGTCCTATGACATAAATTGTTAGTCCAAATAAAAAAGGTATCACCTAATACGGAAGAACTAATTTATTCTGCACTAACACGGATATTTCCGTTGTTGTATACATTTGCCACGCCCAGTAGAACTCTTTTTTGACATAAATATATATTCATGATGTGGTGGGTGTAGGAGTTTGAGCTAGTTGGGAATGTGTGTTGGTAGACCTACCCAGCCTACCTACCCAGCCTAGAAATATTTCAAAGCAAGTATAGACCAACCTCACACCCATAAAGTTTGAAACATGTCTGTGAGTGGTCAGTACTTGATTTGCTAGTCCCATGCTGTGTTTAAAAGCTGTGTAAACGGCGATACATCATCTTAAATGGGCTCCATGGGAATGGATATTCCAGGCAAAAGGTGACACATTCTGTGCTCATTTGCATGTCATTTCCCAGAATCCCTTGCTGCAGTGGGAGCACTGTAATCAAGGTGATAATGGTTGAAAGGTAGGGTTGCAGACCTGTCTAAGACATGTGATATTTTTTATTGGCTATATGCTAATGGTGGAGGTTTTCTGTCGCCTTTTTCATCCAGCATAACTTAAAAAAAAAAAAAAAACATATATATATATATATCATTTTTATATGGTGTAGTGGTATTTGGTTGTTTATATATTCATATTATTAGATTCTAATTAATATAGTGATTTATTATTATCTTTTGAAACTAAAATTATAGGTTTAGGTTTTAATTTCAATTTGGTATATATATATATATATTTTTCCATATTTGATGAAACTTAGATTGGTAATAGTGGGACAGCTTTTTCTAACATGTCATTGTGTTAGTTGAGTTTATACATAATTAAATTGTTTAGTTTTAGCTATTTTCATTGTATGATGTGAACAACATAATTATTGATGTTTTTTTTGTTGTTATTCATTGTAATGTTGATATTTATAGTAATTTTAGATTTATACGATTTGTGGTGAAACTTAGTACCAATGTGAAAATAGGTTTACTTGATCCAGCCTATTTAACTGGCTGTCCCTGACAATCACAATTCTCCTGACGAAGTCGCCGCAGTGTGACGAAACGCGTAGAGCTGTGACGTCATCGCGCTTGTGTTTGTGTATTTGGAGTCCCTGGCTTCCCTGCGCTCCGGCTGGCAGTAATTTCAAGTGTTAGCAATCATTTTATGAGGGAGCAAAGGACGTGCAGGCATTGGATGCCTTTATATCTTGCTGCCAATTGATGGTGAACCTGGGCTGTTTACATCCACAAACCTGGGACTCACCCTACCACCGCAGATGACCACAATAGAGATTTCTCTCCCACGAATGGTTCTGTTTGAAATCCTGTAAGTGCACATTCTTATGGGTTGCTGATTTTTTAAATAAATGTACCTTATTTTTTACTCAGTTACGTGCTATGGAGCTTGCGCTTCTGTTTGTTTTTTGTTCATATATATATATATATATATATATATATATATATATATATATATATATATATATATATATATATATATATATGTATATATATATATGTACCGCACTTTCCCCACCCCCTGAAAGCTGTGTGGCTACGGTGTGTGTATATGGGCAATACCTGTGGTGCACAGGAGATCTGAGTCTCCGCTACTGGGAACCTGGGGTATACCTGAGTCGATGTTCGGTCGGTAGTGCCTCCACCTGTACAGGATCCTATGATTTAGAATAACCCCACTACAGGACCCGCATACAATAAAACACACACTTATGAAAGATAACAGTTTTACTGAACATAAATAATCTAGGATATATATATACCACCAACCAGGCCACGCATGGCCGTACCCTCCAATGCTCTGCTCCCCCACCCAAGGTGTGTGCGATAGCGCTGCCCCACTATAGTGTTTGAATTGGTGCACTGATGCGTTGGGTACCTGCCGGTTGATGCCACACCCGGGCGTGCGGATGTCATGATGCTGGGCTCCACGGATCCGATGCTAATACTGAGAAGCCTCCGCCTCTACGTGGCGTGGGTACCTCATGGATTGTACCACCGTAAACAATGTCTTTATTAATTTTGGGGCAATCTGTGTCCTGGACCACAGGCCGCAGCCACTGTGCGCCGTCTCTCTGTGTCCCTAAAACTAATATTGCTAAGCAGGGCAGGGTCCCTATCTGAGGGGCAAGTCCCTATCGCAGCAACAAACTATCAGGAGTCAGGGCCTAGCTGGGGCATAATAGGGGGTATCTGGCCTAGTGCAGATGCCACTGACATCTGCACATATAACTTACTCCTTCCTTGTCCCAGCTCCAACTGCTCCTTTCCTGTCAGCTCAAACTTCAAGCACACCCAAAGTTCCAATCTCCCCTCAGGAGATTCTAGCAGCCCTATTGGCTGTACTGTGTAATGTGTTGTGCAGCCCCCGGTGGCTGCTGGAACCTTTGCATGCACAAACCTTTTCTGCGCATGCGAGCTCACAAACAAAATGGCGGTGGCCTTCAAAGGAGGTGAGGAGAGCTAAAGGGAGTACCGGGCAACCCTCCAGTCCCCTGCGCTCCTGGTTTTCCCCCCCTCCTTACCATCACATGTGGGGATGTTGAGGCAGGGCAACGGAGTCGCCGGTGGCTCCCGCCGTAGGGCGCCGCCATGTTGGGTGTGCACGCGAACGATCGCAGAGTTGCGCATGCGCAGAAGCGGCGAGTGAAAGTTCGGGGTCCTTGCCGAGTAAGGCAGGCAAAGGGCACCCTGTGGCAGCCATTAGTCGTGCATGTGCAGTGTCCTATGCGCACGCGGTCTCAATTTTAATTGTGCAGCAGAGACTACAACTCCCATGAGGCTTAGGGAGAAAGCTGCCTGGTGACACACGATAGCCAATGTGATGGCTGGATTGCTTCTGAAGGAAGGAAAGACTACTGCCTGCTGGGAGAGGAAGTGAGAGAGTCAAGACCTGGACACTGACGGTGCAGGTAGTGTCCATGGAGCAGTGCTCCAGGGACTAGGCCAGAGGTATACCCCCAGGGCCCAGGTAGTCCCCTGAGACACTGTAGAGAATTAACTGTATGAGATAAGGAAAAGCCTTAAGATAGGGACTCCTTCACTATACTCATAGCGAGAGAGATGCTGCAGGACAGTGCCTGACTGCCAGTACAGCGTGTAGCTGAAAGAGTATCTGACTCCATAGCAGAGACTGTTCGCAAAGGATCATCTGGCTGGGATCCCTTCCCTGGGGAGTCAGACGGTGCAAGGAGCAGCGCATCTCGCCGGGGGATCACGTTGCGGAGTTGCGGATTACTAAGAATTATCCTGATCAGGATATTAAGTGCACCACCGGGCCCAACACAGGGAAGTGCTATCCCTCACACTCAACTTATTGTTTGTGGACACTCAAGGGATAAGTACCCAAGCACATTGCTACTTAAAGGACTAAGGGTGATTCAATAATGGACATGTGGGCTGATGGGATGGTATGCATTCAGGGTTATGCAATGTTATCCATATGATGTAATGATATATTGATATATTGATGTTATGCAATAAGAGTTTCACTGAAGTTACCGTACATGCTCAGTGAATACTGTTTATTCCCATTGTGTATATTTACTGCATGGTTGTTCTGGTGAGGGTACACTCCCACCACGTTGGGATCTCTCATCAGTAGAGGTGCTGCACCGTGTTTAATTATACCCCAGGCTCCCAGTGGCGGGGGTTCAGGCCTCTTGTTAGCCTCACAGGTGACAGCAGCACAGTAGTTATAGTACCCCAGGGGTACACCCGCTACATGTGTGTATATATATATATCTATATATATATAGATATATATATATATGTTATGTATATTAGTTAAGTTATAGTGGGTAAAAAAAAGTGACAAAATAACCTCCACCGTAAAGCATAAAGCAAATGGAAATATTACTGAGTGTTCATTTGCATGTCTTAGATAGGTCTACAACCCTGTCCAAATTTCTGCTTCACTTTGTTCATATTTTCATTCCAGCTCTGCAGGGCTGCGCCTTCGCTAACCTACACCAAACCAGACGCCCAGGATTTTGATGAGGCCTGCTCTGAAGGGGAAGGGCAAGGGGTCGGTAGTCAGGTTCCAAAGCCCAAATAGCTTGGTCTCTGACTTCCCGCAATTTGCATTTGCACCTGAAGCTTTCCTGAAGTCCTCACACGTCCGGATGAGCATCTTCACTGACCGGCTATCTGCGCAGAAGATGGTGACGGCATCCATGTAGTACAACCACTTCACGTCTCTGGGGTCCTGGCGCGACGATCCCTGAGTCTCGTCTGATGAACTTGGCGAAAAGCTCTATACAGCAGACAAAAAGGAGAGGTGAAAGAGGACAGCCTTGTATAACCCCTGAGAGTACAGGGAAGGGGTTAGTCTTCCATCCGTTCATGATCACCACACTACAAATATCAAGGTACATCAGGTTAAAATAATTACAGAATATCTCCCCATCCCATACCCCCGCAGCACCCTGCCCATGAAATCGTGGAAGACACGGTCAAAGGCCTTCTCCTGGTCCAAGCCGACCAGGGCCACATGTACACGGCAGTCTTTGATGTATGTATGTATGTCATTATTTATATAGCGCCATTAATATATATAGCACTTTACAGTAGTAATACACGTGACAATCATATAAATAACAAATAATACAAATAACAGATCATGGGAAAAAGTGCTTCAGACATAAAAGTAACATTTAGGAAGAGGAGTCCCTGCTCCGAAGAGCTTACAATCTAATTTAATGTAATGGACTGTGACTCTGATTACGACGAGGCTATCTGCGATCCTGCGGCCTGGTATGCCACACATCTGGTCTGGGTGGATGATCTGTTGGATGACCTTCTTTAGTCTGTTTGCCAGTACTTTTGCTAGGATCTTGTAGTCCACATTCAGGAGCGAAATGGGGCGCCAGTTCTTGAGGTCACACCACTCCCCCTTCCACTTGTATAAGAGCGTCAGCATTCCTTCCCTCAACTTTGGGGGCATCCTGCCCTCTGCTTCCATCGCCCAGTAAAGCTCGAGCAGGTCCGGGCCAATAAGGTCCCACAGCTTAGTGTATAACTCATCTGGAATGTCGTCTCCACCGAGCATCCTACCGTCTTAAAGGATTTGGTTTATTGGTTCACTGGTCATGTGACATCATGACAGGGAGAGAGATGCAGCATCCTGACCTATATCTAATCACCAAAACCTGATAAAGAATTAGGAAGAATGCATTACTTACCCGCCTACTTATTACATTTTAAACCCTTTTATACAGTACTTAATCCAAAAACAGAAGAGCAAACAGTAATATACTCAGCACATCCTCAGCCTTATATCAAATTACAACTTTTATAATATTATGTGTTGCTCATTTGAGAATTGTAAAAATTAGAATTTCTCTGCTTGCTCTGAATGTGTTCCTTGCTCTTTGTACTGAGCAAGACAAGACATGCAAATAAATAATGCATCATCCGGAATTGATTTTGTGATTTTTCAAGGAAAGCGTTAGTCTGTTTTAGGTTTAGAGTGGGTGCCCAGCATCCAATGACTGTGTTGAGAGCAACCTACTCTTTGTCCAGGATTTTGTTTTGTTACTCATCGTCTTCTGTGTATGTTGGTGTTACAATCTACATTTGCTGTGCCCAATTTAAAGTCTCAAACAGTAATGATTCACTGTTTCAGGCACTGGATTAAGAAATGTAAAAATAGAACCATAGGGCAACACAAAATAGTTTGGCACAATGTAGATGCATTTAATTGTCAGAGAAAAAGTATAGTATTAAGCTACATAGATATTAACATGTATTTTATAGATACAATGATATCAAATAATCTGGTTCATCATTCAGTAAATAAAGCGACCTTCACTTATATATGAGTATAGATGTCAATGCTGATGTGGCTAAAGCCATTTTGTTATATTGACAATCTCAACTCATACATAACAAATATAAAAGATAGACAGCACACAAATTTGGATAATATAAGAAACTATGGAGTGCAAACGGGAACAGGGAGGAACCCTATTGCCTCCACATAATCATGTCTAGAATGTGGATAATTTCCCAGCCCACATGTATGAACTAGTAAACAATTGGAATAAACTAATGGATTTTAATATATGAAAAAGAAGAACAATAATAAATCCAAACACACCGTAGGGTATGTGCAACAATAGTACTGATAAGTATTGTGAATTTACATCCATAATACTGTAAAGTAAATGATGACGTGAAGGGAGGGAAAAACACAGATATAGGGAAGGAGAGGGAAAGGAAAGACAAGGGGAAAAGGGAGAATACAGGGGAATAGAGGGGCAACATTTCGTGTGATGAGCCCCTTCTTTAGGCCCGTTCCCAAAGATCCAAATGACCAATGGAACTTCCCTTTTGCCCTGTTACGGAAGACTCCCTAAAAAATAGTGAACTAATTACAGATGCAGTATTTCAAGAGAACAAACTCTGTTTGCATCAACAGGGTATATGCCCAAATGAGAGTTATAGTTCTGTGGGTACAGCATCTATGGTTATAAACTGAAGGATAGTGGGCTCCTGCAGGAAAATTCCAATGAAAGCCTCAGTGGGTAATTTAAGGAGCAAACTACCCAAACACAAAAAGGCACCCTACTGGCACTATAAAGGTGGCTGTAAAATGTAAATAACAAAGTTTGCCTAGAAAATACAGAGACAATCCTGACACACAGATGCAACGGCCATTATTCGATCATTTCTCTAAACCATTTTCATAAAGTCTGCTGTATTCCATGCAGCATTCACTCGTTATTATTCCGTGAAGGCTGTCAATCACATGCATGTTTACCGATGTTGATTTTCTGTGATTACTGTGATTGTGATTTGTTTGGGTGCAGTTCTGCGTGTTTCCACCAGATGGCAAAAGTGAATCCCTTCTCACAGGACAACCAGTGAGTTGTATGTAGTCAATTTGAAGGTGTTTACAAACTAGATAAAAAGCGTGGCCACTGCAATCATCCATTGTAAATTGACCTTGATCACTGAAGACGTTATCAAATGTAGGCATTTCATCATTAAAATCTCCACAGTATACACCATGCTTGTCCTGTTATTCTACATTGCTATCCCTGCGCTTGTTGAATGAACATCATGTCAAGTCCTTATGCCAAACCACAATGCAGTTACGCATTTCTCATATTTTCTGCAATTAATGCTGGAACAGATAAGAAGGTGACTTCAGCAGAGATTTACGACTGTATGAAAAATCTGTATTCTTAAAATTTTCACCGAACCAACGGGCTGGAAGCATTCGATAAGGCAAACATTAACTAATGAGGATTGATTTTTTTGCACAGACCCTCCTCTGGGAGATACCTGTACAAGAGGATATTGGTCTGTGCTCCCAGCTTTTGCCGGTATGTTTGCTCATGGCGACTGCAAAAGAAGAAAGGTCGGATTTCATCCATTTAAGATTCGTACAGTACGTACTTTCCGACCCTGCAGTGTACAGGTACCCAAACCAGCTTCCCAATACTATTGTAATCATGTGCTGACCGTGACTGAAATCTTGGTGAGCAGCAATTCTTGCTACCTTGCCCAATCTGATTACCAGCTTCAGCAGTCACCTGTCAACTATAATCCTGATTACATAAGTGATCCTGGCTGTTACGCACAATGCTGTACACCCCGACATTGGGTTATCTCCACCCAGTTGGCAACGTATATAATGAAGATAAATATAATACAGACTCCATGAGTAACCCCATCTTATATGCACAATACACCTCTTACATTGGCTCATCTCCACCCAGTAGGCAAAGTTTATAATTAAGGTGAATGAACGTAAATATAATGTACTATACATTATTAACTTTAATTCCACTGGGGGTGGTGTTAGATTTTATGGGGGGCGGCACTTATACAGGTCTCACGCTCTCCCCCCAGGCATTTCAATTAAATGCTGGGGGATCACGCGAAGCCTCCATAATCCACTTATAGCACCTTCCCTTCCAGCAATGCGTCATCATGGTCACCCAGCATCAAATTATCATGGCAACATGACGTCACATGACCCTGCACGTCATTTCAAGACAGGGGTGGTGGGAAGCGCTGAGGAGAGTAGCCTGGTATAGTGTACTGTATGCCTGCCATAGCCCGTCAATGCTTGTACACATGCGCACTAGAGAGTGAGTTGACACATGCACACTGCCGGAATTTATAGCATAATTTTTATTTCCAGAAACAAAACTTTGAAATCGAGCGTCAAAAGATAAGGATGAAGTTCGATGGAACTCTAATATCACTTTTTTTTAAATGTTGCCTTTTTTACTTTTATTCAGTCAGTATTACTATCTTCACACTTTTAAAACTTTGACACGCTACAGTATTATTTTGGACAACACACTATGCACTGTGATTCAATTACATGTCATAACCTGTAATACATTTTCACACAGAGATGTTGATTGATTTTATTACACTTCATGGTTAATGGAAAATATTAAGTGATGCTTTTTTTTAACATATTTAATTAATGTTAAGATTTAGAAAACAACTACATTTGCAAACAGTTCAAACAGTTGTTTTCTAATCCTTCATGATCATCCGTGAAGTACTGTAAGACAGACCAATTGAGTTGTATCTCACCTACGCCCACGCCCCCCCCCCCCCCCACAAAACCAAGGAAAAGGCATTCGACTCGTTGTCAGCACCTCCCCCAGCCGATCCAGGACATTCTCACAGAAAAACACATTACGCATGCTTGGGGACTTGCATGGCTGATAATTTGGCTAGAATGACTTCACTTCCAATGTGAATTTAAAGTCAAGTAAAAAAAAGGCATATTCTTTTTTTTTCTCGAGAAGGGATTAATACATAAGTGATTTGAAGAAACGCTTTATATAATGCTTTTTTTAAATATGTCATCAATTTCAACATTGTTCAAATCACAACATTATTATTTTAGCAATGAGATTGCTTTTTACTGTGTAATTGGGCTTTGCAGGTATAATTTATTCGGGCAAGAAACCCATAAAAAAATTATTAATAAAGTTGGGGGGGGGGGGGGGATTCTATTCAATACCATCAACCTTGGGTCAAACAGTAACTTTTATTATATTTTTCAACAGTTCAGTTCAAATGATTTAAAATTATTTCTTTCAAGTGTAATCCTGCACGGTCAACCCAGAATTACACAAAGATTAAACAATTTACGTAGTTGCACCTTCCTCCACACCTCCCTCAGTAAACCAAGCAAAAGGCATTCAGCTATTTATCAACACCTCCACTCCCCCAGGCCATGGGACCTTAAAAAAGAAAGTAAAATTATGTTTGAGCCTTTTGTTCTTGGCCTGGTTTCACGCGCATGCGCATGCCTGAGAAGTCCTGCAGTCTACAGTAAATGGTCTAGAATGACACCACTGTCATAGGGATTTTCAAGTCCAAAAAAAGATGTCATATTTTTTTTCTCGAGCAGGCCTTAATAAATGAGTGATTTTTAAGGAAAACTTTGTTACAGTATGTATTTTTTCTCATATTTCATAATTTTTTACATTTATAAAATCACTACATTTTTATTTCTCTATGAGGTGGCATACTGTCATATTTTTTGGGGGGGGTGGAAATTCTATTCAATACACTGGCGACACACTTTATTCGAGCTCGGCTAGTCCCACGAATTCGGGTATACCCGGGTGTATTGAGGTTTGTGACTGTTTTCTGCCCGAGTGCATTGGGTTATTTTCCAGGCAGGGATTGAAGCATTTTATTCCCGCTGGCTGCATACTGCACAGTATATATATATATATATATATATACTGCATTACAATTCATGAATTTATGCCATCTGGTAGACACGCGAAGCATTGCAGCCTATTAAATCCTAATCATTATCATTTAACAGATCAGCCGCCCGTCAGCCAGGCATGAACCCAGGCTGGGAAGGCAAACGCAACGGGGCTTGTCAGAGGTGAGGAGCGGCGCATTCCAGGTATCTGCCAGGTACATACTGGGTATTTGCTCGAATAAAGTGTGTCGGTGCAGTACCTTCAACTTTGGGTAGGCTTGGTTTGCTTACAGTATCATACTGTTTATGGAAATAGCACACACACATGGTACAGTATCAAGAAAGTCATAACTTTTATTGTATTTTACAACAGTTCAAATGATCTCTTTCAAATTTAATCCTGCAGGCTCGTCACAGCATTATGTACACAAAGATGAAACACTTAGGTTGCACTTCTCCCTTCCCCCCCCCCTCCCCACCATACCACCACACAGTCACAATAAGACATTCACATACAAAGACACATCTGTACTAATGTTTCAGGTTTTGGCTAATCTGGTTTTTAATTCCATGAAGTTTATATGAGTCAGGGGTTTAACTGAGTCACCTCAGGCGGTATAAACAACCTTTTGTCATTGAGAGAGGGGGGGATTAGGATAAACTATTGACTGTTATTATGGACACAGTACAATGAGTTTAGACATTCCCCCTCCCCCTTCCAGAAGTGTTGCATTATTGAAAGGAATAAAATTGGCTGCAGGATTAGTGAATTGAAGGCCTTGACTGGTAACACTACTGAAAGCCAAAACTAATAAACTAAAGTATAACTTGCCGTACATGTAAACTATAATGATTTTTTAAATAAAATAGGTAATACACACGTCTAATAAATACTATACATACAGTTCTGTATATAATTAAGTATATATAGTGGAGAGGAAGCGCAGACATAAAATGGTTAACGTTCAATTACCTTTAAAAGAAGGCTAATATTTAATCAGTCTATTGTCAATACCATACTTATTTGTACTATACTTTGTGTGCCTGTACTTACATTACTACAGTACAGCACAGTACTACTGTAACTTACTACATGCCGGTGGCATTCCCATTATGCTCTAAAAGAATGGGCAAATGCTGCTAATATGTCTATGTAGTTGTTGCATCTTTGTACAGTCAGTATTCTCCTGCCTTCTGCAGCACAGCTCGCCTGCCGGCAAATACCAGCATCCCATCTAGGGGCGTGTGCGGATCAAACTCTGCACTAAATGCCGTCCCCGCTGGCCCCACCTCCAGGCTATGCTTGTGCGATGACGCCACCATCAGCACGCAACCGCTATGCGTGGCACTCGCACATATGCGCAGAACCTTTATTGCTCCTCTGCCTTTACTACACCTGTTGCTGATTCCTCTGCCTGTGTATACACCTGTGCTATCTCTCAAGCCAACCACAACGAGGCATACTTCTGAGTATGCTCCTACCTCATTGGACAATCTCCCTGTATATGCTCAGCTGCCACACTGGCAATTTGGCTGAGCATAACACTTCCTGCTAGCAAAGTATTCACTGAAGTATTCTCTTGCCTCCACAGTATTGTCCTGCTCCTTGTTCCCTGTTCCTGACCTTGGCTACTCTTCCGGACTCCGCTCTTCTGTTCTCCTGACCTCGGCTACATACGACCAAACACACCTCTCCAATAATGACCTTGGCAAAGTACCACGACGATCCACCTCTCTCCAATCCAGACCACGGTTAAGTACCTCAAACGATCCGCTACTCTCCTTCACTGACCTCAGCAAGTAATACTGACAATACAGACCTCTCCTACCCCGAACCGGCTACCTCGACAAATCTACACTCCAGACGGCGCCCACGCAGCTGTGGGTTGGTGTTATATAAAATCCCTACCTCGGCCTCACGGTCACGCCTTGTTTGTCGTGAGCACTTCGTTACACAAATGTAGTCAACAATACGGGTGACTATTTGCTCTTGGAAAAATACTTTGTCCATGATTCCTGTAACAAGTGATGAAACAATGATGTTAAAACTGAACATTAGGGTACAGAATACACTACAGTTGTACTGTACAGTGCATAAGGCTACAGCATTTGACTTTATACATAATTTTACCCTCAACTCCACTGGCGACACACTTTATTCGAGCTCGGCTAGTCCCACGAATTCGGGTATACCCGGGTGTATTGAGGTTTGTGACTGTTTTCTGCCCGAGTGCATTGAGGTATTTTCCAGGCAGGGATTGAAGCATTTTATTCCCGCTGGCTGCAATACTGCACAGTATATATATATATATACTGCATTACAATTCATGAATTTATGCCATCTGGTAGACACGCGAAGCATTGCAGCCTATTAAATCCTAATCATTATCATTTAACAGATCAGCCGCCCGTCAGCCAGGCATGAACCCAGGCTGGGAAGGCAAATGCAACGGGGCTTGTCAGAGGTGAGGAGCGGCGCATTCCAGGTATCTGCCAGGTACATACTGGGTATTTGCTCGAATAAAGTGTGTCGGTGCAGTATGATGATGCATACTGGTCCACATCTAGAGATCGCACTCCACACATGCATCTTCACTGGGTGCTTGGGACGCGGCTACAGAGATAGGCGCCCATTTTTGTGGAATGCAAAAGTGGCAAATCTCTCTAGAACTATAGTTGTCTCGTCAGAAAAGGTGACATCCTGAAAAGTCTCGCCACTTTCAATCCATGCCCGTTCTTGGTCCACTCTTTTTACCTTGTTGGCATCCCTTATCATTGGATACGCTCTTTTAAGACTAGGAAGAATTTTACAGGTACAGTAAAATCACACTTTTACCTACAGTACAGTAGTGTACAGTACAACACTTAACCTGTACTGTCCTAACTAAGGCACAGTAATTACAGTATCAACTCTGTTCTGTAATTCAGTTCTGTCATTTTGCAATCTTATTTATAAAATATTTTACCAGGAAGTAATACATTGAGAGTTACCTCTCGTTTTCAAGTATGTCCTGGGCATAGTGTTAAGACAAATAATACATGGTTAATACAGTTACATAAGTGAACAGGGTATACATTATATACAAGACATTGCATGCACATGTTACACACATCCCTTGTCCCCTCAATCGCAGATAGGAACCATGTGGGGAAATCTACATGCATTATCAGGTGTGGTGCAATAACTGTCAGGCTCACAGGAGGCCTGAGCCTCCACTGATGGGAACCTGAGGTGTATCCTGGAACGTACTTACAGCGCCTCTACTGTGCAGGATCCTAGAGTGTAGAATACCCCTGACACAGGACCCACATACAGTAACCACATACACCAGAGTATATAAAACAGTTTACTATATGCAGTAGAATAACATATCACAATATAACAACATACATCAACTGTGTGAGTGTCGCCCTGTAACACTGGCCTCACTGGGCCGTAACCCCACATCATATACCCAAGTGTTCAAGAGGCCCACAACCTCACCCAAGTGTGAGACAGCGCTGCCCACTAGTTAAGGTGTATTGTTGGTGCACTTGGTGACTGATACCTGCCCGGGGCTCCTGCACCAGGGTACAGCAGAACAACATAACGAAGATCCGTCTGCATCCAGCGCCGAAGCATCAGCGATGGCGTCTTCCTCCAAATAGGATGGTCTCCCTCTGGATGATCCAACCATACAGATAGTCTCTATCTTGAGTGGGTAGGTCTGATCCCAGACAACACTGGTCAGGGGTGCGCAGCACTGTAGCTGTGTCCCTGAACTTACACTACTCACTAAGAGCAAGGTTCCTAACTGAAGGGGCAATGGAACACAGGTAAGGGGGCACCAGGGGAACCGTGCTATACACAGTTAAAGAAAATATATATTATCGTCGTATGTAACAGTTATGGACCAGATTAAAATGTGAGACAGCCTTAGTTTTGAAAGAACTTAAACTGGTGGTGGATGTGAGAGTCTCCGGTAGGTTGTTCCAGTTTTGTGGTGCACGGTAAGAGAAGGAGGAGCGGCCAGATACTTTGTTGAGCCTTGGGACCATGAACAGTCTTTTGGAGTCAGATATCAGATAAGTGCTGCATGTGGTAGGGGTGAGGAGATTGTTCAGATAGATGGGTAGCTCGTCCAGAAAGTATTTGAAGACAGGAAAGGTGAACTTTGCGCCTAGACTCAAGTGATGACCAATCTAGTTCTTTGAGCATTTCGCAGTGATGTGTGTTGTAGTTGCATTGGAGAACAAAACGGCATATTGAATTGTAGAGGGTGTCAAGTTTGCTAAGGGGGGTTTGGGGTGCCGAGCCATATACTATGTCTCCATAGTCGATAATTGGCATTAGCATCTGCTGTGTGATACGCTTTCTGACCAGCAGACTTAGGGAGGATTTGTTCCTGTAAAGTACACCTAGTTTTGCATTGGTCTTGGATGTCAGGGAATCGATGTGCATCCTGAATGTTAAGTGGGAGTCAAACTATATGCCCAGGTATTTAAAACTAGTAACAGGAGTTAGGGTGGTGTTAGCGTTGGTTCTGATCTGGAGCTCAGTCACTGGAAGCTTTAAAAATTTAGTCTTGGTCCCAAATACCATTGTTACAGTCTTGTCAGTGTTTAAAAACAGTTTCTTTTGGGAAATCCAATTTTCAAGTCTCAAAATGTCAGATTGAAGTATGCTGTTTGCATGTAAGATTGTGTCATCTGCATACATGTGTATTGAAGCTCCCTTACAAGCTGTAGGAAGATCATTGATGAACACTGAGAAGAGTAGGGGTCCCAGAACAGAGCCTTGCGGGACACCACAGTTGATATCCAGGGGGTTGGAGTTATAGCCTTAGATGGACACATTTTGGGATCTACCTGATAGGTAGGACTGAAACCAGTTTAGAGCATGCTTCCCTATTCCAGAGCTCTGGAGTTTGTTAAACAGGATAGCATGATCAACAATATCAAAACCCTTTGCAAAATCTAGGAATATTGCACCAGTGAGTTGTCCCAGTTCCATTCCACACTGGATTTCATTGCAAACTTTTAGCAGGGTAGTTACGGTGGAGTGTTTGGGACGGAAGCCAGATTGGAATTGGCTAGGGAAATTTGTCTTTGTATAGTAATTGCTTAATTGGGAGTGGACACATTTTTCCATGACTTTGGATAGTATTGGGAGAAGAGAGATTGGCCTGTAGTTTGAGACAGTGTTTTTGTCCCCACTTATGAAGATTGGGACAACTCTGGCAGTTTTCCAGGTCTTGGGGATATGGCCTGCAGACAGGATAGAGTTGACTATGGAAGCAATTGGTTTGGCAATGGCTGGGGCTATATGGGTACTCCCAGGATGAGATTCATGTTTGTGGGTTTGGGTTGCGTTTCGCTAATAAGTTAGTAGCACACCCGACAAAGTAGTCATTGAATGCATTTGCAATGTCAGTGGGGTTTGTCAGAGTAATATCCCCCTTAGTGATATTACTTGGTTGTTGATGGTTAGAAGGCTGGAATATATTGTTGATAACTTCCAGAAGTTAGCTGGGTTTGATGTATTCTGGAGGAGATTGTCAGAGTAATATTGTGTTTTTGCATGCCTTTTTTGCCTTGTGCACATGTTCCGCAGGCATCTGTAGTGATTAAGATCCTTGGTAGTGCCAGTTACTTTGTAGCTTTTCCACAAGGCATCCCTGAACTGGTAGAGGGCAATAAGGTCAGTTGTAACCCATGGAAAGGTGGCCCACCGTACCCTTATTCTGCGTAGTGGAGCATGGGTATCACAGAGTTTTAAGAACTCGGATTAGAAATAGTTGAGCGCAGAATCAGGGTCAGGAATTAAATTGATTCTGTGCCAAGGGCAGTTGGTAAGGTCACCCAGAAACTGGATGTATACTACAGTATTGCATTACACTATACTTTATTACAGTAAGAAACTTACTTGACATGTCCATATTTCCATCCCAAATGGCGTCTCATCCCCCTGATACTGGTCTCAGATGCTGTGATATTGTGACTGTTCTCTAGAACAGTCTTGACTCTTGCTGCACAACGCTCATCATTAGCCCCGCTGATTTCATCCACCGGACGCTTTGCCGTCCTACAGTACAGTTTTTTTTTAGAACTTAGATTTTTATTGGTTTTCAAAGCATGACATAAACATAGCATACATCCATTGTTACAGTGATGTTACCAAATCCAATCGTAGTTACTAACAATTTCAAAGAGAAAGAATTGAAAGAAGATACAAATTAAGGGGGGAATGGGAGGGAGAGGGGCTGTGGGGAGTCTGTTACCTTCGATGAAGTAGCTTTACCATCATTCTATATCTGAGTGAGTTGTATGCGAGTTTTATTAACCGTTCTATCCTCCGTACTCATGTGAGATAGAATTTTTCTTAACTCTAACAATCTCGGTGACTGGGTTATCTGTCTGAGCCAACCATGGTGTCCAGACTTTTAGAACATTTTTACCAGTGTCATTGACTATACTCATAAATTTTTCCATCTGGCATATGAACAAAATTCTATTCCGTATTTTGGTAATTGAAGGAATTTCCTTTTTTTCCCATAATGCTGCGATTTCACACCTTCTTGCTGTTGCGAAATGAGCAACCAGTTTGAGTTCAGCTTTGGGTAGGCCCGGTAATGGTCTATTCAGAAGGCATAGCCATGGTTCTAGGGGGATTGTGAGGCCTAAGATCCACTGTAGCCAATTTGTATTTTTTTCCCAGATGGAGGCAATCTGAAGGCAAGACCACAGCATGTGTAACAGATCTGCGTGCTCTCCACATTGTCTTGGACACAATGGGGAGTAACCTGGTATAAAATTCGATAATTTGATTGGGGTGAGATACCATCTCATCAACACCTTATATGCGTTCTCCTTAAATGTCGTGCAAATTGAGCTTTTAGCAGCTGCTGTAATGATCAGGGTCTATTCCTACTGCTCCAAGACCTCCACGGTCACTCGAGGGCCCACACCCGACATCCCTGGGGCAGTCCACTTACCACTATCGTTGGTCGGTACTGGTCCCAGGCCTGGGACCAATGGTACCATCATTGTAGGCCGCGACGGCCGTGGTAGGGCACACGGGCCCACAGCATACTCTGCCGCTGAGGTAGAGTAGATACTATAAGGTGGCACTGGACCACCGACGCCTCCGGCAGCGCTCACAAGGGCACATGGGCCCACAGCATCCACGGTGCAGGGGAACTTGAACGAGGCCGCACCGGTTGGGGTAACGTCTTGCGCTGGCAATAGGCACATCTCTGCAGGCACTGGCTAGCCGGCCGCAGAAAATAAGTGCCACAGTGTTGGCACCGCACTTCTATGCCGAAAGGCACTCCAGGCAGGTGACAATGGGCACATATGCAATGCAGGTGATAGCTTCCTCCCACTCTTACTACAAGGTAGCCGCCAGGGAGAGAGTAGTTGGTTGCTTCCAATTCAGCATCCTTGTTAGACAGAGCCATTTTAGAACAGTGAAGCCTCACTTGTATTCAGTAGCTCTTCTCTTAGTGGAATGGCTCTAGGGTCTGCTTGAGAAGGGTATCGACGTTCCCTGGTGTAGCCTCAGGGTACGCCCCAACTATAAAACTATGTGTGCTGGTGAAGGGTATCCACGTTCCCTGGTATCTTGCACTCAGTGTACGCCCCAACACAGTTTCTTTTTGGCAAGGGTCTAGGCTGATCCTTTCGCTGGTGCTGCTTCAGAGAGAGACTCCCTTAACTCGGCTGGGTGCCCAAGGTCCCTGGCAGAGGTATCTTGAAAAGGACTTTATTACAGGCATTCTTCATTAGCTCTGTTAGCAGCATATCATACTCCACTCGTCCCAGGATTTTTAGACGGTGCATTCTCTTCTCTATTGCTCTGCTCCAGGTGGTCATTAGGCTAGCCAGCCCAATATGAGCAATCTTACTCCGCCATGGGGAAGATTCACAGCTCCCACCTCGCTCATCCTCCTTCACCCTAGCCAGGGCTCAGAGAGGGACAGTCTCACCCTACTTACTCCAAGAGGAGCAGGGGGCAAGCACACATTTTCTCTCTCCCTCCTCACTCCCTGAGGAGCTAAGAGGAACTGCCACTAACTTTTAGGCTACTCCCCTAGAAAATTCTGTAAGGGCCGGGCTCATGGACTGTACCCACCTACAAGGGGCTGTACACAGGCCATGAGTCACCACAGACCTTCCTTCAGTTTCTGGGGAAGCAGAAGGGTGTGGAGGAGGTCAATGGCCCACAGATTAACCTGCAAATGCCTGGATCTTAACAGGGCTTACATAGTGTATCTGCTATGTGGAGAGAAACAGGTACAGCTGGATATACACTGTTACACTTGTAATGGACTGTAATCATATCAGGTACATCCTACTCTTGGTAGACAGCAGCCATGTGCTGTACAGATCCACAGCAAATGGATTCCTGCCAGAACCACGCAAACCGCGTGGTGGAGTTGCAAACTTCAGAAACTAGTGTTGCAAGTATGTTGAGGAGTGGCGTGCAAGTCATTGTCACGTCTTTTCTGTGTTGTCTTGGTCTCCTAGTCCCACCCGAGGATGGAGACAGTGTGGACATTATGATTACGTATGACGTGGTCAGTGAAACGGTTGTTTCCAAGTCCGAGGAAACAGTCATCACTGAACAAGTAAAGTCGCTTGGCGGGAAAGACTGTTGCAAATCTCATCCCAGACTGGATAGCCCCAGGGTTGCATCTGGTGCAAAGAGTGTTGCAGAGTTCTGCTCAGGTGTGACATGAAAGCCAGGACCCCACCCAAGCGATGTGATTGGCTTCACCAGGAGTCAGTCATGCCCTGTCACTGTGGGATCCTCCTCTAATCTCCACCAGAGGGAGGGAATAACCAATGTTATAACCAATGTTCGTCGATGGTTGAAGAAAAGGGAGGAGCCGGATGTAGCCAACCGCACCCTCAGTTCTTCGGAGCCAGCAGCGACGGAGGAGCTACCCTACCTGTGCTTCTGCCTCCACGCACTTTAGTCCAATTCACAATGGCCGAATGTGCAAAGGGGCATTACTCTTTGCCGGGGGGATTTCTAGAGGTAATGATCGGGGATGTCACCCGCTTGATGTGCCTATGTTCAAATTTTGCCTATCCAGGTCAAGACCTGAAATGGGGAGCTATGTGCCTGGAGTGTGGTGCAAGTTACTTCATACCTGGGCCACTACCGCCTACGGCCTATTCTTCCAAAGATTTGCCGATCCTGATACTGGATCCAACGATGGGGAGGCTTTTTTTGTTACCGCTGGTGCCGACTCAGTATCCGAGACGGTTCCTCAGCTGGAGCCGATCCAAGAGCGGGCTGAAAGGCCCAGATCTGTAACCTGCATGAGCAGTGATCCGGCCTCTATGATAAAGCACCCACCGGCCCGTACAGCTACTGTCTATACCAAAGATAACGACCCTACCGGAAAACTTGAATGATGGTGTCATTCAGTCCTGTAGGCAGCAAAGAGTGGCTCTGAGGTGACCACTTCCAGTGAGTTGACCAGCCACTGAACCTCACCAGTGGAGCATGAGATACCACCTCTTTGCTCCCAGCAGGAACCCATGGAGATGTTCAACAAAAAGGTACATTCCAGTGCCAGCTACAATGCTGAGGACGAAGGCAGTGACCTTGATCGGGATCCCGTGATGTTGGAATCTGACAACGTCCTTCCACAGGCAACCGCTTGGGTGGATGAGAAGTGTCAGATTCCCGCTCTGGTGACTAACACTCCATTTACATTTGCTCCAAGTATGAGATCTCCGAGAGGGGCTCGTAGGCCTTCTCCTGGCCATTCACCAGCTCCCAGTCCTGTTACAGTGCTACCACTCGTGTGTGACCTTGGCTGAGCACCAGAACCATGCTATGAATCAACCCTTTCCACCCTATTGCCGGTATGGAGGGAGTGTCTCCCTGGGAAGTGGAGAAGATTAAGGACAATGTTTCCCATGTTCCTATAGAGCAGTGATTCCCAACCAGGGTTCCGTGGAACCCTGGGGCTCCTTGAAGCAGTCTCAGGGGTTCCTACTATGGACCACAGACCCCCTGGGGGTGTTATTTTTTTGGTATGTATTTTGTAGGGTGGATTGAGAAAGAGTGGGGTAATTGACGGAAGGTAGGGGCGAGTGAGAGAAGAAAGTGGGAAGGAGGGAGTGAGTGAGGAAAAGAGGGAATAAGAGTGAGACGCAAGGGATAAATACATGCGAGGCGGGAGGGGGGAGAGTTAGTGAGATGGATGGAGAGAAATACATGGGTAAAGCGTAGGAAATAGAGGTGGCTCGTGAGGTGTGAATTGTTGTGACTGACCCCTGTCGAACCTAATATGTGTCAGCCAGGTAGGGGTTCCCCAAGATTTTTCGAAATACTTCAACGGTTCCTCCAAACAAAAAAGGTTGGAAATCACTGCTGTAGAGACTGTTCTACCTGTGCAAGATGCACAGGTGAATTTTAAATGAATGGCGAGGTGGGAAAGAAACAGGTTGAGATCTGAATGCTATTTCCATGAGCCAGTGGCAGGAGTATTGAGTTTGAGTATAGCACTGGGATGAAGAGCATTGGTGGGATGGTCTTTCCAGTGAGTCTTCTGAGTCTGATTGGGAATCTTCCTTAGGGATAGCGCCCGTAGTCAAGGTATTCCCCAGTCCCTACTACTTACCCAGCTATAAATGATAAAGTAGTTGCTCATGTCATGAACAAATGGAAAGTAGGCAGTCCATTTATATGGACAGGGTTGAGATTGTATCAGAAGGACAACACAAAAAAGTGTTTTCTGTAATGGCACCCGACGCTACCGGAGCCTTAGTCAGCAAGCCAGACCCTAATCACTATTATTGATGAGGTTCTCCATGTTGGGAGGAACCAGGGTTCTGTCTAGACTGCTAGCGAGTTGTGTTCTTTCAAAGAAAATGTTTCTGTCTAGGAGTCAATTGATGAATATTTTTCAAACAGTACTGTATTCACAGAAAATTTTATCATGCATATTGAATGTGATAATCAATTTGGTGAAATCTTATACTGTTACTTTCAGGTTACCTTCAAGGATGGTATCTGAAAATTTAGACCCAAGTGTGGCCATTGGGATTCCACCAGAGGGAGCGTGTAGCCATGCCATCTGTGGCTACTAGTCTACTTCCCTCCTGGCAGTAAGCCCTGGTACAGCTAGGTTTCCAGTAGTGGATATGGTGTTTTCCCCCTTCCTTGGTGCTGCACTTGACTGACAGCGGGAGGTGGTAACATCAGGCCTGGGCATGACCAAACATGAGACAGACCTGGTGCGCTCCTCCTGGCTGTACTTAAGGGCAGGTACCGCCCAAATTTAGCAGTGCCTTTTCCCTCCGGGGAGAGTGAGTGTGGACCATACCTCTGCCTCTGCTAGGGAGGCAGGGAAGAGCTAGGATGGCTACGGGAGCCCTTGGCCTGTAGTGACGGTCCAGGGACCACCCTTCAGTGGTAGCAGAGAGTTACTGCATCGGGCAGAAGCCTGCTTGTTACTGTGCTGTACAGAAGAGATAATAAACCGTTCCTATCATTAAACCTCCTGCCTGGTCCGTGACCTTACTGGGGGGAGAGGTAATAGTTCTACAGTGTGAGATCACCTTCAGTTCCTGGAGCCTACGGCAGATGGAGGCGCTGCACTGCTAAAAAGATATGTACGGTATGAACCCCAGAAGCCTAGTCCTGTGTCCCCATTACCACCGGCGGATGACTCAGCCCTCCTGTTACCAGCAGGTATCTTGCACCACACGCCCAGTAATGGCCAGATTTCCTGCTGGGTGGGGGAAACACGTTACATATATGATTTTAATTGACTACAGTAAGTGTGCATTTTCTTTTTAATGTGCACTGTTTAATACATTCTGCGAGATTATCTATTCTTATACACCTGAAAGTGCCCTTTTTGGAATATTTCCTCACCTCCTCTTTGGAGGAATCCTTAATGTTTGTATATTCTCTGCTACTGGGCTGAAATTATTGCCCCTTTGCCTACTATGGAGAGTATTGATTTAATACTAAATACAGCTCAACCGCATTATGACGCGATCCATTACAACGCGAATCCGCTTATAACGCGATGCAAGCGTGGCTCCCAATTTACATATTTATGAATACTTTACAACACGATTATTGGTATCTTAAATACTTTATTGTACAATGCATACAATAGTACATTATTTCTAACGCGATCCGCTTATAGCGCAATGTTATTCTTTGGACCTCAAGCACAGAGTTATAAGGGGGTTGCGCTTAGTCTTTGAAATTATAATGTGTTGTTAGTCTTACTGTTGCCATTTTGGGCTGTCTTCCATTAAGGCCCTAACTCCTACAGTGTCTCTTTACACTATTATGAGAATCTTGTCTTCACTTACTGTACATATGATCGAACACAAATGTATTCTAACTCCTGACTACGTGTCTACTGACAGGCACTAGCAATTGACTTTCCATTTTATGGTAATTTTAGTCTCCAATTTCAAAAACGTAACAAGGTTACAGAAGTATTTCCTCATTGCATAAACTTGATTTATATATGCAGGGGATGGGAATATAAAATGCATACAGTATCTAATCAAATCATGCATCTGCTCTATTATGAAAGAGGAGAAACAATGGAATTTCCAACTCTGAAAAAATCGCACTGAAACAACAAGTACCTCAGAAAGTAACTAACGCAGTATTCTGCATATGGAAGAGTATAATATATTATAGAAGTCTGTGACATCACTGTGCTTTATGCATCATAATTTACTTGAGCTTGTAGGGACATGTGATACACATTTCTACCCTAATCTGAATGTACCACAGCTATCCAGTGTGTTGCCTGTTTCAGAGGGAGTTTAGAGGAGATTGCTATCATCCATTCTTTTAATTATGTTTTTGCTACATTACATTGAATTACTTTTGGGGAAATTGTTACAAGCAAATAATTTCCACTTGAGTCATCCTGCTCTTAATGGATTGTTTTTGCATTACATATTACACCGTTTTTAACGCAATAGATTATTTTTCTGGCTGAATTCTGATAAGCACGAGTCATAACAACATCTTGAGCATGAACACGAAAGGAAATGAGATATATGAATAGACAGAAATGTGCATTTTCATGCACAATGCCGTTACGCAAGAAGATGCTGTTAGCACAACAAACAACCCTCTTCTTATACCTCTTATCATTATAAATGTAGGTCAATGAATTAGCTGTTTGGGCTTTTAGCCAATAATGGTATCATTCTGTTCTTTTATCATTTCATTTTTTTAGAGGAAAATAAATTCCTCACACATATATATATATATATATACAGTGATTGACAAATCACCCAAAAATCTACTCGCCGAACCAAAAAATCTACTCGCCACCTAGTCCCGCCCCTAGTCCCGCCCCCAACCCTAGTCCCGCCCCTAACCCCGCTTTAAAATAAAATATATAAATAAAATATTTAATAAATTCCTAGTAAGAACAACATTCGTTTTTGACATAAATGTATTTATTGTATTACATTATACTACAATTAGTCCTTGTTACGTGTGTGTGTGTGTGTGTGTGTGTGTATGTCAGATCTAGAAATAAAAGCCAGATGTGAATGACTAGTTTCCTGAACCCCTTAACCAGTGTCTGGACACCCAGTGATTGGGTGGGGTGATTGGGTGATGGGGTACTGGGGTGGGGTGACAAGGTGATTGGGTGGGGTGACAGGGTGATTGGGTGGGTTGATGGGGTGGGGGTGATGGGGTGGGGTGACACTTCAGGTATCACACACACACACACACACACACACACACACACACACACACACACACACACACACACACACACACACACACACACACACATCCAGCATGTCACACACACACACACACACACACACACACACACACACACACACACACACACACACACACACACACACACACACACACACACACACACTCTCTCTCTCTCATACATACACACTCATACACACACTCCCATGCATGCACACACACCCACACACCCAGCATGTCACACACACACACCCAGCATGTCACGCGCGCGCACACACACACACACACAAACACACACACACACACCCAGCATGTCACACACACACACACACATACACACGCAGCATGTCACACACACCCAGCATGTCACACACACACACATCCAGCATGTCACATACACACACATATTTCAAAAAAGGTGTTCGAGAGATGATCACCAAAAAAGATTCCCAGTTAAGTTGCACTCAGCCTATTGTTTATTTTTCCTTATAATTAAACAGTAGGTGTCTTAAGGTTACTTATATTTCAAAAAACCCCAAGGAGATAAGTACATAGGGAAATACTAACATTTAAAATCATTTTATTAAACTCATCTATCAAAAATAAACCCAAATAAACTATACTATATTAAAATTCTTGCTTCTCTTTTTTACACAGTATGTGCTAATTGTTACACCAGTGATAATTATATCTTTGTCGTTTGGTTATCACACAGTCTACAGACGCTAGTATATTCAGAAGTGAAGCACCTTAATCCTAGGTTTATCACTCTCAGTTGTACAGAGTATCAGTCGCACAAAGTATCAATCTATGAAATGGAATACTTTTCTCAATGGTGGATGGTTACTATTGTAACACTGCTAAATTGCAAACACAGCAATAGTCAGAACACAGTTATTCCTTTCAGAAGGTAAGTATCAGTGTATATTGTGTATTGTGTAGGACTGTGAACTCGCTCTGTAGGCTGCCCCTAGGGTCAATGCAGCCTTACTAAGAATTATTTTTGCTGTCTTAGCTATGTAATTAGTATCCATGAACAGGATAAAATGCGGCTCTGATTTTACACGGGTTAAACAAGGGGTTAATGCCTTATAAGCACATATACAATATTAACACCAGATGTTACGTTTGCATATGGTATCGTGTAGGACTGTGAGCTAGCTGGGTAGGCTGCCCTAAAGGTCAATACAGCCCTACTAGGAATTATATATATTTAATTCTCACTACTTATGTCTTAGCTATATGTGCTTATTCACCATAGACAGAGTATAGTACAAATGTGGTTCTGATCTCACATGGATAAAGCAAAGGGTAAATGCCTTATCAACACATATATGCATACAATAATAGCACCATGTGTTTTAACCCAGGTCAGGTACTTCATATGAGTCAGTAATTGCACTTCAAAATACACTGTAATTTCCTTTAATACACTTCAGTTACCTTTTCATACTGGGTAAAGTACCCGTGTATACATCACTTAATGCTGGGTTAGAGTATAGCTTAGTGGCATTATCACACTGTAATTGGATATAGGTATATACAACCTTGTTAACTCTGTGTCTCTGCATCCAGCGTCTAGTGGCTGTTAAGCATGATGTGTGAAGCAAGTTCCTCCGTGACGGCTGACGTTATCAGTGTTCGCGTCGCCTGACTTCCCTACAGCTGTTTCATGCCGTGGACCGGCACTTCTTCAAGGGGGGAGGAGTGTGCCTACATGCAGGGAAAATCTCCCTTTATACTACTCCTGGGGGCGAGGCTTAGGGCTGCTCTTAGTGTGCATAGGTAGCCCAATTAGGATTAAAGTACCAGCCTCTTAAAGACATAGCATCTTAATTTGGTGCTTGCAGTTTGAATTGGATAGTACAATGTCCTGATCTGTGTCTGCTTGTGGATTGAAAAGTATGTGGAACAGTTGAATTGGATGATTCAATTCCTGTTAGCCCTGTGTATTAGGGTATAGAGGGAAAAATGTCTAATAATGGAAGTCATATAAAGGCGCAAAAACAGGTAAATAGTGTGTTATATAAAGGGGAAAAAAATAAAACCTTCATTCAACCCCATTGGACTCTGTGTCTTTAACCTGAAAATCCATTTGCACTCTTTCTGCAACAGTTGTTTGTTCCAGTCACCCTTACGCGGTCCCAAAGGTATTTGTTCAATACCTGAGAATTGTAAGGATTTGCAGTTGCCATTATGTAAGCCATTGACGTGTCTCGAGACAGGTGTGTCTTGGTTGTTTCGTATTGAGCCAAGATGCTCCAATACCCGAACTTTCAGTTCCCTATATGTTTTTCCCACATACAGTACATTTTCTCACAGGTACATTTTATTAGATAGATGATTCCTTTACTATTACAATTAATAAAGTCTTTTATCATGAATGTATTGTGTTTATTTGTGTCTGTGAAGGTCTTTGTTTGTGGCATAAATGCGCAGGCTTTACAGCGCCCACAGGGGTATGACCCCCGTGGTTTCTGATCCAGCCATGTCCTAGTTGGTGCTTGTTGGTAGTGACTTTGAACGATTCTGTCTTTGATGTTTCTAGATCTTCTACTGGTAAATGTAGGAGATCTATTAAGTACCTCTGCTAAATCCTCATCCTCAGTCAATAAATGCCAGAGTCTGCTGAAAATTCTTCTGAGGTCGTTCCATTGTGTATTGTAGGTACTAATGTACCGAATAACTTCCTTAGTGGGTGCTCTCCTTCTACTTGGGGTCAAAAGTGTGTCTCTATTTGTATGTAATGCCCTTAAGTATGCCTTTCTGACTGCCTTTTTACCATATCCCCTTTCGTAAAAGCGCTTACACATGTCTTCCGCTTTTAGTTCGTATTCAGATAGTATTGAACAATTCCGTCGCAAACGGAGGAATTGTCCCGTCGGGATGTTTTGTATTAGGTGGTCGGGGTGGTGGCTATCAGCTTTAAGTAGGCTGTTGGTAGCTGTTGGTTTACGAAATATGGTTGTTTCTAGGTATCCGTCATTACCTCTTTTGATGGTGACATCTAGAAAATCAATCTTATCTTTGTCCATTTGTATGGTCAATTTCAGATTACACATATTATCGTTCAATTTGCCCACAAATTCATACAAAAGTTCCGAAGTGCCCCTCCACAAAAGCATAATATCATCGATATAGCAGACCCATAGAATAATGTGGTCCGCATATATCTCCAGGGCCTCGCTGAAGACCACGGTTTCCTCCCACCAGCCTAGATATAAATTGTCATATGTGGGAGCACACGTTGTCCCCATTGCGGTGCCCTGGATCTGATGATAATACTTCCCGTTAAATATGAAGAAGTTGTTTTTGAGTGTGAAGTCCAGTAGTTTAATGATGAAGTCATTATGCAGTTGGGTTTCTGTGTTCCTTGATCTCAAAAAGAACATGATTGCCTCAAGGCCTATTTTATGTGGTATACTGGTGTATAAGTTCACCACATCCAGGCCAACCAGATATGTTTCATTATCAATTTGAACATCATTAATTTTGGACAAAATATCTCTTGTATCTTTCAGGTAAGATGGAAGTGAGCTTACAAACGACCTCAAAAATTTGTCTAAGTAGACACTGGCATTGGAGGTTACATTGCCAATCCCCAATCAACCTACTGTTTAATTATAAGGAAAAATAAACAATAGGCTGAGTGCAACTTAACTGGGAATCTTTTTTGGTGATCATCTCTCGAACACCTTTTTTGAAATATATCGGTTTCTTCCCATTGCACCGCCACTACAACTATTTAATGATGGATATTAAGGTTGAGCAGGAATGACCCCCCTTCCTACTTAACACATACACACACATCCAGCATGTCACACACACACACATCCAGCATGTCACACACACACATATCCAGCATGACACACACACACACACACACACACACACACACACACACATCCAGCATGTCACACACACAAAGACAGACAGACACAGCATCCGTTGGACACAAGGGGGGGGGGAGCGGGCGGGCTGTGGAGATGGTAATGCATGAGGCAGGGGGAGCACTTACTTCCTCTATAAACAGCCATGGAAAGGATGGCGGACGTCACTGCTCCTGCTCATATAGAGCAAGCCTCCCCCCCTCCCAAATAAAAAAAAAGTCTTGGCAGCGGGCCAACTCGAGTCAGGCCAATCAGTGAAGGGGATTTTTTTTTTCTCGGCTCGAGCAGGGGAAATTGAAAGAAAACCGCATGCGTTGCAGGGGCAGCCATTACGGGTCGCCACCGGGCCAAATCCAATCGCTCATGGCGAGCGGGCGAGCGGATTTGTCGAGCACTGTATATATATATATATATATATATATATATATATATATATATATATATATATCCCTCTTTCCTACGCTCTAGAGTGACTAATGGTACTGTACACACCTGTTGGCTCAAAGAGATATGGGCCTCCGCTAGCTGGGAGCCTGGGGTAATAGTTATAGTGCTTGCAGCGCTTCCATTTACCCAGGATCCCCAATGAGTAAGATTCACCTGGGCAAGAACAATAGCAACACACATCAGATTGTAACTGTTTACTACTAAGTATTAATAGAACCTCATCTTATAGGCAAAGCAATAACACACATATAACACACGATGTATCCTTAACCACTACTTGCAATATAACACCTGTGGCTCGGCCACTCTCATAAAGGAAATGTCACTGTCCCGTCACCGCGTGCCCCCACACCGTGTCCATATAGCTAAAGATATGTATATAGGCTCAGTCCTTTTGTCACTCCACCTAGTGTCCCCAAAGAGTGTTCCCTAAGGCGGGATTAGCGCCTGTTGACCGGTGTTGGCGCACTTAGTAAATACCTTCCGGTCACTGGGGTGACCGGCAACAACTTCACAAAGGATCCGCCGATCCAGCGCAGTCTCTCACGAGTAATGGATGATGCACAGCAGCCTGGGCCCAAACGACTATCACGAACCGCAGCTCTGTGACACTGTGTCCCTATCTGTCTATGCAGTAAGGGGGCATGTGTCGCTACCAATATAGAGCGTCCCTGCAGCATCACAAGCTATGGTGACTCAGGGAATACACTGGGGCCTGAGGGGGAATCTGCCTACGCAGGTGGGTCACTGACCACCTGCACACACACACTACCTCTCCCCTTGCTCCTCCGGTGCCCTCTGGCTAGCCTGCCTCTCGCAAATCCTGCACTCCTATTTGCTCCCTGGCATCAGGTGACTTTGCTGAGGCTCCTGGGGGTTGTAGTTTACTTGCTGAGCCTCTTCTCATTGGCCGCCTGTTCGCGCGCTTTGTACTGCGCATGCGCAAACTCTCTCCGCTCTGACAGTAACTCCTGACTATTGCGCAACAACATGGCGGCGCCCTGTGCTACCGGGCCGCTGGGGAACCTTCCAAACACTACCTCCAGATACACGCTGCAGCAAAGGTAGAAGCAACCTGAGACATCACTACATATATATATATATATATATCAAACACACAAAAAAGACAAAGACAATCCCCTTAATAGCACTCTAAATTACACCAACAAAAAATAAAAAGGAAAGATATAGCTCAAAGGAATCAAATGCCCTGCCGGGATTGAAAATGAACAGGTTTTTATTTGTAAATACAGCAAGACACACTAACTTAAAAACATAGACATACTGAAGACAGCCAAAATTATATCTGTGAAAAGTGACTATATATCAAGGAATACTGTATATCAAACAAAAAACTAAAGTGTATGTAAATAATAATAAATATGTATCTATATATATACTATCCAATGATACCACTAAAGTTCAATGAAACAAAAATTAAAGAAAAATACATATATATACATATATATTACCCACTAATATAAATGCCTGACTCCAAGTTGTAAAATACAAATCACAGCATAGGAATAAATATATAATCAAAAAGCAACCATGGAAAGGAAAAAATAGGGGGAGGAAGACATACAGGGGAGATAAAAAGTAAATCTCACACCCTGAACAGTATTACCCCAAAAAAGGGGGGATTTAAACACTGATTTTAACTGATGCAGCAAAGAATTGACACATAATAACTATGATAAACATGTGAGCAAACAGAAGCAAAACATTAAAGTACACAATAGTGTGAATCACTGCAAGGACAAATGATGCCAGAACAGCAGGGATAGATAATACTTAGCTGTGGCTCAGTAGCAGGAGGCATCTGTCCATGATAAAGACGTCGGCAGTGTTGCACCGGTAGCTCAGAATAGAATAGGGAAATCCATTTTGCTGCATTAGTTCAGTGATAAAGTCACAACAGGAAAAATCATATAGAGGCTGTCTTCAGTTTACACTCAACGCGTTTCACCCGTCGGTGGGCTTCTTCCCAGAGTGATAAAACTAAAGTGAAGGCATTCTAGTATATATAGGAGTAGGAATAATTAGCTACAGCTTTGCTCCAAAATCCCCATCCAATTAGGGTCTCAGGCAGAGATTGCTAGCGTCACACGCAACAGTGCAGGTAATAATATCATTAGACCAAGCATGAACTCAGTCTATATGGCTGATGCGGTGCGCATGCGCATCAACTCTAACAGTTTATACCCGTTTTCATAATCACCAGTAGTTTATACAAAAGGCACACAAAGAAAGGTGAGAGAGCAGACAACTTTGATTGCTATATTAAAATAAGAGTTCATATGTATATGTATTCACAACCCCTCAATTCATAAATCCCGTTTTCACTGTCACAGATGACGTCATTATTACAAAACTAACAATCAAAAGAGGATATATTGCATACAAAGCATTTTTAGGCATACAAAGAGATAAACATTGACAGAGTTGATATACAGAGTCCCATTTGTTGGATCAGCTGTGAAGCAAGAGTTGTATTGACTCGTATGCCAATGTATATAAAGTCTTTGTAAGCATCATCAGATCATCTCGTCAAAGACAGGAACAGATAATACTGACATTCATTATCCATGCACTGACAAGAGAGGAACACATATATTAGAAGAGCATTTCTACAGAGCAATGATGTTTACATGTTTGCATCAATTTGATTTTTAAAACTCAAGAGGAAAGAGTAGATAAGCAAACAATATTGTTGATGATAATAATAAGAAATAATGATTATAAAGTTTAAAAAAATAAATATTAAAACAGAAAAAGAAAAACAGAGTATATATTTTTATATATACATTTTTCGATTGAGGGGGGGATTCATAACTTAGCAGAACTGTAAAAACAGTTATGTATAGGGCATCAAAATACAATTGAAAGTGCATAGAGCCCAGGATAAACTATAAAAACATAGCAAAACCTAGTGAATCATTTAATCCTTTTGGCTGCATGGTGTTCAGGAGAACGATCCAGCGGCATTCCTTCTTAAGGAGCGCTTTCTCCAAATCACCACCCCTTATGCCCAAAGCCACTTTATCTAAAGCAAATGCCGATAAAAAAGCAGGATCTGAGGCATGATATTGCAAAAAGTGTCCCGCTACAGATGTAATTTTTTTAAATGCATCCAAATCTCGTTTAGCAGTTTTAATAATTATATTTAAACTGACTTGTTTTTGGATTAATATATTTTTACCAAATTAATTAGTCAGTATTATTTAGGGTCTGAGTTAACCACATATATTTGTGTTGAGCAACACACCTTTTTGTGTGTTCTATATATATATATATATATGTGTATATGTTTACAGATTCCATTAGAAATGTTAAAATGTTATTACAGTGTTCATATCTCTCTAACTTCTATTGAACAAAATGGCTGCCAGTGGTTAGAGGAAGTAAAAAATGCATGACTTTATAACATTTAAGGTATCTCCAGAAATACAGTTGTAGCCCTGTGTAGTTTGGGCTATAGGTCTGCCCTCCTCCTGGCAGTAATCCCTGCGTAAGGGCAGGTTTGCCAGGATCAATCATGGGTTTTCCCCACTTGAGGCAGTACACTGAGGCAGTGAAGGCAGGTCATCAGGCTCTGTGTCCAATCAAGAGACACAGGGGCGGTGCCTGTTGGAGCTACTTAGGGTATTGCCATTTCCTATTTAGTGTGAGTCTGTCCCTGGCGTGAGAGGGACAAGGGTGACACAGACCAACCTGCCAGGACTGGCAGGCTTGAGGCCTCCCTCCGGGGAGTAGAAGGTGCACCCCATACCTGCCTAGAGGGCAGGGGAAGAGCTAGACCCACTCTTGGTGCCCTAGGCCGGGAGTGAGGTCAGGGACATCCTGAAGGAAGACAGCCTGCGTTGTAACTGTCTACTGAGAAGAGAAGAGCAATAAAGATCTTGCACTTTTATCTAAACTCCTGCCTGAGAGTGAAGTGTATCAGGAGGAGGGGAAGGAGAACTCTCTTGTAGGTACTTCACCCCATACAGCTGGGGGCTGCAGGAGACGCTGCACCAGTAGAAGGGACGGAGGCACAACCCCAGAAGCCTGTACTGTTCTCCCCCATGTCATCGCGGGAGACTCAGTCCCCTGTTGCCAGCAGGTACACACCACACAGAGACATGTAGCCTGAGCATTAGACTCCCTAGGAGACCCTATCTGAGATTGGGTGGGGGTAGCAGGGTTACACAGTAATTACCAATAATAATATTGTGTAATTAAAAATCTATTAAGATCAGTATTTCTCAGTCCATTCCTCCAAACACCCTGGCCAGGCTATGTTTTAGTAAAACCCACCTAATCACATGTTCACATATAAGTTACAGTAAGTGTTATGTGCTTAGTGTGATGGAGAGGGGGTAACCAGGCCATCAATAAAGGTATTATGCCTGGCTGGTTACCGTTGATCCATATTTGGGGTTTTAGAGTGTCAGCTCTTGGGCCCATTTGTTGTACAGGAAATGTATGTGATTGTACGACAATAAAGAATTTGTGTTTTACCTTTCCAGGGGTGCCAGCAAGCAGAGATTGCTAGGCTATGAGTTTCAGGGGGAATTTTGCGGAGAAAGTCTCATCAGATTGTGTGTTGACAGTCAGGGTCCAGAGTTGCTGGGCGCCCCAATAATGTACCCAGGATTCAAGTCAGGCAGCCTGAATACATGTAGGCATGAGGCTCTGGTCAAAATCCTGCTCTGGAAATGCTTTTGCGACTCACTGCTAGGACTCCCTGCTTCAGCAGAGACCAGAAAAGTAAGCGGCGCATAGGGGTGTAAAGTGTCCCCTGAATGGTACCGGTGTCCCTTCAGTAACAGAGGGATCCCCAGTTCAATGCCTGGTTACCCAAAACCAGTATAGAGGTTCTGTGGTTATTCCAACCATATATGAGGATGAGGTTGCAAGGGTTTATAAGAAACCTAAGTCTGGTTTTCAGTTAGGTAGAGAAAACAGCCGTGAGAATGAACCTGCATTCTATCCAAAGGACTTAGAAAAAATATGTGAAAAGTATATTTTATTACATGATGTTTTAATAGTATATATGTTTATGTTCCATGGTTCAGAGAGACCATGTGGCTACCAAACTTGGTGCAATCAAGTCTGCTCGGGTCCTGGACATGAAAGCCTCAGAGGTTGCCAAGGTGTGAAAGCCATTTGGGCAGTGGGGTTAGCCTCAAGAACACACGTCATGGGATGAATGGAAGTCACGGACCACCATTTGCCAATCCCCAGACTTTGAGGAGCCTAACTCCGTGGGTGGCTTCTGACTGACATGTGAGAGGGGTATATAAAATATAAAAGAGCAAATATAGTGCAGATGTAGGTGATATTGATATATCAATCTGTAGGCTCTTAAAAGGATGCACTCACAAAACTTCCAGATTTTACAGATATGTCAGAGATTCTTCTCTCTCTGACTGGAGCCCTTTGGTAGCTGAATATAGTAAATCTCGGGATATCCCTCAGTGTTGATATCGTCGATATGTAATAAGAGAGAAATGCCACAATAGTGTATACTATTTGACCAATTGTATTAAATAAATACAGAATAAGAGTAATCTCACTCACATTTTCAATAATAAAACAAGCGTTGGAGAGAACCGCCGATGGGTTGAAGGACCTCGCCGGTACATGCTTCTATGCGTCTCACTCGCGTCTCACCCCTTTGTTTCCGCATGCGTCACTTCCGGGTAGCGTCACAAGTGAGGGCGGAAGAGTGTCTTGCCTTGGAATTCAGCTCCAGTTGCCAGTCTCTCCAGTTATCCGATTTTAATTAAATTAATTAAATTATATCTATAGTTTTATAGTTATTAAAGGATTATTGTTATTTTATTTTTTATTGATCATTAGTTTGTGCATTTTTATTAGTGTGAATTAATCATATGTTATATTGAGTCATGTTTCACATCACTGTACAGGGACTTCACATCACATGTAACCAAAGTGTAGTCCTCCTGCCATGTGATGTCTGATAAGATATTTAAAACTTGTGTGGTATCTTTTAAATAAGATCTGCTGCACGTTGCATACTTCTGGAGGTAAAAGTCGATATATTCTGACAGATTCTGTGTTAAAGAGCCTATAAAGAAATAATTGGTCGGACCGGTGGATTTTTTAGGCACTTGTGTATCTTGGGTAGGAAATAAAAAACAGCTAAAACTGGGTGTTCACTTTGGATATAGCTCCATTCCTTATCACTTAGGATGCCCCGGTACCTGCCCTTTTTCAAAATGCTGTCAAGTTCAATTTTGAATTCCCTCGAGGGGTCTCTTGGCATTTTTTGGTAGACATCCGGGTCACCCAGTATTCTGTTGGCCTCTTTAAGGTAATACTCAGTGTCCATCACTACAACTATAAATGTTGGGTGCTTGAAGGAGGTAGAAAAGATATCAGAGTGGAGGGAGGAGTTGAAAATATGTGTGATTGTGGTGTTTAGAGTAAGAGTAGGAACCAGAGGTTTAAGAAGATGGGAGGGAATGATGTCAAGAGGGCAAGTGGTAGAGGGAAAAGAGGAAATCAATACGGAGAAGAAGAGATCAGTAGCAACACGCCCTCCACTGTGACAGAGGATAAAGAGTCAAGGAAGGCACGAGGAGAGTTAAGAAGAGGAGGTGATAAATATGAGGAGAATACAGAGCGTATGTCTTTTCAAATGGAATCCACCTTTGTCTTGAAATAATCAGCAAAGTCCTGAGGTGAAATCCAGGTGGAAAAGAAGAAGGTCAAAGACAGAGAAGAGACAGAGTAGTTTAGACTTGTGAGTGTTGATTAGGGTTGGCAATATCAGAAAAAATCCAAAGATAATTATATCAATACATTTATCACAATAATTATATATATCATGATAAATATTTGATTTTTTTATAAATCCCCCCCAAAAAAATTCTAGTAAATTTAAATAAAGTGTTCAAAAGAAAAACATTTTCTTTAGATTTACTAGAACAAAGTGCTCTTCATTTCCAAACCCTTTTCATTTCGGCACTTCACCTTTTCTCACCTTCACTGCTTCTCGCCCTTTTCCATCTACCCCTCATCTTAATACTGATCATTAGGTGTTCCCTCCATTAAAAAACACATTTCATTTATAACATGTTAAAAATGCATCAAATATATTTTTTAATGGAGGGAATATCTAAAGGTGAGAGTAATGGGATGAAGGATAAATAGATGAGGGAAGTGGATAAAAGGTGGTGCAGACATGGAAAGGGTTTTGTAATGAAGGGTTAACCCTTTTGCTACAGAAGGGATTTGCTGCAAATCCCGGATGACTCTTTGGTAGTGAGATGGTTAATAAAAGATCGGAGGAGAAAGGGGTTACTAAAAGGTTGGAGAAGGGGTTAATAGGGAAGGGGCAGAAACCTTAAGGGTATAGAATTTTTTTTTTGGGGGGGGGGGAGAATGGTTAAAGTGGGTTCCCTGCTGAGGTGCTCTACTGTTCCCATTGCTAAAGAACAGTGACTAAGTATCCGTCAATATTCAGCTATAATCACACACACACACCTGTGTGATCTCCACTCGAACGCTCATGCACAGTCAAGCCCCACAATGTCATTGGCTGGTGATGAGGAGGTGAAGAATCGACAGAGCGTCCTGAGGCTTTAGAGTCTGCTTACCAGCTGTTCCGGTTATACTTTGAAGTGGAATTCACAGACATCATATCTACTGTTGTACCGGGTTATATCCCACAATGCTGTATTACTCTACCAGATTGTAAGTGGCATTTTATTCTTCTGTACTAAAACTTTTTATATAGTACTTCACTATTTTGTGCCTTTATTCATTTCCAGGATCATTTTCTCAACTGGATCACCCATATTGGACTTTCCTATACTATTGGATTACACTGTCTTTCTCTTTTAAAAAAAAAATGAAGTTAATTAGTTTCTTTTTTTCCTATATGTTTGTGCTTATGTCACCCTTCTCTATAATTCATCCTTGAGGTATCTTTGTGGGACCGTAGACATTTAAGCAGCTTCCATTAGGAATATAATACATTTTTCACTATTTCACATGTAATTAAGAGGTGTTTAAGTTTCGCACAGAAATATTCTCGTCATATATATAAATACTGTATAAAGGTGGTCCTCGCTTATCCGCCGGAATCCTTCCCACAGATTGCTGTCGGATTGTGGATCCAATGTTATTCCGCGGCGGTTACCGTCAGATAATGGACTGTCGAATAGCGAGGACCATCTGTATACACCCACACATATACATATATATATATATATATATATATATAATGGAGATATTACCAGGTTGGAGTCCAGTAATGAGGAGACAGCACACCAGGAATGATATTCAAAATGATTCTGTATTGTAGAAAAATACCGACACCCCAGCCAACGTTTCGGTCTGCAGAGAGCGACCTTCTTCAGGGCTACATATATATATAGTCAGTGCCTGTGTAGGTTAGTGAGGTGCAGTATGTGTGCTGTCCAGCATGCAGACGGTTAAACTCCCCTGGAGAGGCTAGCTGCAGTTGCAGCTAATTAAAGAAGAATAAACTACTGACTTAAAAGGGAGTTAAAAGAAAGCAGAAAGCTGCCTGACAAAAGAGAAACTGTCCCCAACCAGGAAGTAGACTGTTGGAACAGTTACTCAGACCTGCAGGATGCAGAACCTCCTGGGACCACCCAGTAACAGAACTGCCATGAGAGTGAAAAAGCCTGCTGGATGCAGGTTTGGCCTTCAAGGAACCTGCCTTCCATAGACTGCTGAGGGAGCAGAGCTGTCCGTGTTGCTATATCCAGAAGGATTTCCTGGACTCTTTGGGACAGAGTTCCCACAAACATAGCTAAGGATTATATCTTCTATTCTTGTTCCATACATGAGTTTATTATTTAAATCTGGAAACTGTCTTAGCTAGCCAGTGTGTTATTTAGACACTGCATTTTACTATAGTTAGTCTCCCAAACGGGAATAGGTTTTTTTTCAACTAGTTACTTCATTTTACCTAGCTTTTGAACTTTTCATTCCTTTTTTTTTTTTTTTGTAACTTAAATTTTATTGCATTTTTCCAAACAAGTGATACAGAATACAGTATACATTACATTCATTTTTAGTGTTAATCTCCGCTATAGACAGTACCGTATGTCAGCTTGTGAGACATATCCCGGTTTTTCGGGCCCTACTCGACCAGATTGTTTTGGGTAGACTAGCAATAAAGATAATAACATAATTCACATAGTACGATTGATTCAAATTGACAAACACAAAATCAATAAAGAAAAAAAAAATAAATAATAAAAAAAAAAAAAAAAAAAAGGAGGTGGGTAGGAAGGGGGTAAAGGGGTGGCGCGGCCGGAAGAGGAGCATCGACTCGTGCTAGGTCTCTTCACCGCTCCTAGTAAGGTTCTTTGTGGGTTGCGTCCTCTCCAGTTTAACACCTCTGTAGGCGTTCTGTCTATTTGTCTGTGTAGTCGTCGTGAGCTGAGTTTCCGCTCCTAAAGGAGAACGCACCTTCATCTATCACAGCCAGATTGTGTACCTCTCAACCCCGGGGATATCCGTCTGCGCCAGCCAAGGCGTCCATACTTTGAGATAATTGGTGCCAGTGTCGTTAACTAGACTCGTCAACTTTTCCATCTGGCAGATAAACCACAATCGATTTCGAATCTTTGGGATACTTGGAATTTCGGGGCGTTTCCATAGTGCTGCTATCTCGCTCCGTGTGGCTATTGCAAAATGTGCTATTAGTTTATTGTTTGCTTTGGACAGGCCCGTTAGTGGTCTATTCAAGAGGAATAGCCATGGGTCTGGGGGAATAGTGAGGTCGAAGACTCTCTGTATCCAATGTCTAATTTCTTCCCATAGTGGGGAGATCCGCGGGCAAGACCACAGCATATGTAACAGATCGGCCGATCCTCCGCACTGCCGGGGGCATAGTGAGGAGGATCCAGGCACGAACTTGGCTAATTTCATTGGGGTGAGGTACCACCGCATTAGGACCTTATATGCGTTCTCCTTTAGTGTGGTACATATGGAGCTTTTTGCCGTGGCCATATATATAGCGTTCCACTCGTCATCTTCTAATGTCTCTCCCAGGTCTCTTTCCCATTGGGTTCTAAATGACGGTGGCTGCTGTCTAAAGCTCGCAGAATCAACTACTTCCTTGTACAATTGTGATGTGAGTCCCTTTGTGTCGGTCTCTGCCAGACAGAGCTTTTCGAATGACGTCAGGGGGGGGTATGGGGCAAATTTGTTATAAAATGCTCGAAGCTGGAGGTACCTAAAAAATTCTGAGTGGGGTATATCTTTTTCTTCTCTGACGTGATCAAACGTTTTAATCTTGCTATTGTAACCCTCCAGATCTTTAATTCGTATATAACCTTTATGTTTCCAAATTGATGCATCTCCCTCCAGAAGGCCAGGAGCGAACTTGGGATTGTTACAAATTGGGGACATCGAAGAATTACTCGTTGTGAGAGAGTATTTAGTCTTATTAGCCTCCCAGATAGACAACGAGTTGGTCATTGAGGAAAGCGGCATGTTAGCAGATCGTCGTGCTGTTTTAGGTAGCCAAATCAAGTTGCGTATTTTTAAAGGAGCGCAGGCAGCACTCTCTAATTCCACCCACCGTTTTAAATGTGGACTGGATTGCCATTGAACAATTTGGCTTAATTGAGCCGCTTTGTAATATGAGAGCAGGCAGGGTACCGCTAGGCCCCCTGCTAGGACAGATCTTTTCATATTTAATTTGTTGACTCTCGGTTTTTTCCCTCCCCAGATAAATTTAGAGATTGCAGACTGAAGTGAGAGCAAATCCTTCAGTCTGAGTGGCACTGGTAACGTCTGGAAAAGGTATAGGATACGGGGGAGTAGGTTCATTTTGACGCTATGTATCCTACCTATCCAGGATATTCGTATAGAGGACCATTTATGGAGGTCAGCTATCAACGTCCGAATTAGGTTGGGGTAATTTGCATTGTAGATGTCTTTGGTGTTCTTGGCTATGTGGACTCCTAGATATTTTATGAATTTCTGTTGCCAGTGGAAGTTAAAATTCAGTTGCAATAACTTCTCTACGTGTCTAGGGAGATTGATGTTGAGGGCTTCAGATTTAGCTTGATTTATTTTAAATCCCGAAATGCTCGAGAATCTGTCCAATAAATCCAATAGGTTTGGCAAGGAGGTGAGGGGCTTTGAAATAATTAGTAGGATATCATCTGCGTACAGGGCCGCTTTATGTGTTTGAGAATATACGTTTAACCCTGAGATGTCCGGGTTGCCTCTAATTTGCGTCGCCAGTGGTTCTATACATAGAGCGAACAGGGGAGGGGATAATGGGCATCCCTGTCTCGTGCCACTCTTAATTTGAAAGGGGAGAGATGGAAAGCCCTGGTGTATTACCCTGGCGGTAGGTCCTGAGTACAGCGAGAGAATCGCTCTACTCACCTGATCCCCAAAGCCAAATGCCGCAAGCGTCTCCTTCAGGTAAGGCCAGTCTATCCTATCAAAAGCTTTTTCTGCATCCAGACTTAACAGCATACTTTGTGTGTTATTTTTAGTGGCCAATTCTACCAGATCAATAAATCGCCGGGTATTGTCCGCTGCCTGTCTGCCTTTAATGAATCCGACCTGATCTGGGTGTATAAGTCTGGGTAGGATTAGACATAATCTATTGGCCAATAGTTTAGCGTATATTTTAATATCAGTATTGATTAGGGATATGGGCCTATAACTTTTGCAGTCCAGCGGATCTTTACCTGGTTTATGGATTAATGATATAGACGCCTGTAACATCTCTCTGGGGATGGGGGCTCCTGCTAATATTGCATTGAACACGTGGAGCAACCTAGGGGCTAGTACTTTGGCAAATTTCTTATAGTATAGCCCCGAGAAGCCATCTGGCCCTGGGGCTTTTGAGGGTTTGAGTTCCTTAATGGCTTGTGACACCTCCTCTATAGTGAACTCAGCGCCCATGGCCTCTCTCTCTGCCTCTGTCAATCTCCCTAGTTTTGAGCTGGCTAAGAAATCTCTCAGCTTCTCGCTCGTTTTAGCGTTATGTGCCACTTTCTCTCCATTATATAGTGTTTCATAGAACGAACCAAATTCTTCTACTATTTTCTTAGGGTTGGCCGTGGGGGTACCTGATTTTAAGCGTATAGCTTGGATATTAAACTTCACTTGTCTGTCTCTTAACGCTCGAGCCAGCATAGTATCCGGCCTGTTCGCTTTTTCGTAAAATTTCCTCTTAGACCAACTCAGCGCGTTATCTGCCCTGGAGGTCAACAACATGTTTAGTTCAATTTTGGTATCTTTCAATTCTTGTAGGGTTTGCGGGTCTGGGTTACTCTTATGGAGTGATGTAAGGGAATGTAATCTCGATTGAAGCTTCATAATTTTTGAGTCCCTTTCCCGTTTTCTCCTAGCTGTGGTGCTAATTAGTATGCCCCTCAGCGTCGCTTTGTGAGCCTCCCATAATACAAACTGGGAATCTACAGAGCCTGTGTTTGTGTGGAAGAATTGAACTATTTCTTCCTTTATTGTCTCATAAATCTCAGGAATTTTTAGGATTGATTCGTTGAGCTTCCAGTTCGCTCCTGGTCTGCCTGTTCGGATGTGCTCGCACCTTAGCTCTATCGGTGCATGGTCAGACCATGAAATATCATGGATCCCAGCTCGGGAGACCATAGGAACCAGTTGGCAAGAGACGAAAAAATAATCAATTCTGCTGTAGGAGCCGTGTGGGTGGGAATAGAACGTATAGTCCCTATCAGTCGGGTGTAGTTCTCTCCATATGTCAGTCAGTTGGTTGTCTTTGAGGCCCTTGCGTAAAGAGGTCCCCACTTTTTTATGTACTGTGCCCGTATTCCCTGATCTGTCTAGATTTGGTTGCATGACCATGTTGATATCCCCTGCGAGTATTACGCCGCCCCTTGCGACGGTGCGTAGAGTCCGAAAAAAGTCTTCAAAGAAGACTGCGTCCTGCTCGCAGGGGGCATAGATTGTGGCTATTGTGATGCATTGCTCCCGTATCGTGCCCACTAGTATAACAAAGCGTCCCTCTGTGTCTCTTTTAATAGTTTGGGCTACAAATGGGATTTTATTATGGAACAAGATGGCCACTCCACGTTTTTTAACCGGTGCGGAGGAAAGGTAGAACTGGGCATAGTCTTTGTCTAGGAATTTAGGCGCGTTGGTCTTGCTAAAATGAGTCTCCTGTAACATTAGGACATCTGCGTGTTTTCGTTTATAGTCAGTGAAAGCTATTTTTCTCTTGGTTGGGCTATTAAAGCCCTTAACGTTATGTGATATAAGGGTTAACGCCATCACTTAATGTGTGAGAAGTGTAACAAACTAACGTTTGATGACTCACCCTGTCCACTTTGTCCCTTGTTCAACTGGCGGACGTTTTTGGTGTTACCATCCGGCAAAGTTCTTGTGTTCCGTCTAGGTCGGCATCCTCCCCGGCCGGGTGGGGAAAGGATTGGGAGGGGTAGGGAGGGAGGAGACAGTACAAGGGAAAACACATAAGGGGTAAAGCAAAATTGGAAACATAAGTTAAATCGCTTTGTAATAATGAAAAAAAATAAAAGAAAAACCAGAGCTCCCCTCGGGGTCCCCCGAGTGGGAGTCTGACGCCCAATGGGCAGGTCGGTATGCCTGACCTTCCAAAATGGCCGGCTTTCCCTTCCCGGGACCGACCCCCCTGGGACTTGTTTGAGGTCCTGATTCGTCAGGGACCTATATGAGGAACACATGTACGACATCGTGGGTGAATCCCACCGGCGCAAAACTGATAACTAACTTAACCTTAAACTGTAGCGTGATTTTTAACTTTATAACGACTTACAGCAGTACCTAAGTTATAGTGAGTGCATATCCATATATATACATGCATATACCCAGCATTTGAATGAACCCAATTATTTAATGATTTAATGAACATATTTAACATATTTAACCCCATTAACCCTATATAACATATGAACCATAAATAACATATATAACCTACAACATATACAACAGAAGCAACAGATATTCTATACCATCTAACATACATATAACATAACATACAGAGCCTCATTGAAACTTTATTGGGAAGGGCTCCGCGTCAGATGGTGACAAGTGAATTGAATCTTTCTTTACCCTCTTTCGTTATCCCCCCCCCCCATCCTCCCCCATTTTCATCTTATTCCTCACCCCTCCTTTCATCCTCATCCTCCCCCCCCCCTTCATCCTCACCCCCCCCTTTCATCTTCATCCCCCCCCCTTTCATCCTCATCCTCCCCCCCTTTCATCCTCGTCCTCCCCCCCTTTCATCCTCGTCCTCCCCCCCCTTCATCTCCCCCCTTTCATCCTCGTCCCCCCCTTTCATCCTCATCCTCCCCCTCCATCCTCCTCCCCCTCCCCTTTCATCCTCCTCCCCCTCCCCTTTCATCCTCCTCCCCCTCCCCTTTCATCCTCCTCCCCCTCCCCTTTCATCCTCCTCCCCCTCCCCTTTCATCCTCCTCCCCCTCCCCTTTCATCCTCCTCTCATCCCCCGATCTCAGCCCCCACCTCTCTGCATTCCCCCCGTGTCCCCGGCCCCTGCGCTATCGCGGACCGTCCCCCTCTGCATCTCGGGCAGAGTCTCCCTGCAATGTGCGCAGTGACGTGGGGCCGCGCCGTCCTCTCGCGAGAGAGCGGCCCCTGGCTCGTCGCCTGGCAGTGACGTCAGCGGCAAAGCCCGCGAAAACCGGAGCCGCTCCCGCGGAGCACAGGGAGGGATAGAGGCAATATGGCTGCCCTCCAAAAGTCAGCGACGGACCCGCTCGCGACCAGGAGGGCAGCCGCAGGTCCGGGAGAGCAGCCGCAGGTCTGGAAGGGCATCCGCAAGTGCGGAAGGGCATCCGCAAGTGCGGAGGGGCACCCGCAAGTGCGGGGGGGCATCCGCAAGTGCGGGGGGGCATCCGCAAGTGCGGGGGGGCATCCGCAGTAGGGGGGGGTAGCTGCAGGGGTGGGGGGGGTGGGGGGGGTAGCTGCAGTAGTGGGGTGGGGGGGGGGGTAGCTGCAGTAGTGGGGTGGGGGGGGGGGTAGCTGCAGTAGTGGGGTGGGGGGGTAGCTGCAGTAGTGGGGTGAGGGGGGTAGCTGCAGTAGTGGGGTGAGGGGGGGGGTAGCTGCAGTAGTGGGGTGAGGGGGGGGGGTAGCTGCAGTAGTGGGGTGAGGGGGGGGGGTAGCTGCAGTAGTGGGGTGAGGGGGGGGGTAGCCGCAGGAGCGGGGGGGGTAGTCGCAGGAGCGGGGGGGGGGTAGCTGGGTCACCGGAGGACGCGCTTACGATGCCTCCCTCCGGGTGAAGCAAGACACTGCAGCTGAAACACCCCAGCTGGAAGGTAAAACGAAAAGGCAAAATGACATGATGAAGGTTCTGAACACCAAAAGGGATCCCTTTTATATGATTATTTCTTTGCTTGAGCACTTCCAAATTTCATGGGGTGAGAACTCAGTTATGGGCCGCTGCTGATCCCGTTGCTCCTGCCGCCAACCGCGGAGCCCCCGCTTTGCTCCATGTGGGTAAGGGTACGTCTGCGTCTCCTGCTTCTGCTCGTGGGGACGCCCGCAAGACCTCCGCCGCTCCCCCTGCGCCCAGCTTGCCGAGGAATCCCTCGCCGTCTTCCAGGCGTCTCAAGGTATGTGCTACCCCATTCCGCAGCACCATTACTGCACATGGGAATAGCCACCGGTATCTAATCTGCTGGTCCCTCAGAATTCTTGTAATGGGGGCTAGGGATTTTCTTTTGGCCAGCGTGGCAGGGGACAGGTCTTGGAACACCTGGAATCTCACTTTATCAAACTCCATATGTTTAGTGTCCCGTGATATCTTGCATACCTCTTCTTTTGTGCGGTAATGGTGGAACCTGATAACAATGTCTCTTGGGGGGTCCCCTGCCTGAGGTCTTCCTCTCAGGGCGCGATGACATCTGTCTAACAGGAGCTCACGGTCCGTCTTGTCAGGGAAGAGTTGTTCTAGCCACTTGGTGGCAAAATCCTCTGGGTCGGTGACAGTCTCAGGGACCCCCCTTAGACGGATATTACTTCTTCTGTCCCTGTTTTCAGAGTCCTCAATCTTTTCCTCTAGGAATCTGACCTGGTCCCTCAGCTTAGTTACTTGTTTCTGAGTTTGTGCCAGTGCAGTAACGGTCTCATCAGACTTAACCTCTAGGGAGTTTGTTCGCTCACCTATGGCATCCATATCTTTCCTGAGAGCCCAAAGTTCTGTTGTAAAAAATTGCTTCATTTCAGCGCAGAAAGCTTTCATATCCTTGCGCCTCATTACATCCATGTCGTCCGATGCAGCACTTGCATTTTCTCCCTCATGGTCTGTCATGGTGGGTTGTGCAGGGGATTCAGGCCTGTCTCCCTGTGCTGTCTCTCCTTTTTTGAAATAAGTAGAGACTGTCTGGGTTTTTCTTCGAACTGTTTTGTTAGAAGCCATCCTGGTATGTTTAGAGATTCTTTACTGCTGGTTGTGTTGCTGTTGTCGCGATTTTGCTGTAGTTATTGATATAACTAGTGCCGGTGGGAATGGAGCTCAGGTACTAAGCAGCCATTCACCTCCCCGTCGTCACGTGACCTCTTCATTCCTTTAACTGACTTGGTCAATCAAATCTGAAACTTCTTCTTTCAGACTTATATTCTCTATTATTACAGTCTCTAAATTAATCAGGATCTTTTCATCCACATCCTTCAATTTACAGACGTCTGTGCTGAGAGTGTGGACCTACCTGGTGTAAGGGTTTCAACTCTTTGCTAAGAGACTTCCAGATCTATATGGAGATCATAAAGTATTGCTTCCTGTTAGCACTCATTTTGTCAGACTTTCTCTGCCTCTCATCCATGTCCTCCAATTTACTCTGCATGAGACGTTTTGTCATCTCCATAGCCCCACACTTAGCGATCGCTGTAGACAGTGACCACTGTAGCTCAGTCTTGGCTTCTTGCTCTTTATTTAATTGTTCACAGAGAAGACAACAGTCCTGCCTGGCATTTTGATGTGCCTGTCCAGTGCGGCTCAAGGAATTCTGGTCTATTTCCCAGGTACTGTTTGTTGAAGGGTTCTGACTGTAGTTCTGGCCCAGCCCCTACTTTTGATAAGTGTCCAGGGATTCCACCATTTCTATGATGAATCTGTCCGCCAATCTGGGCTGCAATACATCTTTGCTCCTTTCTAACACACGCTTTCCGGACGTCCCAGGATAATCCTAAAATATTTCTGCAACTTCTTCAGTAGGGTGAAAAATTATTTTCTTTCTGTCTCTTGTACCTTAGAAGACTCAGATGCATCAGTGGTACTGAATATACACTCTCTGAAGAGAATTTCTGCATTTTTCTTCTATCCACAGTGTGTTAATTGCTGCTGAAGTTGCTTAGCTTGCTGAAAAAAATATTCCTCTGGCGGCTAAAGCTGCCCTTTTCGCGAGGCCCCATAGGAGTCATCCTCCTGCTCTTCATCATCATATTGTCTGAAGAGACACTGTTTAGTGTGGCCGGGTGTTTTACACCATTAGTACATCTGGTATTGCTCCCTTTTTGGGGTAACGTACTGTAGGGATGCTCATTCCTGAAGGGATATTGTTTCATGTTGCCAGGCTCATTACACAATAAACACACTTTTTTTCCCCCATTCTTGCACTTTCAGATGTATTCTTCACCCTGACCTCTGGAAATGCTATTGCATCTATACTTTTTCACACCTTTCCCTGTGTATGCTGTAAGCACGGCTGGTTATACACAGTGAAGCAAACTTTACTTGCAGTAAGAAACAAAGAAAGTGTTCCCAGCACTCAAATAGAAAAATACGTGAAAATGACACTAGATGGTAAGCAAAAAAATTAATTTTACTATAAAAAATAAATACAGATCTGGCAAACAATATGTAATGGACAATGATGCTATTCTAGTCTATACAGTTAAACCACAAATGGTACCCAGATAACATACTGCATGTAATAGGCAAAAAAGGAAGGAAGGGAGGTAAGGGAAAACAAGTGAGGCACTCACCTTGAGAAAGGTTCCACTCCGGAACCGAAACGTTGGATTGGGCGGCCTGTTCATTTTGTACTGATGCCTAATACAGACTTTTTTTTGCCTTTACTAATCTGAGTGCAGTCTTCCTTTACTGGACGTGAGAATGGTTATGTTGTTCTATTATTATTATTAGAGACCGGCACCTGTTGATGTTTTTGAGTACATCGAGTGCAAGCTGAAATTTGTTTCTTTATATGTGTTTATATATATATATATATTTTTTTTGAAGCAAAAAGTGGCACTGTGTGCTCATTTGCATGTCATTTCCCAAGAATCCCTTGCTGCAGTGGAAGTGCTGTGTGCTGGGTGATAATGGGGAAAGGCGGGGTTGCAGACCTGCCTAAGACATGCGGATGAGCATACAGTTGTATTTACATTTGCATATTTGCTTTGCTGTGGAGGGTTTTTGTCACTTTTTTTACTCACCATAACTTAACTCATTATTATGGTTGGCCTATCCTTTAGCTTCTTTGCATACCCAGTTAATCAACCCCATACTGATGAGACCCATTAAGGTTGAAACAGCTGTCTGTGGGTGGTTTTCTGGGTATGCACCTTAACCCTGGCTGTGCTCAAAGCTGTGACCATGCAGCAAGCTTAAACCAATAGGGAACCATGTTAAAAATGGTTTTTGAAGCAAAAAGTGGCACTGTGTGCTCATTTGCATGTCATTTCCCAGAATCCCTTGCTGCAGTGGAAGTGCTGTGTGCTGGGTGATAATGGGGAAAGGCGGGGTTGCAGACCTGCCTAAGACATGCGGATGAGCATACAGTTGTATTTACATTTGCATATATATATACCATAATACTGAGTTAAGTTATGGTGAGTAAAAAAATTGACAAAAACCCTCCACAGGAAAGCACCTTAACCCTGGCTGTGCTCAAAGCTGTGACCGTGCAGCAAGCTTAAGCCTATAGGGAACCATGTTAAAAATGGTTTTTGAAGCAAAAAGTGGCACTGAGTGCTCATTTTCATGTAATTTCCCAGAATCCCTTGCTGCAGTGGAAGTGCTGTATGCTGGGTGATAATGGTGAAAGGTGGGGTTGCAGACCTGCCTAAGACATGCAGATGAGAAAAAGTATTGCAAAAGTATTCTCCCCCTACCAATAATGTCAGAAAAATGTTATTTGGTCTAAATTCCAAGCGTTCCAAGCTCAACCCTGCACATCATCCTGTTAACAGCAACCCAACTGTCAAGCATGGTCGTGGCAACATCATGTTATGGGGATGCTTCTCTTCAGCAGGGACTGGGAAGCTTGTCAGGATAGAGGCTAAAATGGTTGGTGGAAACTACAGGTAAATCCAGAAATGTTGAGGCAAAGTTGCGGCAAAACTGAGGCATTTACTGTGAGATTGCCCCAGAATTTCCAAAGCAAGAGTTCTAATACCCGTGCTGCATCTGTATGTGAATGGTGGGATTTATGTATGTGTGTTTTTGGGGGATGCAATTGTGTGTGGGGGTTGCAATTGTTTGTGTGTGTGTGTTGTGGGTGAGTTGAATTATACGTGGTAACTATGTGTGTGTGCTTTTGGGGGTAGAATTGTGTTTGTATGTGGGGGTGGTGGAATTGTGTGTGTAGTGGGGGTGGAATTATGTGTGTGTGGGGGTGGATAGTGGTGGAATAGTGTGCATATAGGGGGTGGAATTGTGTCTGTATGTAGGGGGGTGGAATTGTGTGTATCTGTGTGGTGGAATTGTGTCTGTATGTGGGGTGGAGTTGTGTGTGGTGTCGGGGTGGAATTGTGTGTGCGTGGAATGTTGTTTGCCGGGGGGGGGGTGAGGCGGGATTTTGTTTGTGTGGAGTGGGGGGAATTGTGTGTGTGTGGCCAGTGGGGGATTGAGAAGAGGGGGGGGCATTTAGTGATAGAAGTGGGGAGAGTGCGTGAGTGAGATAATGGGGGGGATAGGGAGAGGGGAAATGTGTAAGATGGGGAGAGTACTACATGGGGGGAGTGTGAGAAGGGGGTTGAGAGAGGTGGTGAGAAAAAGGGGGCCTCACAAGACTGCCGACAGGGGGGCCCCAGGGGAAAATCTAGTCCTGGGCCCCAAGAAAGCTGTCGGTGGCACTGTTGGTAACTGCCCCTCGCTCTGCAGAGCTAATTGCTTGATGACCACAGCGAAGAGACCCTGAGTGAGGAGCAGAGGATGTGCAGTGCGGAAGAGAGAGATATGAGTGTAGAGGCTTCAGTTTCTCCCACATGTCTGGAGTTGATCGTACGGCCCGGGACACTTTTTTTTTTATCTTTTAATCTTACATTTCTCCGAAACACCTTATCCTTTTTAAAATCAACTTCTCACATGCACTTCTACCCCTAAACCTCTAACTCCATGCCACATTGCACACAAATTCATTCTTTCCCCTTTGTGTTACAGGGGCCTAAAAGTTCCCGTGTTAAACTATAGGCAACAAACTTTTATCCTAATTTTGTCTCCCGTGTAACTAAAAAAAACAACTGAATGGATTGTGCTCAAACTTTCAAACATTCACTTTACCCCACTGACCTGAAATCCAACATTTCAGATGTAATGGTGAATTTTTTAGAGAGTTATAAGCAACTGAAGAAGGGGGAAGTCTCAATCAAACCTTAACTATGGATGCGCTACTACTGCGCATCCATAATATATATATCTATCAGGAACATATACTGTAAATAGCACTATGCACATGTGTATTAATGAAAAAGTCTACCACAATTAAGATAATCAACCAGTTGTAATGATTCCAAATCCATATTCTATTAAAATCTTAAAGAAATTATGGAAATATGTGTATACAAAAGCTATAATCATGAAGGATCTCATTTTCATCCCTAACATATCGAAAAATAGATATTTCATAAGGTCAAAAAGCCTGTGTATATTCACATTTCAATGAGTTTATAAGCTAAGTCAATGCTGGCATGTGAATATATTGTAAATCTGAGCTTGCTGTAACGTACGTACAGGTACAGGTAAACCCCATTATAACGCGCCCTGTTATACCGATAAACGGTTATAACGCGGTTTTCACGTGGCTCCCGTTTAAAAAAAATAAAAAATTTAAATTAAATTTTTTTGCACACTGCACACTGCACACACTCCCAGCACTCCCTGCACACACTCTACACTGCACACACTCTACACTGCACACACTGCACACACTACACTGCTCACACTGCACACACTCTACACTGCACGCTGCACACTCTCACTGCACACACTCTCACTGCACACACTCTCACTGCACACACTCTCACTGCACCACTGCACACACTCTACACTGCACACATGGCTCACTGCACACACTCTCACTGCACACACTCTACACTGCACACACTCCCACTGCACACACTCCCACTGCACACACTCCCACTGCACACACTCCCACTGCACACTGCACACACCACACACTCACTGCACACACACTCACTGCACACACTCTCACTGCACACTGCTCACAGCACACACTCTCACTGCACACTGCTCACAGCACACACTCTCACTGCACACTCTCACAGCACACAGCTCTCACAGCACTCAGCTCTCACAATACACTCACATGTCTGCAGCCCACCCCCCTCACATGTCAGCAGCCCAATCCCCCCTCACATGTCAGCAGCCCACCCCCCTCACATGTCAGAAGCCCACCCCCCCTCACATGTCAGACGCCCACCCCCCCTCACATGTCAGCAGCCCCCCCTCACATGTCAGCAGCCCACCCCCCCTCACATGTCAGCAGCCCACCCCCCTCACGTCAGCAGCCCACCCCCCCCTCACATGTCAGCAGCCCACCCCCCCTCACATGTCAGCAGCCCACCCCCCCTCACATGTCAGCAGCCCACCCCCCCACATGTCAGCAGCCCACCCCCCTCACATTTCAGCAGCACATCCCCCCTCACATGTCAGCAGCCCACCCCCCCACCATCGCCCTCCCCTCATGCTGCGACCTGCACTGATAGGTGCATTGTAACAGACAGTAGGTTTGGGACATGGCACCATAATGGGAGTCTTCAAACACGTTCCCCACACTCAAAGAATGTGAGGTCAAGGTGCGTATGGGCACGATGAGAGGTAAAGGGAGACGAGTGTCCTGGAACTAGATTCCATATTCCTCTGTCTCTCCTTTAGTTTATGGGATCCATTTCTCCTTTGTTTAATTGCCTGTCAGTTCCCCTTGTCCCAGCAGCCATGCTACATGTAAAATGCAACATTATTGCTACATGTTGTAGTTCCCTCAGACATTCTGTGAGTTGCCATAGCAGCCCCAGCCTTTCTCTCCAGAATGGGCTAGTCTGCCCCCCTTCTGTTTGTTTTAAGATAGTCTGTCCCAAGGCTATTCCCTTTACCCACACTGCTCCTCACTTCCTTTCCACCCTAGATCACAGTGAGTACAGTCCTGTCTGCATCCACCCCTGGTAAGGCCTTTCTCTCTTACCATAGTCTAACCTCATAGAAGCATCCCACATAGAGAAGCACTCTCTGCCTACACTACACCTACAAGTTCCTGTGTTTTCTACTCCTGTAATAAAGTTAAGAAAGACATTAAGGACTTGTCATGCTTTCGAAGAGGGAAGACATGAGTTAAAGCTAACTGAAGCTATTCATACCTCAACACGTGACCCTAGCTTCAGGATAGTAAGAGAGAGACCATGTACTAGAGGTCTACGCAGAAGCTATCACTCACAGCCTTCATGCTACAAAAGTACAGCTCTACACAGCTATACAGCAAACAGCTACAGCTTTCTGCAAAATAAGCAGCAGTTTAAACAACACAGTAAAACAAAGACCTGTGTTATGGAATCACATAGGAGCTACTACTCAAAGACTTTATGCTATACAGAATAGTCTCTGGACAAGCAGCAGCTTCACTCTGCCAGACAGGGCAGCAAGCTTTATACAGCAAACTGCACACAGCGTGCAACCTTACAGATAAGCAAGCAGATTTACACTGGACACAGCCAGCACCTACCCTGCACCTAAGGCAGCAGCTTTGCAGACTGACAGTGCACTTTACACACAGAGCCTTGATCGCCTTCTCTGTCCTTTTGAGTCCACCCCCTGCACAGCCCCATAGTGAAGAGCCACCATCTCACCTACCCCTGCGCACGTCCCCACGGCAAGCGCCATCAAGGGCCACGCCACAGGACACCCGCCAGGAAACGGGTCAGAGACACAGGACACCCGTGAGTACAGCTACCCCTACGCTGCACGCTGCAGGACACCGCTCGGCATCATCTGAGACAGTCGCCCATCGCTGACACAGGTAACAGACCGCACGCCACACGCACTGGCTAAAGGCCTACACACACCTACAGCATGGCAGAACTCAGAGCCTCACCAGACATCACGCAGGAAAGCGATCACTCAGACACAGAGACCGCTGCGCAACTGCAACAGGCGCAGGCAGACCCAAGGCCCAAACGGACAGTCACACTGACACAAAAGGCCCGTGAAAAATACGAGACTGACATTGAAGCGCACCGCGCTAAATTAGAGTTGGCCTGGAACACCACCACACTTGGGATACGCAATGTCGCCGGCGCTGGCAATTCTGTACAACAGCTCGAGCAGGCAATAACTCAATTAAAAATAGACCACTCATGCTACCAAGGGCTGTCAGAGGCATACGCCACTTACTTGACCAGGGCTAATACCTGTGAAAGCCTGCAAGAAAGGGACTTACAGCACAATATTGACTTGACACGTGACAGCCGCGTGCGAACCGCCATCGCAGACGCCCAAAGCGAGAGAAAAGAGATCCTCCTGGAGACCGCATCGCAGCGCTCAAACACATCCAGGCACTCATCAAGGTCAGCAAGATCAGCGCAATCCAACGCGTCCAGCGCAAGCGCAAGCGCCTCCAAGGTGCGAGCCACTGCAGAGGCCGCACGTGCCAGGGCCGAATATGGTCGGAGAGATGCAGCTGTACGGGCAGAAAGAGCGCGCATAGAAGAGGATGAGCGGTACGCCGCCGCCGCTACCGCCGCCGCTGCCGCCGCGTGTAGAAAGGCCGAATTGGACGCGGATCTAGAGGCCCTAAATCAAGAGAAGGAAGCCGCCGCCGCCATAGCCCAAGCTGAAGTCCTAGAAGCAGCCGCGAGACAGGACGGCGGGGAGCAACCGTACAGACGGATAGCCTCAGAGGATCCAGCCCGACGCACTGAAGACTACGTAAGGAGCCTCTTCAGTGTAAACACCAGCGCACCATCTCAACATGGAGGGAGTGACACCACAGACACCGAAGACTCGCTAGGTCCACGAGGAGAAGACGCCGCTCCATCAATGGTACGTGCTGCCTGGGATAGCCACAGCCGCAACAGTGATCCACACGCCAGCGCGCACACGGATGCACTACAACGGGCTCGCCATCCAGGTGCACCCACACGGGAAAACACAGCCCCTCGCACCGACCAGCAGTCATCACGCATCCACACCAAGGAAGAGGCGACCGCACGGACCCTCCCAGCAACTACCTCAGAACGGGACAAACACGCCGATGCCTCAGGCCTGACGGACATAGCCAAGTACATGATCCGGCGTGACCTAGTGCAAGCAGGACTCATCAGCTTCGACGACCGCCCTGAGAACTACCGGACGTGGAAGTTCACGTTCAAAGACGCAATCAACAGCTTGGACTTCTCAGCGAGGGAAGAGCTCAACCTGCTATTCAAGTTCCTCGGGAACGAATCCAGGGAGCAAGCGAAGAGACTTCGGGCGGCAAATGCGCAAACACCCCAAATAGCTCTTGACCTACTGCACCGACACACTTTATTCGAGCAAATACCCAGTATGTACCTGGCAGATACCTGGAATGCGCCGCTCCTCACCTCTGACAAGCCCCGTTGCGTTTGCCTTCCCAGCCTGGGTTCATGCCTGGCTGACGGGCGGCTGATCTGTTAAAGATAATGATTAGGATTTAATAGGCTGCAATGCTTTGCGTGTCTACCAGATGGCATAAATTCATGAATTGTAATGCAGTATATATATATATACTGTGCAGTATTGCAGCCAGCGGGAATAAAATGCTTCAATCCCTGCCTGGAAAATACCTCAATGCACTCGGGCAGAAAACAGTCACAAACCTCAATACACCCGGGTATACCCGAATTCGTGGGACTAGCCGAGCTCGAATAAAGTGTGTCGCCAGTGTAGTGTGGGAAAAGCTGGAAGAGTCCTACGGCAGCCCCGAAGCGGTCGAGGATTCGCTCTTCAAAAGAATCGACAGCTTCCCCAAGATCACAACTAAAGACTACTTGAAGTTACGAGAGCTCGGGGACCTGCTGCAAGAACTGGCATTCGCGAGGAAAGACCATTCCTTAATAGGTCTCAACGCCCTAGACTCAGCACGTGGAGTGAGACCCATCCTGGAGAAGCTACCCTTCAACCTCCAAGAAAAATGGATCTCACAAGGCTCCAGATACAAAAGGGAGAAGAAAGTCGTCTACCCCCATTCTCAGTCTTCGTGAGCTTCATCCGCGAAGCGGCAAGGACAAGGAACGACCCCAGTTTCATCTTGGGTGCGCAAACCACATACAGTGCAAGCAGCCTGAGGAACGAGAGACCAGCAACGAGATATGGTAATACCCAAACACCCATCTCGGCCCGCAGGACGGACGTGCCTCCCACGACCCAAACTACACTGGCGACACACTTTATTCGAGCTCGGCTAGTCCCACGAATTCGGGTATACCCGGGTGTATTGAGGTTTGTGACTGTTTTCTGCCCGAGTGCATTGAGGTATTTTCCAGGCAGGGATTGAAGCATTTTATTCCCGCTGGCTGCAATACTGCACAGTATATATATATATATACTGCATTACAATTCATGAATTTATGCCATCTGGTAGACACACGAAGCATTGCAGCCTATTAAATCCTAATCATTATCATTTAACAGATCAGCCGCCCGTCAGCCAGGCATGAACCCAGGCTGGGAAGGCAAACACAACGGGGCTTGTCAGAAGTGAGGAGCGGCGCATTCCAGGTATCTGCCAGGTACAAACTGGGAATTTGCTCTAATAAAGTGTGTCGGTGCAGTACTCCCGATCAGTTGGTCGCCGGAGGCAAGGAACCAAGGGACCCAAACAGGGAATGTCCCATACACAAGAAGCCACACCCACTCAACAAGTGCTTTGGGCTCAAGATGAAGTCCCTAGAGGAACGCAAGAGGTTACTTGGAGAATTCAGAGTTTGCTTCAGGTGCTGCGGTTCCATGACTCACCTAGCCAGGGACTGTAAAGAAGAGATCAAATGCAAAGTGTGCAAAAGTGACAAGCACGTGACATCGTTACACCCAGAGGTGCTGACACTCCACCAACTTAAGAACCCATTCTCCATAGCGGAGCATGGCGGGGAGGTAGGAGAAGGAGAGCCAACATCCGTCACATCTCAGCGCACTGAGGTTTGCGAAAAAGAAGGTGACAAAATGTCCTGCTCCAAAATATGCCTTGTCGCAGTGCACCCCCAGGGACAACCTGAGAAGGCTATTCGGATGTATGCAATCCTCGACGACCAAAGCAACAGATCATTGGCGAAGACGGAGTTCTTGAACCTATTCAACTTACAGGACAATGCCTCACCCTACACCCTCAGAACCTGTGCAGGGTCAACTGAGTCAACAGGGAGAAGAGCAAGCGGTTACGTCATACGTTCGGTGGATAACAGAGTGAAGATAGCTCTCCCCACACTCATTGAGTGCAGCCACATGGCCACAAACAGGGACGAGATTCCCACACCAGACATGGCACGCCATTACCCGCACCTCAGAGGAATAGCCAACTACATCCTGCCGGTAGAACAAGGCGCCAAGATCTTGCTGCTGCTCGGTAGGGACATCATGAGGGTACATAAAGTCCGTAAACAGCTTAACGGACCCCACAACACGCCATACACCCAAAGACTTGACCTAGGATGGGTGATAGTGGGCAACGCGTGCACCGACAAAGAGCACGGACGAGACTATGTTGACGCCCGCAGAACGGTGGTAACAGAATGTGGACACACATCCCTCTCTGAATCATGTCTTGGCCATCTCCAAGTGTCCGAAGGGCCAAGTGAAAAGCAAAGACAAGGTCATAGCCCTGAGGTCAACAAAAACATCCTTGCATCGGGGGGTTGTGACAATGGCCTAGGATGCTTAGCGGTTCAGATAACCAAGGATGACGAGTCGACTCCACTGAAGGAAGAGAGTAACCTCCCAAAGGTGACCGACAAGGGGGTCATCCAAAAGACAATAAACAATCGGACGATCCTCTCGCGAGCAATGGCACGGCTAGGACATACAGTCGTTCCTCTCCACAGGGTATCCAGCGATAAGGCAGTTAGCTGTCACGGCTGGCATAACCACAAAAGATTGTGCCCTACAGGTGAAGCCACAGTGTCAAAAAGACTGTTTGTTCACACACGTAAGAGGAGACAGTTGCAGAGACATTTTTCCAAAAGGATTTACAAGGACAAAAGAGACTGTTCTTCGTCATGTCCAGGGTGAGAACAACCTCCTGAGGGCAGTCAACAAAGAGACACAAAAGCATTTCACCAAATTACGTGGAGATGTTCTCGTGCAAGAGAAAAGCACCGATGACCTACGGTGCACAGCGTTCCAGACAACAAGGGACAACGACAAGCAAACACCATCGAGGGAAGATAGAGGATTCCAGAGGTTAACAACCAAGGAGCTCTCCAAAGACGGACCAGGCAGTTGGGTGAACCCGCTACCATTCCGTTCACCAAGAAGGCGCTTCCCAAACAATGGAGAACATGCCATCTCTAGGTTCACTTCGCACCCCTGCGACCTACAAAGGGAACCAGAGACCAAAAACAACTTTGTGGCTTTCGTCCAGAAGATATTCTTTACCGGCCACGCAAAGCCAACACCTCTAATGAAGGAAGGTGAAGAATGCTGGCACCTCCAATCATCTGGGGCCTACCACCTTCAGGAACCTGATCAAATCCGGGTAGTGTTCAGCCCCAGCGCTCAGCTTCAGGGAGTCTCCCTGAACGACGCCCTCTTTACTGGACTAGATTCGACAACCAGTCTTCCAGGACTGTTGTTCCGCTTCCGCAAGGAGCCAAAAGCCATCTCCTTCTGCCAAACGCCAGGTGATAGAGCGACAGGCTACCACGACTGGCATACCTATAAGGGGATGCATTCTGTGGGTAAAACTACAGAGACAAAAAGACTGTTCTCTCACAAGGCTAAAAGGAAACAGTGCTAGAGACTTTAACACAAATACATTGTGGTGCAACCAACAAACCTGGAGCTGTGCATCCACCCTGCATCCTTTGCCAAAAACCTTGACCAAGGGACCTTGATACCAGTGATACTGGCTGGTGTTACATCGCTATGTGGACATGGACTCTTATATTGTTTGAGAATGTGATGATATCTTTGTTATGCATTGCACATATGTTCCACATAGTCCGTTATATAGTGGTATCTACAGATACCAGACGGGGAGTGTTCTGGAACTAGATTCCATATTCCTCTGTCTCTCCTTTAGTTTATGGGATCCATTTCTCCCTTGTTTAATTGCCTGTCAGTTTCCCCTGTCCCAGCAGCCACGCTACATGTAAAATGCAACATTATTGCTACATGTTGTAGTTCCCTCAGACATTCTGTGAGTTGCCATAGCAGCTCCAGCCTTTCTCTCCAGAATGGGCTAGTCTGCCCCCCCTTCTGTTTGTTTTAAGATAGTCTGTCCCAAGGCTATTCCCTTTACCCACACTGCTCCTCACTTCCTTTCCACCCTAGATCACAGTGAGTACAGTCTGTCTGCATCCACCCCTGGTAAGGCCTTTCTCTCCTACCATAATCTAACCTCATAGAAGCATCCCACATAGAGAAGCACTCTCTGCCTACACTACACCTACAAGTTCCTGTGTTTTCTACTCCTGCAATAAAGTTAAGAAAGACATTAAGGACTTGTCATGCTTTCGAAGAGGGAAGACATGAGTTAAAGCTAACTGAAGCTATTCATACCTCAACACGTGACCCTAGCTTCAGGATAAAGAGAGCGGATGAGGGGTTAAAAGGCAAGTGTGGGAAGAGATGAGGGGTATGTAGGTGGGGAAGAGGAGTTAAATGAAGTGTAGGGATTGAGGAGTTAAAGATTTTCCAGGGGACAAGGAATTTAAAATGTGTCTGGATAATAAACAGTTATGGCGCGTATTGAGTGAAATGGGGGCGGGGGGAGAAATGAAGAGTGGAGTGAATAAGGAAGAATTTGGAAAGGACAGGAGAGCAAGGAGAAGGGGTAGAGTGGAGAGAGTGCAAGGGAAGACAGAACAAAGGCTAGAGAACACTCCATATTCACACACACACACACACACACACCTCTTAGATCAGCTCAGCACATCCTCTCTCCCCGGTAATAAGCCCCGCCCCCGGCATGCTCTGACCTCCCCGGCAGCCTGCTATTCAAGAAAAAAAAACACACAGCTGCCGCATCCTCCTCGTGCTGCTGAACCTGGGGGCTGGGAGGGAGAGTGAGGGGGCTGGGAGGGAGAGGGAGGGAGGAGGGATGAATCGCCGCCATTTTTTTAAACTTTTTTTTAAATGTATTTAATTAACTGGCGCCCGGCCAGATTCATCGTGGGCCGCACAGAGAGGCCAGATGGGCCACATGCGGCCCGCATGTTGTGCAGGCCTGTGTACGGCTTCCGGCCACCTCTTCCTTCCCTCCTCACTCCCTCCCTCCCGATCAGGCGCGCGGCGGCCATTTTTTTTTAAATTAGCGCGCCCCCGTTACTAACGCGATGGTCTCGGGGTGGACCCCGAGGACCACGCTATAATGGGGTTTACCTGTATATTGAAAAATAAATGTAGCCTTAGTCATTCTCGGTTATTCTGTAGTAAATTATTTTTGAAATGACCAAATCTGGAAATATAAATACAGTATCTGATAAAAAAATTTTATCATAAGTATTATATCATACTATACTAAATTATCCCACTAAGGAGTTAACTGGTTCATATTCGATATAGCGCTATTTCCTAGTATGAGCTAGCCAGGGATGGGGGAGATTTCTACACTGAGTTTATAAGAGGAAGGCCACCATAGGGTGGTTAGGTACAACTGTGGGTAAACTAGGATCAGGCGCAAACAGTGTTCAGTGCCCCATTCCAGATAGTCAGGTTATCAGACCTAGGGACTGTCCACCCACTGGGAGAATGGGATCCAGTGAGAGTTTGTGAGTAAAGGGAACCATAGAAAGATGGGCCCTGCCTTGATAGGAATGATCTGCCCTGATCGAGTCAGAGGTATAAGCCTCCACCTTGTATCCCCTTTGCAATTCTTAAGGACTGGGTCACTGTTTTGCTAGATCTGGGACAGGACTTGCCAGGAGAGGTTGTTAGTTTGCATTTTGTTTTTATAAGCCCATTTTTTGGACTAACTCATTGGTCTACTGTCACTTTCAATGTAGAGGTAACCCAGTGTTCAGTTTTATATAGTAATCATGACTGTAATTTTGCCATTGTCCTCAGTCCACCAATTGAGGACTGTTAAAAGTGAAGCATCCTTCCATTTCAAGCTTATATCTCTATTGAAAAACATATTTAAAGCAGGAAGCTCTGCATCTAGATTTTAGGAGTTGAAACCACTGCTACACAACTAATTAAAGAAACTACAGTACATTTAAATACATTTAACAATTAATTATTCTACATATTTGAAAATTAAGAGAGCTACTGTATATTTTTTCATTCAGGTCTGGTTTGACCCATTTTCGAATGCAATTAATTAAGCATTTTTTGTGTAACAAAATGACATTAGCACTTTGCATAGCAGTAAACACATTATATGAAAGGTTAAAAATAGTACATTTAAAGTTCAATGTTGCCAGGAACAAAAGATGATATAATTTCAAAACAACAAACCCATAATTGCTTATAAACCTATATTGGAAGACACTTGCCCAGAAAGATGGAATGGCTGTATGACCCTCCTCAGAGAAAGGCAATTACATGTTATCAAAAAGATCTGCTTGTGTTTGCAAGCTTTCAAGGATGCAGAAAGGTTGCAAAATACTGGTATTATCCAGAACGATGGCAGTGAAAGGTGCTTATTCTTTATCTTTTCATTGTCTTTAGAGAGCTCTCTTGGATAGACAAAAAAGAGCAGAGCTGGAATAAACACTGAGATGTAGGTCGATGATAGTTTCTGTCAGCATCTTTCTTATAAATACATTCTTTTAAGGCAGCTACAAAACCACATTCAATCCACAGTTCAACACAAGAGAATTTCAAATGTTTTGAAAAAGGAAGGATTCATCCAAGACATTAGTAATCTGACATTAAAAAAAAAATGCATGCTAAATTTCGTACAGCCAAAGGTTGAAGACAGTTTCTTAAGTACAAAGCAAGAGCTGTTAGATTTTCCTTTCAAAAATACATTTTCCCTGAAGGTAGCCCCTAGATTTTAGGAGATGAGAAATCTCCTTCATAATCTTTGTACATTATTCTCATGTATACTAACTCTAAGCTTTGTTTAGAGGAAGAAAGCCTGCTTCTGCATGTGGGCAATATGCATGCAAAAAGCATATATTCCCATTGTCTTGTATGAAAAGCACATCATTGTATATGAACTACAGTAACAAAAAAAAACCTAAATGTTTATAGAAACTTTTTATATCTGTGCTATAAAACAATGTGGTAGGGTTCATTTTGTCACTACTAGTTCATATACCAAACTCTAACAATCCCTTCAGATTAAAATGATCTCCCCCCCTGGGCCTAGATCCACAAAGCTTCGTTAAAGTGACATTATTTCCCTCTCCTCTTTTTCTCAACTTGAGTTATAGACCTATATCAGGGTCAGAATTGCTACGGCTGAGTCCCCTGTGCCGCTGACTGCGCTCATGGTTAGTGTGGTGATGTCACCAACTCTCCAATCATGAGCAATGGGTGTCTGCGCTATTTCGCAAGCGCGTACGGGGGGCGTTGCAGGCAAGCTGAGCGCGGTTCAAAGACAGGGTTTTTATGTTTACACAAGCGCCAAGCGTGGGTGAGCGTCCGTGCCCGCGCGCTCCGCGTGAGCGTCCGTGCCCGCTCGCTCCGCGTGAGCGGAGACATCCAAATTTAAATAGCGAGCATTTACCTCGTCAAGCACCGCGCGGTCAGCGGCACAGGGAACTCAGCCTAAAACATACTTAAAGTCACGTTATCATAAGATAATGTAACGTTATGGTGCAATCACGTGATGTTGATGCAGAATGGTTGTGTTTTTTGTGTTTCAGGGAATATAATGTGTATTCTTGTTGTAGGCAGAGAAGAAAAGATGCACAAATGCGCACAAGGGATAGAATTAGTATTACTTTTATTAAAACAAACACATAGACAGCTGAGAGGATCCAACCCCTCCTCAGCTCAATGGGTTAACTGCCCAGATATATAAACCATACATATGGTCTCTAAAGATAGAATACCCTAAAACAGTGAAACACACAACAAAAGACCTCCTGACGAAGCACGTGGTGCGAAACGCGTAGAGGTCACGACAGGTCATCCTGCGCGTGTTTGCTGAGAGGCTGAGATGGAGCCTGCCTGAGGCTCTAGTGGTGGTTGTTTTCATCTTCCCTGGTGCCGTGATCCGGATCCTGTACGGTCATCAGTGGACCCCCACCTTTGCCTTAGTGTGAGTGTTCGTTTCCCCCTGTCAGCGGTATTATAGCTCTCTATGGCGGTTTTTATTTAAATTCCCTTGGGCTGTTAGTACTCTCTTTGTTTATTTTTAACATTGATTGTTTTTTTTCTTTTGTTGTGTGTGTTTCACTGTTTTAGGGTATTCTATGTTTAGAGACCATATGTATGGTTTATATATCTGGGCAGTTAACCCATTGAGCTGAGGAGGGGTTGGATCCTCTCAGCTGTCTATGTGTTTGTTTTAATAAAAATAATACTAATTCTATCCCTTGTGCGCATTTGTTTAGGGGGGATCACCTCTGAAGTGGTAGCTTCTGGGGAGACGCTCCATGCACGTGCAGCACAGGGATTTTTCCAACCAATACATCTGCAGCACGAGCGCTGAATATCCTTCTCTCTGCTCTTGTTGTAGGTACTGTAGCTTCACGTTAAGAGTCCTGATATAAATGGAGCTTTGTTGATCCAGCGCTTGGACTTTGGCCCCGGCTGAATATGCTGTGAAGCTGCTTCTCCATAGACCAAAGCCTCTGAGTTTCATATGTTGTTTTTTCCCCACGCAGGCTTTTTGGTTTCAATATGGTTAGCTGTCAAACAGATTTTAAATGATAAAACAGCCATAACTATTTTGTTTTAGAAAGGGTTACATGGCTTAGTTACTTTACTGTAGCTCCAATAAATTATGCCAAACGGCTGAACCTTTAATGAATTTGTCATCTAATTTGATTCTAAATTTAGTACTACTTAATTTAGCCATTTGAGCAATTGCAGAGAATCACCACAGCATAGATGTTACTGCTTGTGTTGTTCTTGCTTCCGATTGGTCTTTAATCCAAAATATTAACCAACACTGTAGAGGCTTTGGTGTCTATTTATTAAACTATCCCAGCCGTCAGATGTAAATGAGGTCAGAGGTTTCACAGCCATGGAGAAGGGGTGGCACAATATGTTTTATATGGGTCTATACTGTGTAATGATGGTGGTTTAGAAATTTGCACCTGACAAACGGGGAGGCAATTTGAAGCATGAAACTCTGTGCTCCTCTTTTCTGTTATTTCTGTAAAGCAATACAGTAATTAGGCTACTGATTTGCTGCAAAAGCTGGTCACCTATCCACTAAAGAGCAGACACTGTCAATAACGATATATATCTTGGACAAGGTCCACAATCACCAAACACACCTATATGTTAAGTATTATAACATTTCACTGAGTGCAGGAAAAAATAAACTATTGTAACACAATGCACTTCTATCCATGCAAAATGTCTTTTGTTTAGAGAGCACAGATCCAAAAACATTCTTGGATCCTTTTAGTACACTGCCAATATTGGCAAAGCTGCTGACCTCCAATGCCTCCTACATTTAGGGTTTACGGTTATATTTACGGTTTAGCACTACATGCTAGATATGTCCCACAAAGCTTTAAAATCTCTCCACATATCAATAGAAAAAATAGGCTATTGACTAAAGTAACCAACTATTAAACTAAGGCAAAATCAGTGCAAATGAATTGTACCAGATTTATCAAAGCAAAAAGTCAAATTCTTTCAAAGGGTTTAATTTCCTTTGATAAATCTGGGGGTTTTATTTTTGCTCAACTTTTGCAGCCAGGAGAGTTTACCACAAAGTATCTGCAGTAGGGAATATAATTCCTGTTGGTTACTATTTTGGATTAAAGCCCTGGCAAGAACAAAAAAATGTATATATAAAATGTGGTAATTCTAAGGCGTGTGTGTGTGCATGTGTGTGTGCTTGTTTTGCTACAAGCAGCTGTGGGACTCTATAAGCGTATAGAGATAATGCGATACAATCAATATCAGGGTGCACAAAAAAATAATCTTCCTTCAAATTTAAATCTCTACTTGAAAGCAGCACTGCCACCGGCTTAATGGCTCTGAGGTGAAGAAATCATTGAAGATTCTAGATTGTAAGCTCTCAGGAGCCGGGCCCTCATTGCCTTCTGGATCTGTTTGCACTTGTCTGTCCTTATCCCGCACCCATTGTGGAACGCGCTAGCTTCCGCGCTCCTCCGTAATGTGGCATCACGCTTGGAATACAAACTTGTTTGTATTGCGAAGTGCGTAGCGCATGTGCTAGAGCGCGCACTTTGCGCATATGCAATGGCGTCATAGTGTTTGTTTCGGCACGAGCTACGTAGCTCATGCCGTATCCTTATGCCATTCAGTTTATGTAATTGTTGTCACTCTGTAGCCTCACTGTACCACACTGCAGAATATGATGGCGCTTCACAAATCAGCTTAAGCCGATTTGGTATTACATACTGTATTGTAACTACAGTAAAGTCAGCCACTCACCCATGAAACACTTGTAAAATTGTTATGGTTGTTTCATAACTCAAAATGTGTTAATTAGTTATTCATATTAAAAAAAAAAAAATCCTGTTTGAGGAATGCACAACATCATAGGTAACAGAATACAGACTACAAGCTGTGTTTATTATGTGGTAGTTTACCACTCATAACTAAAATGAAGAAGCTATTTAAAAATGTCTGTAATCGGACATTAATTATAAAGGAGCTTTAAGGAAATCCCAATAGTGGTTTAAAAATCCTTACACATATAAAAAAAAAAATTCAGCAAAACAATAAAGCTTGTTATTGGAACGAAAATGGTTAAATTGTACAAAAGCTTAGATTACATGAATTTATGGGGAACAATGCAGAGTCCAAGCATATCCAAGGCACATTTACAGTTCAATTAAACTGATCTGCAGAGTAATTCTCTAAGCATTTGACCACAAATGAAAAAGCATACACTACCATCATAAAATCTTCCACAATGCAGCTCACGAATTTACTTTAAATATCTTCGTTTTCAGAAATAATGGTTGTAGTCTTATCAATTTGTCCATCATTTATGAAGCTGACCATTCAAAACCCTTTTTGGTGAAGACAAGCATTGTTATCTTAAAAACGAGTCTGAGAATTCAATGTATTACTCTCTTTTAGATGTTTTATCACCCTCATAGTATCAGCTGGCACTTTGGAGAGTGGTTATGTGAAGTGATAGGAGGTGCTGTTCGTAATTTGCCTCCTAAATCTCTACCATTTGAACGTGAGGTGCTACTGCAGCTTTTAAGATAATTGAAGTGTTTACTTTTGCATGTACATACCTGAAGTAACCAACACAGAAAGCACATTTTCAATTTATAGCAGATTTGGCTTTCATGTCAGACGAGAAAAAAAAAAAGGATGCGGATTCTTAGTTATGTGAAAGCACTATATTGGGGGTGCTGCTGTTTGAAAAGGGCCTATATGTTTCGGTAAAAGTTCCCTTTGTACACGGTTTGCAGATGCCGATAAGAATATTGGTAATAGTGCAACAAGTACAAATCAATATCTACTCCTTTGTTCAAGAATAATACAGATTCATTTTAAATTTTAACAGTTCGTCAAAACATATTTTTATTTTATACTCCAATTTGCACATACTATAAAAAGTAAATAAATAAATATCCCTGATCATCGCGTAACTGCTGCTGTGGTTGTTACTTTGGCTATTATTACATAATACTGGACATCTTTGACCATACATACTTGCATAGCAATCTGTGTGTAGATTGCAAAATCATAATAGCTGTTAGCACGCAATTGATTTCACGCATTACACACTGATAGCTATTAGAGATCATTAATGTACAGTATTAATGTAATGGTCATGCCGACAAATTTACATTACATTAGGAAGCTGGGAAAACTTTTTTATTTCAAGAAATTAGAACTTGACTTTCTTAAGATTTGAATGTAAAGTACTCCCCTTTAAAATAATGTGTGTTCAATCAATTTCAACTGAACAAATATTTTTAATTTGATATGTAGTACATTTTATTAGGTAGCAGAAACAATTTTCCTTTGTTGAGTCTCATAAAATCTAAAGCAATGCAGTCAACAATTGAAAAAGTCAAATATAAGATATCTTACCTGAGATGTGGTCATGAGATAGAACAGAATGATAATTAAAAGAGGAATGGATATTTCAATAAAGCGTTTGTCTATTAAACATATTACTCATAAAGAGACTTTATAAGAGAGGTACACACAATAAGGCTCAAAATCTGACAAATGAACCTTGTGATGTACACCTACACTAGATAGATTTCATTCAATCTACTTTTGTGTCTACTACTATAGATCGCAAAATTACTCGACACTCCACTGTCAAGCTGTAGTCTGCTGTTTTAGACTGATAGTTTGCATGCTATCAATGAAATACGGCATGAAATGAAAAAATATTCAATTGTTTATGATTGCACATAAATGTAGATTTCTCTATGCCCAAATCATCCCAATTAAGAACATGTCTGCATTCACTTTTAAAATAATCATTGTTGAAAGTTCAAAAATGTTGATATATGTGATATAGTTCAATTTAAACATTTCTTGTAAAAGGTTTATTTATTAATGCTATTTGTCATTAAATATTGAATAATACTCAAAACATTGTTTTACAGAACTTCCAAATCATTCTAAAATTCTAACAGTCCCACGATAATAAATCAAAGTTTTGTCTTTTGCACATCTTTGAATTGTATTTGAATATGCCATTAATTTGTCATTAAAGAAATGTTAAACCACTAAAATGGTTTTCCATTAAAAAAAAAAAAGAATTCAGTTGATATACTTTCAAGGCAGTCTTGCTGCCCTAGAGTTAGAGAAAGCCAAACCAAATAGCAATAACAAAGCAATTACCGACATGCCATCAGCAGAGGAAAATAAATTCTACTGAAGCTCAGAATGAAAGAGTAAAGTGCACAGTTATTGTCAAAATAATCTATCAGGTCATATTGAAAGACCTGCAATATATACTAGGTTATTTATTAATACTGTTTGGTTTGAATTATACATACAATCACAATCAGGTGTTTTGGGGACTCTGTTACACAATGGTGTTATCAATATCCGTGTAAATTGTTGATATTGCAGATCTTTGGACATTGGCCAGTCTCCTGTAATATATTCAGGAACATAAAGGAAAAAAGAACTGTGTATACCATTTTATTTTTGTGCTTTATATGCTTGTGTTGTCTAAATCATTGTCATCCAAAGTGGCATGAGATCTGGAGACCATCATTAGTTTTTCTTTATTTGTATACAGCTTCTGAAGATTTTCTACATTTTGTTCTTTGCTGGTACCTTCCAAGGGATTCCGCATGTCCAGATCCTTGGGTTCTTCACAGTCTTGGGTTTTATTGGCTGGGGTGTCAATAGACTCAAAGGAGGTTCCTGCCTCCTCAAGATGAATGTAGCCCTTATTGCTTGATTGGTCAGACTCTGAGCTCTGCGAATCTCTTCTGATCAATGGTGCTGTTGTGAGAGAATCCACAAGAACTACAGATTTTGTGTTACCAGATGGAAAAGCTTTCACCAATAGGCTGCAGTCTAGATCTGTGCTACTTAGAGACTGGCTACCTAAGTCTGACAGTGGGCCAGGTGACATAGGTCTCCTGAAATCAGGCAGGCAACTTGTGCTCTGGCGCCTTAGAATTAAGTTTCTGCGGGTCTTGGGAATTTCCCACTGTAAGTCTGAATGGCTAAGATTGGTCGAATTTAACTCAAACTCCCCCCTGCATACTTCTTTGGCACCTTTTTTCTCTGATCTGTGGTCATCCTTCTTCTCCAAAAGGCAGCTATCCAATTTGACAATGGGCAGTGTGAATGCACTGAGGGAAGAGCCAATAATGGAACATGCACTGCTCCTACCCCATCCATGCTCTGCTGACACTGATGGGGGATCCTTTTCCCCGTCTCTCCCTGCAACTCTCTCAAAGGGTAGGGCTGACTGTTCCCGGTAAATACTGTACACCGCATCAGTCATGCTTGGCGAATCCATTGGATGCCTATTTGACTTTGGAGAAGATGTTCTTGTTTCTCTCAGATTTGGAGGGGAGAAAGTAATTGTGCCACCAAGAGCAGAATGCCAGGAGCTCTTGGCCAACATGCCAGCCCCAAATGTATCTCCAGTTTTCACATCCATACCTTTAGACTGGACATAGTTCACAAACCCATTTAATGGGGCTCCGTCTTTACATTTCAGGCCATGGACATCAATCACTGTAGAATAAAGGTCCCTCAAGTTGATGATCTTGGTTTTCTTATCTCTGTTTTCATGAAGAACAGCATTTGCACAAATGAAGAGAAATATTCCAATGCCCATTATTAGAGGACCAAAAACTTTAAGGTTATCCGAGTGCAAGTATCCAGAAAACAGACCAGCAAGAAAACCAGAGGATGTTTTTTGCTGAAGGGTTCTGGTAAAGTTGCTGTCACTTGCTTTATAGGCATTCTGATTGGATCCACGACTGCTGTGATGGCTCCGAGATCGGTTTATATTTGCACTGATTACATTTGTATCACCTGATGAATATTTGGCTTGATTTGTCCCTAGACCTCGATCGTAAACAGAGTTACTTTTTGGCCAGTAACCTATAACTGCCATAGAAATGCCAACTAAAAGAACCAAAATTCCACAGAGAGCTATTAATCCAGAGACGGAGCAAAGTTTCAGTTTGCCTTTTACTACAACTACATCATTCTTGCGTTTTTTTGCTCTTCTCTTGCGTTTTGGAGCCTGGCTTTTGGGCCGAAGGGGGTCTTGTTTCCGAGCTGAGATCCTCAAGAGGCCGCCTGTAGCGATCATGCTGACCTCAGGAAAGTTCACAAGTTACCCCACCTCCTGCAGTACAAAGATAAAGAAAAAAAAAAGAAATGGCTCTAAAATAGGATATATAACTTTTTCTCAACCTATCTGCCTCCCCACCAATAATAATAATTAAAAAAAAAAAAACTGGTAAAAGGTAAGCGGTTTCAATAAGCCACATTTTAAAGTATATTTATTAAGAAACCAACAGATACCTTTTATTATGAGGAGAAAGGCCATAGCAAAGATTGTTCAGCATTTTATCAGGGAAAAGACATTCTTGCTAAAAAAACATACTTACAAATAATAATTTGTGTACTGTATGTTTTACGGTCATTACAGTTTTAAGAGCTTAATTCTTGAAAATCAAAATTTACTTTGTCTCTGAAGTAAAAGGTTGAACAGAGGTATTACAATTCTTCAGCTTTGCATATCATTCTAGTTTTGTAGAACTTCTAATTGAGAATGTCAGCTGGATTTATTGAATTAATTTATGCAAGTACAAAATGAATTATGTTGAAAATAAACTCAATATTATACATATATTTAGAAAGCTGTTCTAAATATATCAATTGTACTATAGTCTCTACTGCCATGGTATACAGTCTACTTATTTATACCATCAATAAACAAACATACCAGCCTGTCACAATTTTACAATAATGTCATATTTGAAGAACTGCATCTGTGTGTTATCAGTATCTACCGTCGAATAAAAGCACACAAAACATTCATCAACCTCAGGTGTTACCAATACAGACGAGACAACGAGTATTCTAAAGCTTGCCTTAAACTAGCACGGTTACATGCTGGGTACATGCTGGGTGTAACCTGGCTAGTTTAAGGCATTTCTGCATTGACTAATGACCATCGGATTAACACAGCAGGGGTCCCTGTCAGTCCTATTCAGTTTGAATGGGACTGCCAGGGACACCCGCTGTTAATCGGGCAAGTTTAAGGCATTTCTGCATTGACTAATGACACATCGGATTAACACAGCAGGGGTCCCTCGCAGTCCCATTCAGTTGCCAGGGACACCCGCTGTTAATCTAATGGGGCATTAGTCAATGCAGAAATGCCTTAAACTTGCCTTAAACATGACCCAGCATGTACCCAGCATGTACCTGGGTCTTTTTGGCGATTTGCCACTGGGTTGTGTTAGAATAACCGTCGGCACTACAGTATGTAAGTTATCTTTATGACTCCGAAGTATTTTTGCGAGAGAGGCCTGTAAAATAAGCAGGCCTACATGCAATTTGTCATTATCAATTGGATTGGGTACGGTTTTCTCCTACCTAAAAATTGCACATGTAACTTTGCCTCAGATCTATCCAATGAGAAAAGCAGTCCAGACCACAGTATATTCAGACAGCATGACAGTAACACATTCCCCACAGTACCATTACAGAACTCTTATGCAGCATTAACAGGCAAAACTCATGTACTATCCAGCTTCAGTGGGGATGAAAAGGCACAAGTGCTGTCTGGTGGTAAACACACATCAAAGGAAATGTAATTAAAAAGCAATAAAAGAAGAAGCAATTCCCGGTGGGGGGGTGGGGGGGGGCTATGTTGTAAAATGTGTGAATTTGGTAAGACTTGGAAAACGTGAGGTAAGGTGTTTAAAAAAATGCTTATCATAGGAACCTTAATCCAAAAGAGGACCATGATACAATCGGAAATTGCCCAAACAGGAATGACGATGGGTGGTGTAAGAGAAGCTCAGGCAATTGAGAATATAGGGGGTATTCATTAAACTGTGAAAGTGCTGATCGGGGCAGTATTGCATGAAAACGCCCATTGAAGTCAATGGAAGTTTCTGTGTGATAGTGTCCTGATTGGCACTATTGTAGATGAATGAATAACCCCCATAGAGGATACGTAGAGTGAAAAAGGAGAGAACATTTTGAGGTTAGCATTAAGCTGTATAAATAAGAAATAAAACTAGGACGTAAATAAATATTAAGGTATGCTGAAGAGAAAAATTAAAACGCTTATTCATTGTATATTTGTATGAGTAAATGTGAGATGTAGGATGCATAATGTTACTTAACAAGCAATTTGATTGCTATGCCACATGATATATAACCAGATGGAATAGTGACAAAAAGTGAAACATACACTGCGCTCCAGATGGTGAATTATTATTATTGAGATAAATAAAAAAAATCAATATAGTGATATAATAATCAATACGCGATTCAGTAAATAATAAGTGAAAGTGGATACTTATAAATAAACTGTGTCAAATATTAAGTGATACAAACTATATAGATCGCATGTGTTAAATAGAAAACAACAGGAATGAATTGAACCTGTGTAATTCTGAATGAGAAACTGCGGCTGCTTGCATGGATTGGCTCAGCAAACTATAACACTGGTAAACGAAGAAAAAAGAGAAAAACAGCGCAAAATCTCATTGTGTAGTATATTAAAAATGTATTGATGATTTCAATCAGCAGGTAAGTTATGCACGCACATCAGAGTAATGATAAAAAAACATGATATGTTAGGGACATGGTACCACAAACAGCATCTCCCATGTGGTAGGTAACATGTCACTAACATGTCATGCTTTTTCTTTTATCATTACTCCGATGTACGTGCATAACTTACCTGCTGATTGAAATCATCAATACATTTTTAATATACTACACAATGAGATTTTGCGCTGTTTTTCTCCTTTTTTTTTCTTCGTTAACCACATGTGATGCAATGGCTCTATAAAAGGAAGGGGCATGGTCGCATTTTCATACATTCATTGGAGGAAGAGGATGTGTGAAGAGCTCCTGTAAACAACAAAGAAGATTAATAAAGAAAAAATATATGAAATGAGCCAGAAGATGACCGAGGACGGCTGTTTTTGACTTAGCTTTACAGTTGACTCAATGCTGGACATGGATAGCATTATATTGAAGAGGCCTACTGGCACTTTGGGTTAGGCCAACTATGTTTTTGTATCTTTGTTTTCCAATCCTATGGTCTATATGGAATTAAAGGACACACAAAGGAGCAGTTTTGGATTGAAGACTCACACATTTAGACTGTGTCACAGTCGTTAACAATTATGAGTGTCTAGCGTGTAGTGATTACCATACACCAAGGTACGGTACAATAACAAAAGCCAAGTATCATAATTCTGATTATAGTTATTATTTATCTAGTTAATTATAGGCTGCTAACATTCTGCAGCGCAGTATAATTGCTAAGAAGATAAAATATCAATGTATTTTATTTGTATATTATATTAACACAAAAGGTAGAGAAGTCACTGTAAAAAGAGCATAGAATACAAAAGAAGGAGTGCCCCAAGGAAATGGTGGTGTTACAATTCTGTGGCTGCTCATAGTGTACTTGTGTATCCATCTGGCATTAAACACCTTGGGGGAGATTCATCAAGTGCTTGTACTGGTTAACGTGCCCCATCCTGTGTTAACTCCCATTTAAGTCAATGGGCGTTAACGTCGGATTGGGTGCACTAACCCGTACTAGTGCTTTGGGAATCTGCTCCCTTCTTCCCTATGAAATCCTACAGTTTCTTCAAACTGCTACTTATGCTCTTTAGGACATTACGCATTGCTTTGTAAGCCCCTCTGTTCATTTTGGCTCATATTTACTACGCAGTGCTATTCCATAAGACACCTTGCTATGTTGAAATGTAATGGCACCATTTAGGAAATATGGGTCTTCACCTTTTACTTCTCAATCATTCTCACTTTTGTGCTAAATAATACTTATTGACGTATATCTAAGATCAACAGGGTGTGGAATATATTTTTCTTTAAAAAAAATTGCTATCTTGAGGTGGAAATATAAACTGACCTGACAGCTGTTCATTGTATTGTATGTCTTTATTTATATAGCAACAGGAAAGATGATCCAGGGCTCCACGGGTTTTTAGCAAAATAATTTATTCATAATACACAACGTTTCGGCCTCACTTAGGCCTTTGTCATGATACTGGTAATGAAATGACAAACACAATGTCCCATCTATATATATCCCTCCATATAATTAGTGTGCAGACACCCCCCCGCCCCCACAGCAAACTCTGATCACCCCATGTGTGTCCTATGCAGATAATGTACCTCCTCCATTGGAAACGTGGAACGCAGCTGCGTTTCATCCGGTTTCATCTCATGGGGGAGAGGCAAGGGGAGATCCCAAATGTGCTTATACCACTTTAAGGGGCTGTTTATTGCTTGGATTACCATGTGTGTTATGCTTCACGACGATTTGACAGAGGAGGAGACAGCTTCAACTCCAGGGAGTATCTAGGACCGCCCACGATGACATCACTGAGGGGGTTAACCCAGATACCCATAGGAGGAGGCTGCTATGGCTGTACTGGCACCAGATGGACCGCCCACTGTGACATCACCGGCAACGAGGATCTCGCGAGACTACATGGCACTATCATTATGGATGTGGAATGATGACATCATCACCGGATGAAACACAGCTGCGTTCCACATTTCCAATGGAGGAGGGACATTATCTGCATAGGACACACATGGGGTGATCAGCGTTTGCTGTGGGGGTGTGTGTCTGCTCACTAATTATATGGAGGGGTATATATAGATGGGACATTGTGTTTGTCAATTCATTACCAGTCACTTGACAAAGGCCTAAGTGAGTCCGAAACGTTGTGTATTATGAATACATTATTTTGCTAAAAACCCGTGGAGCCCTGGATCATCTTTCCTGTTGCTGTATACTTGGATTGCTGCAGATAGGCCATCCTTGAACCAGGAGTTCCGGCATTGTGTGCATGTATCGCATTTTTTGCATTTATTTGCACTGTTTTGGTGTGCTACATACCCACATACCTTTGTTTATTTATATAGCGCCATTAATGTACAAAGCGTTTCACAGTAGTAATACATGTGGTAATCATATAAATAACAAATAATATAAATAACAGATCATGAGAATAAGTGCTTCAGACATAGAAGTAACATAAGGAAGAGGTGTCCCTTCTCTGAGGAGCTTACAATCGAATTGGTAGGGAGGGAGAACGTACAGAGACAGTAGGAGGGAATTATGGTAAGTGCGTCTGCAGGGGGCCAAGCTTTATGTATCATGTGTCCACTATTATCCACAGTGGTATTCATATGCCTCTTTAAGCAAGTGTGTCTTAAGGTGGGTCTTAAAGGTGGACAGATCGGGTATTGAGGGGAAGGGCATTCCAGAGGTGCAGGGCAGTCAGTGAGAAAGGTTTAAGGCGGGAGAGGGCTTTATATATATAAAGGGGGTAGAAAGAAGACATCCATGAGAAGAACGCAAGAGTCGGGATGGTGCATAGTGAGAAATTAGGGCTGAGATGTAAGGAGGGGCAGAAGAGTGTAAAGCTTTAAAAGTGAGGAGGAGAATTGAGTGTGAGATACAGGATTTGATCGGAAGCCAGGAGAGGGATTTCAGGAGGGGAGACGCGGAGACAGATTTAGGAAAGAGTAAAGCGATTCTGGCAGCAGCGTTTAGGATAGATAGTAGAGGAGACAGGTGAGAGGCAGGAAGGCCGGACAGCAGGAGGTTACAGTAATCAAGACGGGAGAGAATGAGGGCCTGAGTCAGAGTTTTAGCAGTCGAGCAACAAAGGAAAGGGCGTATCTTTGTTATATTGCGGAGGATAAAGCGACAGGTTTTAGAAACGTTTTGAATGTGAGAGAGGAGTCGAGTGTGACTCCTAAGCAGCGTGCTTGGGCTACTGGGTGAATGATGGTACTTCCAACAGTAATGTGGAAGGAGGTAGTAGGGCCAGGTTTGGGAGGAAGCATGAGGAGGTCTGTTTTTGCCATGTTAAGTTTAAGGCGGCGGATGGCCATCCAGGATGATATTCCAGAGAGACATTCAGAAACTTTGGTTTGTACAGCAGGTGTAAGGTCGGGGGTTGAAAAGTAAATTTGTGTGTCGTCGGCATAGAGGTAATATTTAAACCCAGGAGATGTTATTAGGTCACCTAGAGAGAGTGTGTACAGAGAAAAGAGAAGAGGTCCCAGGACAGAGCCCTGGGGTACCCCCACAGAGAGATCAATAGAGGAGGAGGTGTTAGCAGAAGAGACACTGAACGTACGATGGGAGAGGTAAGAGGAGATCCAGGATAGAGCTTTGTACCGAATACCAAGAGTATGGAGACTGTGAAGGAGAAGAGGGTGGTCCATGGTGTCAAATGCTGCAGAGAGGTCGAGTTTATCTCCAAAAACTCAAAATTGAAATACTCCTTTACCTCTATTTTCTCTTTATTTGCCCCTTTTTTTAAACTACCTCTGGATACAAATGGGATATAAATCATTGGATACAACACATGTAATTTTCTAAAAATGACCATATATCTCCTGTAAAGCTGTCCAAATTTATCCCAGGTTATTCTCCGATGTGTCCAAAAAACTGTGGAGAAAAGCTGCCTTGTTACACATGCTGTGGTTTTTCCCCCAAGTTGCATCTCTCAGGAGGAGAATTTAAAATTGGCTGCAGAGGAACTTGGGACTTAACATTCCCATGGATCCCTGGCTATTCCTCCTTAACTGACCAACCCAGGGGTTACCCTGAGCAGAAAGTAAACTTTTTGCTTATTTTGCAACTGCAACAAGTTGCGAGATCGCAGCACTGTGGAAACAAAAAGAAATTCCATCAATATTGAAAATTCAAAATAGAATTTGGTTTGTCTGCCAAATGGAAAAATGAACGAGCTTGGTTAACGACTTAGGCACTAAATTCCAAAAAGTTTGGCAAAAATGGATAGCTCAATCAGCTATACCATGGGTGAGTATGGCTACAATCCTGCTTTGATAGCTAAAGGTGCGTTCTCCTTCGACAGGGGCATGGAATTAACTATGTATCTAAATGATGTTACTCAGTGACCAATCAATGCTGTTAAGAAGTCGATAAGACGTAACTACACAAAAGATGTGAATGTGACACTATATGAGTGTAGAAATATATCTGTCCCCCCATTCCTTACCTGTCCCTTTTGTGGCTCTTCCCACATTATTTGTCTTTCAAAATATGTGATGTGTTAAATGTATTCAAAATGTATTGTTTTTCAATAAAATGTAAGTTACAAAACAAAAATGACAATATATTTTAATTTCCAGCTGACATTATTTCTGTCTCTTTCGTTCCTTCTCTTTTCTTCAACCTTGTTTCATTCCCCTCTTTCATCCTTAGGGATGTCACCCCTATATCCTGAAACATGTTATTTTTGTCATCGGAATGTATCTTTTACTCTCTCCCTTTGCCACTTATTTTCTTCCTCTCCAAACTCCCAGTCTTTCTATCCCTTCAACCCATGTCTCTCTCTCTTCTGCAGACACTTGCAGTTTCTTCCTCCTCCTTCACATTCCCTTCAGTTATAAAATGTTTGAGAAATTGCAGGGGTGACTCACCCTCTCCTAGAGAGAGGACCACAGATGAAAGTTGTAGTAAAATGTAATAGTGCTGGAGAGCTTCAGTGGTGGAGGACATACAATGCAATGAAGCAGTTAAAATCCTACCGGGCTGCTGTCTATTCTTCTGCTGCTTTTTGAGAACTCTCTAAAAATCAGGGATCGGTGCAGCCCACAAGAACCTGCAATAGGACTGGACACATCTCCCTGTCAGCCTTCAGTGGAATCGTCATAGACCTGCAAGATTTTGAATAATTCTCTAGCTTGGAATGGTGAAAAGTTTTTTTTTTTTGCTGCTGGGGACTGTGGGCAAACGTGGTAGGCAGCAGAAAAGAGCAGCCAGCAAAGATTTATTTGCCTGCCATTGTCGGGTAGTAGGCCACCGTTTTCTACCCATTGTCTACTCATATTTTATAGTAAAATCCCTCAACATCATGGGATCTCCCTTTGACAGTAGGATCACGCCAGTTGTGCTGTATGGGCAGTGGTGAATACTGCTTACCTTTGCATTTCATTGTTTAACCAATGCTGCATTTTATTTCGTACAGCTCAGAGTACAGCACTAGCATTGTAAATATGAAATAATAATCTTCTATTGCCAATTATTTGTCATGGTGTCACTGCAGCTGTAAGATGACAAACATGACTGTGTATTACACATCAATGCTGTGTAACTGCAAACATAGTTTGCACTGTTAGATGATGCCTTCACTGATGTCATCTATATGGCATGAAACTTGGATGCACATTTCCTTGCTTACTGTTCTATGAATTACATTTGAAAATCCTTTAAAAAGGCGCTTTTACAAAAAATAAACAAGTACTGTGGGCCCTTTGTTTATGAGCAAAGAAAAAAGACACAGCAAATTGAGCACATGGGCATATCAAGAGGACAGTTGCTTAATTTGGGAAAGTGTTTATTACTTTATTTTAAGGTTAACTAACTGGTTACATAAGATATGTTGTAATCCCTGTGGATGACAGAGTACAGATATGACCTAAAGATAGACTAGCAATTTCTTGTTAAAGAATAAAAGAACTCTCCCAAGAGAATTCCAAAAAACATTTTCCTGTATCAATAAACTTGCACCTACAACAGATTTCTACATCTGTCAGCACTTAAGTCTCAGTGCTCCGTTCCCTTGTTCATTTTGTGCAACAAAACATTATGGGTGATTCAGATGGGTGGATTGCAACATATGTATTGGGTTAAAATGTACTGCTGTAAGCTACACGGAGGCTGTTTGCAATCTGTATTGCCTGGAAAGTCTTTCTAAGAAAAGGAAATGGAAGAGCAAAAAAATCTATAAAACACATCACTGTATCGCACAATACATTTCAATTATCTGATCTTAGATCTATAATAAAAGCAAGTGCCCAGTCTAGCAACCACTATACTGTTGATTGTTTAGCTCTTTTCTTTTCGATCAGCTTAGGAAATATTATCAATATTTTATCAATTTAAGATGTGTAATACGGCAGGCATAAGCTTATAGGGGCCCATGTTAAAATGGACAAGAAGCAAGGAGTGGCACACTAAGTGTTCATTTGCATACCATTACCCAGAATCCCTGGGTAATGATATCTTAAGAGATAATTGGGTAAGGCAGGGTAGCCGACCTGTCTGAGACATTCATGTGTAACACAAGTGGTATTTTTATTTTATTTATGGTGGAGGGTCTTTGTCATTTTTTCATCTATCGTAATTGTTTTGTACTTGGTTATATTAAAAGAGTAACGCAGTGTGTGTGTGTGTGTGTGTGTGTGTGTGTGTGTGTGTGTGTGTGTGTGTGTGTGTGTGTGTGTGTGTGTGTGTGTGTGTATACACACACACACACACACACTAGCTTAATTATCAAGGTTGATGTAGTTGTGAATACCATTTATTACATTTCAAAATCACATTTGAAAGAATATAACTCCGGGGCTGAAATGCTGTTTCAAATGATGATCAAATAGAAGATCTGAATATAAAATCAGCTTGCGTTTGGAAAGCAATTGAGTGCTGCATAATTACCAAGACTAGGAAGAGTTTACAGTGTTTTTATTTCCAAATCGATGTTTAATGAACTGCACTACAGATCTTGTTCTGGGCAATGCACCAATACGATTGGTCCATTCACAGCTGAAATAGAAAAACAGATGGCACCGATTTCTCCAAAGTCTTTGCCAATCAATATCACAAGTATAAGTGGTTGGTCAGTTAGCAGTACAAATTTGTGAAAAACAAGAGAAATAAATATGCGAACGACAGATGTGTTATTAAGAATAATTTTACAAAAGCCCACTTTGTACAATGGCCATGTTTCATGGATATTATTGATTATCAAATAATAACATTATAACTCTTTTTTTTTTTTTTTTTTTTTTTTTGCTGGATAGGCCAGCAATGCTTTACAAAGCAAGACTATGCAGGCAGTCGGCAATCAAGGGGTTAGGAAACTAGAAAAAAATAGGAATGGTTGAGACAGTAGAATAGAGCCATGCACCTCTCTATAGGGCCCCATGCCAGGCACTGCCAATAGGACACATAAGGATGCTGTTTCAGTTCTGGTTTAGGTAGCAGTTTCTCTAACATTAACATTAGAGCAACTGTGTTCTCTTGTCATCTTCATTTCCAATGATGTTCTCAATGTTTTCTCAGCATGATATCAATTCATTAAGACCATCAGAGATGTGCAATTATATGGGAATAACTGCACTTTGCACTTATGTGTTTAAGGAATTATTTCTTGATATAATGCCTCTTACCTGAAAAAAACACAAGCTGCATAGTCATTACAGCAGACGCCTAGTACATCTTATCACAGGATTAAAAAAAGATACACTGGCATGTACCCTTGTCCAAATGCAGTACTGTTCACTCATGCTTAATTCTAAACACACAGAATCAGTTAGAATTGCAAGTCATGGTTAGTTCATAGTTTGTACCTGCAACACAAAGTGTTTATCTCTAGTAATCATGGTATTACTATCACCAGTGAGCAACTGTTAATGTTGGAAATATCTGATTTGTAAAGTGCTTGGATGGCATGGGTGCAGTTGGGAGAAGAGAAAGAAAAATGGCAGTAAGGTCCGCAATTAAGGATACCGGAATAGAAGAGATAGGATTGGAGGGTGTACAGACAGAAGCAAGAGTACCAGATGGGGAGCTAAAAGGATTGGGTCATGAAACATAACCAGATCAATAGTGAATTATGGGAAGTATAAAAAAAATGGATCATCCACTCACATTTTCCATAGACAAAATGTGCTTTTGTTGTCTGTGATGTCATTGGAAACTTAAGGCAGATGAGCAGCCCTATCAACATTTCCATGGGAGATATTTCTCAAAGTCCCTGCTTTAACATTGGAGTAAAGGCAGCAGTAACCTTAACAGACCCCAACTAAAAGCATTTAAAAATGTATATACATATATTAAATCTACTGTACAGCTGTCTCATATATAAGTTGTGCAGCAGAGAGACTTTAATACATTACCCCTACACAGCTAAACTCTAGAGTTTAATATTCCATTCTACTAAAGAGGACCAATAAGGCATGGCATATATACAGTAGGATACTGAAAATATCACTACGAATGACAAGAAATCCTAGGGGAAACCTGATAAATGCATGTGAAATATTTAAAAAGCTCTATAGTTAATATATAAATAAATATATAAATAAATATATATATATATATATATATATATATATATATATATATATATATATATACATACACAATGTTTTGGTGAACTTAAAATTCTACAAAGCAATTTTATTTATTATCCAAGAAGTAAGTGGGATAGTGCCAAAAATATCAAATTCATAACGATGACCTACTTTAGAAAACAATAGCACTTTACAATGGCTTTTTGTATTCGCACATACCCTGCAAGCATAATTGTTCACATGTAAAAAAAGCATACAATCAAGATCTATTCGCAGCATAAGGCAAAGGAGATCTCAATGAAAACATGAATAAAAAGTACACTTGCCTTTTAAAATATCACTTTAAACAAAGTTACCAATTCATATTAAATATGAAAATAGTTTGCACTTGGCAAAAGAACATGGTTACTTGCTGTTTATGATACTTTTTATTAGACTAAACAAGAATGGTATAGATAATAATATTGTGGGTGGCTTTCAGGTTCCATAGAGCAATTCTTCAATGTGCTTGGTTTTGCAGTAATAGTGAATTAGTGCAGCATTTCCCCAAATTAACAGTTGTGACACTGATTGAGTGACTTACACTAAAACCTTCCCGTTTAACTTCGAAGCCAACAACAACTCACTTGTCAATGCAATAAAATCAATAAAAACCGAGTGGAATTGATTGTACAGTGTAACCGAGGCACAGAGATAGAATAGGATGATAGTAACTTTCCAACATTATCACTTGTCTTTTAGAAAAACGATTTTTGGGAAATAAAATGCAAACCATAAGTATCTCGAGCAACCATTTAATGAAAAACAGGAGAATTCGCGTTTTAATTCCATTCATAGCTAAAGAAAACGAAAAGCACCTATTTTAACATTGCAGCTAGGTTTTTGCTCTCAAAATGGCAGTGCCAAAATAAACATATTTTTGTGTGTGTGTGCAAACGCCGGGGAAGGGTCATTTGAATAGCGATTGCAATGGTGAGCAGATCTGGGATGCACAAATGGGGGGAGAAGGTGGTGGGGGGGTGGGTCAACAAACGCGCCCCCCTTCTTAAACGCGTTGATCTCCCGCTTCCTCCCACCCATTTGACTCACCGGGAAGACTGGAGGAAGTCAGAGCTGGAAGCAATGAGGTTGGCCACCGCGAGCAGATCGGGAGCAACTTTGCTGGCCAACAAGAGGACATGTCAGCACGGGTCTCCCTCTCAGATCTCCAGCGATCTGATCAGCGGAGATGCCCCTAATCCACCTGCCGGAGAATGACCATCCGCCACCATGAGGGTCACACACAGTAGCACAGCTCCCATGCCCCTGCAAGGATACTCCAGGAGCCTCTATGCCTCCTCCATGCTTCATTACTGTATATTGGCTTAGTGATCTCTCTTGCCCTCCTCCTCCTCCTCCCAGCCCCCGTGAGATGATCTGATGATCCCCCCTCCCCCCCCTGCGCCCTGTAGAGGTTAGCGGTCGTGTTGCTCCTGTAGCCTGTAGCTCCGGATCTCTGTGCTGCTGCTCTAGGAGCCGGTGCAAGGCTTTGCCTCTGTGCTGCACAGCATCTCCTGGCTCAGCTCTGCCCCGGCGCTGTTGCTTAGATACGAGAGCCCTGACACTGGGAAATTACTGCAGGGGAGCAGTCATTGCGTTACCTTTCCAACTCGCCTTTTTGGAGGTGGGGACCAACAAGGAAGCGCCACCTCCTAATTGTGTTGCCTCCCTCTCTCCCTCTGCACATTAGCTTTATATTCTCAGCCTCTCATGATTTCCTCTTCGTGCAGATCACCAGACAGTGCTGAATAGGAGCTTGGATGAGCACTCAGAGAACAGAAAATGAGTAATTTCATTTTGTTCTCTAAGATTTGCATCATCAGGCTCAGTAATACATACAGAAATGTTAATTTCAAGCAAATTACCTTAAGTGTCAAGAGTTTGTGCAACACATTGTCTTGCAAGCCCTCCAGCACAGAAGGGTGTCTTAGCATCAAGTGGAGTTAATGTAAACGTTTAATACTGGAGATGGGCGAATTTCTGGAAATTCTATTTGCTGAGTTTTCCGAATTTTTGGAAAAATTGGAAAAAAATGTGTAAACTGTATGGTGCAATCCCCCCCTCCCACTCCCCCCGGATTAGCAAACTTTTGCTTATGTGTAAATTCCCTATGCCAATTTGTGAACTTTTCCTAATTTTTGTATTTTAAAATAATCAAATGTGAAAAAAAAAACGAGTGGCCATTTTTTTCTAGCTTGAACGAATTTGCAAAATATTAAAAAATTACGAAAAATTAAATTTTCTTGGTGAATTCACATTTTGGATTTTTTTGCCCATCTACATTCAATACTGCACAAAATCAACTTTGGGCTAAAGTTACTGTAGTATCAAATAGACTCTATGGGCCAGATGCACTAAGCTCATTAATTATAACGCCTATGGACTAAAGCACATAACCCAGGGCTACTCCTTAAATAACATATTTAGTTTTTTGTTTCTGGCCCTTAGTGCTGATGATATGCAAAAAATGTGTCCTCCTAACATTGCATATGCACTATAGGCTGTTCAGGTTAGCACAGGGATTTAACCTGATGTTATTTTGGTCATACCTAAAGGTGACATTAGCTCTATCCACACACTGAAATATGGGGTTAGAGGGAGAGAGCTATTTTGGTGGCGTCTCAAGCACTATATACTGTATATCCTCTCAAACCTCCCTTCAAATAACATACTGTATAGAGAAACACCTGGGCTCAAAAAGCACACCTTAGATACCTTAGAGATGTGCAAAGTATTTTTAAATAACACAGCTCACATCTCCTAAAATATTTTCATAAAACTTATACTGACAAGCCCAAGCTTGATGAGAAGGACACTAGTGTCAGGTGCAATGGGATCTAAACCCACACAGTCTGTTATTCAGGGTAGCAGCATTATTATTGAACTATGTCAGATGTTGGATTACTCCTCTGTCACAGCATACTATAGAGCTCTACTGATCACATGTGGTTGTGGTCTGCTTTCAAAGGAAGCCAGAATAGTGTCCACGAGTATGATTAGCTACAGATGTGCACAGTAGCACTCCAAAGTATGCTGGGTTAATGGAGCTATTTCACTGCTAGTGCTGCAGCTCCGGATAATAGAGGTTGTGGTTTCTGATCCTGTTGGATCCTGTTGGATTTCCTGCCCAAATTAATCCACTTGGACCAAGTGTGGTTCATCCCATACAGAGAGGCTAGAGATAACCCCAGAAAGGTTACTAACCTTAAATATCCCATCATCTAGAGCTGTATCCCTGACTTTTTCCTGTCTACAGATGCTGAAAAGGCCTTTGATAGAATCAATTGGCAATACCTATTTGAAGACTTCGGCAAACATACTATGAACTGCATCATTGCATTATACGAATCCCCTACTGTACAACCAATGTCAAGGTAAACGGCTCCCTTTTGGAGCCTTTTGATATTAGAAATGGAACGAGGCAGGGAATGCTGCTCCCACCCTTATTTTTCGACCTAGCTCTAGAACCATTTGCTGTACATTTCAGGCAAAATCCTAATATATCCAGGATCCGCATCAAAAACATGAACACAAGCTAGCCTTATATTCAGATGATATTTTGATGACCTTAACTAAACCAACCATTACAATGCCAAACCTAATGAAACAATTAGAATCGTTCAAGGATCTATTCAATTTCAAGGTAAACTTAAACAAATCGAAAGACATAAACATATACCTACAACAAAACACAGTTGATCGGATATCAAACAACTTCCCTTTTAAGTGGAATAAACAAAAGATTAAATGTCTTGAGATTAATATTTCTTCTCAAATCAAGGACTTACTGTATACCCCCTTAATTATCCCAAACTATTGGAAGACATACAAAATGACTTAAAAAAACTGGAACAAATTTGTTATATAGTGGCTGCCGGATAAATTTAATAAAAATATAGCATCTTTCCAAGAGTACTATACTTATTTTAGACAGTGCCAATCAAACTCCACCCCTCTTTAATTTCAAGCTTACAAAAATGTTTACACGAGTTTATCTGGCTGGCTAAACACCCCACCATAAGCGCCAAAACCATTAAAAGACCCAAAAGTGCAGGTGGTCTTGTCGTACCCAATTTTCATCTATGTAATGTGGCATCTAAGCTTTAGTGAAAAAAAGGAAAGTGAATAAGGCACTCTTATCACGAAGTGTGATATAATTTGTGATAATATATTATAATACATTTTATATTAATACATTGCTCCAAAAAGTGATTATTCAAAATGCAGCTGAAAACCTTTTTAGAGGCTGGTCTGGAATCTTCTTCTGTGAAGTTTTTGGCGGTGGACGACACCGGGAGTGTTACAGACGGGGAGACGCCGGGCCACAGAGGGCTGTGCACGACAGCAGAGATCAGAGAAACTGATTGCATCTTTATTACTACATGCCAGTACCCTTACGAATTATGTAAGTGTGTTTTTTCCCATAGTTTGTTACATCTGCTAATGCACATAGATAGCACTATGGTATGTCCCCTTTGTTTTATTTGTATCTGAGAGGTTCATGCCACTGAAGACCAGTAACCAGCCCTGAGCTGATCAACACACACCCCATCAAGCACCGATATACCAAATTGAATTTGGAACTGCTTTATTCCTTATTTTTGAAATGTGGCCACGGCCATCTTCTGGATCCAAAAAAAGATTTAAGATCTTATGCACCTAAAGATCATCCCCTAATTCCAGAGCTCTAACAAGCCTGGAATAAGTACTCAAAATTATAGACTTGCTACCTTCCCATCCCTGCTTATCCCACTATTTAACAATCCAGAATTTGAGCCAGACGTCTCAACAACGCACTTTGTTAACTGGTCCAGCTCTAAAATCTTTAGAATATCAGATATTTTTTTTGGAGAACAACATAAACCTTTTATTCAATTCAGCTGAAAGACAGACACCACTGGCCATAGGGAGAAGCTTGGCAACCAGTGGTGGGATTCTTCTGGTTTGCACAGGTTCGTGCGAACCTGTTTCTAAAATTTCGCCGAACCGGTGCTTAATTGTGACTGTCTTACCTTCATTCGCGGGTGGCGGGCTGCGGGTGGCATCTAACAGCATCTCCTTGCATCTATTTCCCTGCAAAGCCTCTCAATATGGCCGCGCGGCGTCAAATGGCACCGTGTTGCAATGCCAATGGGAACGCCACATGATGTAACTACGTCCCGTGATGTCCATTGCTATGGCAACGAGACACTACATAACGTCACGGTGTTACATGGCGTCCGTTGTCATGGCAATGCGGCGCCATCTGACGTCGCACAGCTATTTTGAGAGGCTTTGCAGGGAAATAGATGCCGGGAGATGCTGTTAGATGCCGCCGCTGCCCAGGTAAGAATCACTACTGGTGATAATTGAGAGAACCTCCTCTATAACATTTCCAAGCGACCCATGGATCACACTATTAAACAGAGACTGCATCCCAGGGCATAGAATTCATAAAATCACTAACCGTACAACTACTAAATGATGCCGGATGCACAATCCCATTGTACTGGAAGCAACAGACCCCGCCCATGGTGGGCTCTACTCTTCAGGGTCTGTGAGATATACTCTATTGAGCAAATAACCAAAAGCCTAAAAGATAAAAATGAAACTGTGACGGCAATTCCCCGGTTTAAAAAGGCAGCACACATAGAGCCTGTCTGTAGCTGATGAGTCCAGAATGGAGCTGGTTAAATTGAGCTAGAGGCAATTAGCCAGTCTCCACCTGCCTCATCAAGCAGGTTTAAATGTATGCTGCACAAACTGCATGGGGCTCTTGAGCACGGAGGGACTGGAACAGATCTCTCTGCCATTGAGGACTGTGCTGCCAGAGAGAGATTCCCAGGAACCAGACCCTCTATTCCAGGTGCAGCTGACCCTGGAACCAGCCAGTGGGTGCACCCACAGACACCAACCTGGGTTGATTTAAAGAGCCCCCTGGGGTCAGAGGTTGGTAAGAGGCCTGGCCTCCCAACCTTGCAGATAGGGACTTGGAAATGTGAGTTAGCCCTTACAAAAGGATAGGCCTGTTTTATTTGGTTGTTTTGCATGCTGACATGTATGACTTAAAGCCGTGGGCTAAATAAAAGCCAATGTTAATTTCCCCTTAACAACGTCTCCATGGTTATACCTCTGCACCTTGTCTCCTACATATGGTGTTAGATGTGGGATGAAAGGTGGCCCTTGTATTTCAAAGGGGCCCTAGGGCCCATCCGGGAACATTTTTATACTCTTTTTTTTGGCCTACAGTCCCTGTTTACAGTTCCTGTAACAGCTTGAGCAAGAATAAAAGAACCACGTGCAGAAGTGACCAGCATCAATGTGCTAGACATCCTGGCAGAAAAGCTACACTGCACTAGAGAAAGCCACAACGCCACATCTGACTGCGGGAACTGCAACAGATGGGGACCCACATATGGTTCTGACTCTGTAACCAAAGTCTACCCCACCACATGCGCAAGAAAGAAAAAAGAAAACCCCCCCTTGGGTTTTTAAAATGGTCACTCAGAAAAATAAAAAGTCTACAGAGACGCCTGTGAGAGCTGCAAACTCTAAAACTGAAGTCTGCCCACCGGTAGGACTACCAGCTGGGGTTCTAGCATATATGGAGAAAATCGCTTCAATAGTGCCTCAGAGACAAGAATACACCTGATATCGACAAAAGGGAGGGCAAAATGTTGCGTTCCTGTAATGAGCCTGGCCCACAGAAGAGTGTCCCTTCCGGTCCTATGAGGATACTGATGAGGATGTCTCTCTTGTAGGCCCAGAAATGCAACGCACCTACAAAACTCCCCCTAGGATGATGGAGCTGCCTGAACCATGTACGCACTGAAAAGACAGGTCTCTATAACCGTGAATATGATTGGTGGCAGCAAAAGGAGGAGAAGCTGAAGGTCGAAAATTTCCACCTGCTAATGCAACTGCAAGAAAAGCATGGTGAATACAGTGAAACTGCTGAAGTTTCAAACAAAGGGGTCTCCCAGCATCCCTGAGAAGACGGAGTTGTCCAAAGAAAAAAAGGCGCAAAAAGAAATGAGGTTCCCTGCATACCATGGAAGGGTCAGACATGTCCGCAAGTCCTGTGGGGGGAAAATGGGGGCCAAGATGCTCTGAAGCCTAGAGAAAATGGAGCATTCATCCCAGGAATTACGGAATCCCCAGAGGGCCCATATCAGAGGTTGTGTACCCCGAAAAAGTGTCTCTCTGGTCCTGATAGGGAGAAACCCTCAACAAACCAAACCAGGGAAAAGGAGCCAGACCAAGTGAGTGACAGTCTCTTGACCAACCCTGAAGATGCATTGCAATCAGACCAGCAATAATTGTTTATAGAAGTTCCGGGCAAGCAGGCCAGACACATTGACCTACTACAGCACCAGACTGTTGACAGATCTGGAGACAGCGAACACTGAACTTTCTTCAAGGGACAAGAAACAGAAGGAGGCTCAAAGGGAGGCCCCCCATCTCGGTATAGAACTGGGACACTCTCAAAAGAAGTTTTGCAGCCTCTGTTTGGAGATCGAAGTCTCTCAGGAAGAGATTCACAGTCTCCATGCTGAGCTGGCAGTCTCCCAGAAAGAGTTTCACAGTTTTGGTACCGAGCGTGAGGTCTTTAAGGAAGAGGTTAATACTCTCAGTACAGAGCTCGATGTCTCTCGCCAGGAAGTTAGCGGTATCAGGACAGACTTGAAAATTTTCCCGAACAAGGTTCAAACTCACTGCAGAGAGCTGGACGACACATACCAGGATATCAGCAGTCTCTACACAGAACTGGAAATCTCTAAAAATGAAGTTCACAGTCTCACAACAAAGCTGAAAGTCTCTAAAAACATATGTCCACAGTCTTAGTATGTATCTTGAAGTCTCTCATAAAGAGCTTGACGCCCTCAACAGAGAGGTAGCAGTCTCAAGCCAGGATACCCGGAGTCTCAACTCAGAAGTACGTAAATGGTAGGAGGACTATGAGAAGACCCTGAGGGGTATAGAGACTGTGGAAAGGAAGAATAGAGACATGACAGTGAAGGTCTCATATCTGGCTGATCAAGCCAGTAAAGTAGAAGAGAAGCTTCATGAAAAAGTTAAGGAAAAGCAACAACTCAAACGAGGGAAGTTGGAAGTACAGTTAGCACTGGAAGAAGCAGAGAACGCTCTTCACCTGGAAAAGAGAAAATCCCTGTAACTGGAACTCTCCCAGATCAGAGCAAACTCTGAAAAAGAGAAGAGAAGCATGCTAACACTCCAGAAATAAGTTTGAGCTCTCATCCAAAGAAGATTGGAAAGAGGTAGGTTCCTGCGAAAATGCTCTGTGATGCTCATCATACAGGCTGCTTACTGAGGAATGAAAACTCACCAGCTTTATTGCCAAACTGAAGCTATCTCCAGTTAGTGTGGAGAATTCAACTACAAAGAAAGAAGTATGAACATTTGAGACAATCGGTAATTGTGGTCTAGTCAAACGTTAGGAAGTGTCCGGAGCAAAGATGCTACAGGAAAATGAAGGAAGAGGCTTGTGGGATTCAGTCTGGATATAGGTCCTATGTCACCAATAAAGCAAGCTGTTATAAGCACATCCACAATACCGTCTCAGTGCTACAACAGGCAGCCCATAAAACCAAGGGCAAAAGAACCAAGTGCGGACTAAGATGGACAACACAAATTCAGTCCTGTTACCATACACATGTGGCCCAAACCAGTTTCCTTACAATGAAAATAGCCACTATAAAGAGTCAGTCTTTGGCAAGATTAAGAAAGAACTGTGCCGGTGATCATGCCTCTGAAGATGCAACTGTAGTTGTCTTGGCAAGGGGAAAAGGCACAAGACTACAGGCTGGTGAACTGCAAAAAGGAGAGGCCACATGTAATGGAAAGGTGGGAGGAGAACGACAAAAAGACTGATGTACTGAAATTTAGGGATCATAAACTAGGCGCAAATGTACCCCTCTACTGATAAGGGGGTTGAAATGTTTGTAAGTAAGCCTGTGATGGATAAGGAAACTGTAGGGCGGGTCCTAAGTTACAGAAGGAGAATCCAGCCTGCACTACTGCAGTACAGATACACCGCTTCACTTGGGACTTCCCCACATATTGAAGAATCAAACAGGTTAGAAAAAGTAATACCACCCAGGATCAATGATACCTGACTAGTCGCAGGTGGTCACCCTAGTCTCGGATGAAAAGATCACACAAAGCAGGAGAGAACTAGTTGCCAAGCGATTAGAAAAAGACTTGGAAAAGTGGAAAAAGGAGCTTGAGCCAGGAGTCTTCTGCAGAAGGGAGGAAGCTAAGCAGATCATGTAAAGACTGTGCTTGGAAAAGGTCCTCCACAAGTGACTAATGCGTGCTGAATACAAGCACATAAGGGAAAAGACACTGGTTATTTGCACCAGACACAAGGATTGCATAATGTGTGTCCTCTTCAACCACGGCCACATATTGGGTATACAAACTGCTGGAAAGGTGGCAACCCTTGCTGGTGCATATCAGGAGTGTCTGATGGTGGCCCAATGGTGAACCGCAAAATTACTGAAGGAGTGAAGCTTGAGAAAGGGCCAGTGTGACTGAGGGTTCTCTCTCTCCAACCAATCTCGTTTTAAGCCGGAGTAACATCGAGAGAGAGAGAGTGGGGAGATGTGTATCAGCAGTGGATAGCTTGAGCTAACCACAAATGTGGGAGATATGTGACAGGGCCTTTTCCTGGTTTTCCTGGCACATATGAGCCTGTTTGTAGTTGATGAGTCCTGCAAGGAGCTGGTTAATTGCGACTAGAGGAAATTAGTCAGTCTCCATCTAGCTCATCAAGCAGGTTTAAATAAGTGCTTCACAAACTGCATGGGGCTCTTTAGCATAGAGTGAGTGTGCTGCCAGAAGAGATCCCCAGAACAGATTTCTCTAGCATTGAGGACTGAGCTGCCAGAGAGAGATCCCAAGAAACCAGACCCTCTATTCCAGGGTGAAGATAACCGATGAAACCGCCAGAGGTTTCTGTAAATTGTACGAGGTAAGGGATGTGACCAACATTTTTAGTTAAAAGGATACTGTTGGGATGGAGATGGAAAACGTCTTCTGGGGAAAGATGATTACAGGTATCACTGTGGGCCTGCTGGAACAGCTTTGCAAGACCCGGACAGCAATGGTTTTTTTCATTTTTTATTTTTGAGGCGATGTTATTTAGGGCTACCTTTGTATTAGCATTTTTTAGGGGCGCTTTGGGTTAGGGGAATTCGTTTCCACTCAATGTTGAGGCATGGGGGTTTATGGTGGAATGAAGGGATGGTGGATCAAGCAGCAGTGAGGTTTATGGTTAGAAGATCTAGGACATATCAGCGAGGAAAAGGGATGTTGGTCTCCCTAGCAGTGCTAGGTCAGGACAATATCTGCCCAGTAAGTACAATGAGGGACTTCCTTGTTAATAGACCTCAGGTTCAGGGTCTATTTTATATCCAATGCAATAGGGTCCTATGTTTTCAATTCACCAGGGTTTTTAGAAGCGTTTGGCAACAGTTAGGCATCGACCCATCTGAGTTCGCTCCGCACTCCTTTAGAATAGGTGCAGCTACAGAGGCAGCTAGGCTTGGTTTAGGGGAGGAGGTTATCAGTAGGAGTCACAGTGTTTTAGGAGCTACGTTCGCCCGGGCTGGCATGTGTGTTAAAATCCTGCAACATGTTTATTCCTTCAGTTAGGTAATTTCCCTTGCAAATTCTTGGTATGTGTTGACTCTTACATCCATTGGGAAGAGAAAAGGGTAGCTCGTAGACCTTATGGGAAGCAGCTGTGGATATCAGGGACTTTTAATAAGGTATCAAGGTTGGGGTTGTGGTGTATGCGCTTGGATCAAACTCTTCTGGAGATGTTAAGGCTGAGCATGTCCCAGGCAAATCTGACTGTGTAAATATTACGTTGGAGGAAATTACCTAGATAGGGTTAAGACGCTTGACTTGTTTTTGAAATAAAGTGGGTCTTTACTTCAGTTATGGGTGGTAGTGTGGTTCAAAGGGGTGGCGAGGAAGGTATGTCAGAGCTGTAGAGAGAGGTAGGAAGAAGCTGAATAAAGGGGTTACCAATTTTGTCAGGAGTTTGGGAGTTAGCTCTCTCAGGCACAGGAATCTGGAGGGGCAATGGTCAGGTATGTATAGGGAGGATGATCTTCATTTATCAGATGTAGCCCTGGACATCTTTAATATGGTTCTCCAGTGGTTGGAAAGAGCTTTAGTTTGGGTGGGGAGCGAGACAAATTTTAGGGGTTTAAAATTTCCAGGCTGTTGGCGGTGGGGTGGTGTTCAGATTGCACGTGGTAAGGTTGGATCAGAGATCCAGTGAAAGTAAGGTGGGGAAGGTGTTGCTGAGCTGTACTGTAGCTACTTTAGCCCGGTCTGTTGATGTCCTCCCGATTTGGCTGGTGGTATTTCATATATCTCCTGCTAGGCTGATTACGACTGGTGGGTTTGGGCGTCTTCATCATGCAGGTGGTTTAAAATAATCATGGGTGTGTGCAATATGACCCTGCTGGTATGGTGGTATGTTATTTTAATTAAAGCTGTGACCATTTACCCCAACCTGGAGTCTGTGTTTAATTGATTTGGGTATTGGGGTGGTCAAGGGAACTAGGAGTAACTTGAGACCTCCTAACGTCATGTCAAATGAGACGCGACAGGCCTTATATAACAGTCAGATTTGACAGTCCATCAGTTTGGCTGAGAATGACCTCTCAACCAAACTTGAATGGTACTCCAAGAAACCGGATTGGTTGATGTAGCATGTCATTCCTTCCCTTACTTGGGTGATGTGAGGTCACCTTAATGGAAGGAAACAAATGGTACATGATCGGTTGTTTTTTACCATTTAATTCCTTTCTTTTAAGGTGAACTCACCTCACCAAAGAAGGGAAGGAATCACATGGAACATTACATCAACCACTCCAGTTGCTTGGTGTACCATGTGATTCTATCAAGTTTGGTTGAGATGTCACTTACAGCAGATACCGGAACATCCTTTGGATGTCTTTATATCCCAAAACAGCGGGTCTCGAGGACTGAAATGAATGGGGTTTGGCTCCGGATAACCCCTGCTTCAAACCTATGTTAAAAATAATAATAAAATCCCATGAATTTCTCCTTTAAGAGCTGCTTGGGAGACACAAAGAGACTGCTTCTCTCTGGGACTCCTCTGTGCAGCTCTAACAGGCTGGTTGCTGTCTTGGTTGTATTAACGCTGCGGTAGTCCCATTCAGAAGCATGGACCCCTGCAGAGCTAATCCTGCCAGGCCACTTTCTGATTTTCAGGGCTGTGCTTGCACACAGCTACACTGTGTCTCTGCGCAATGAAAATCGCTGTTATTAGCGCTGCTACTTTTATTAACGGACATTATTTTTGCATATCATTTGCTTTGAAGATACCTGCTAAATGGAGGAAAACTAACGTCGGTTACCTAATTTGGTAATGGTCATTATTAGCACAAACTCCTGATGATCTAATAGAGAGCCACTAGTATTGCATTTTGTAATAAATTTGTTATTAAGCTTTTCTCATTTAGGATTGTCGGCCTAATTCTGCAAACCAGTTAGGTACAGTATATCTTAAATTATGGTAGAGAAGTTGTTGCATTACTTAGTGCATTGCTTTAATGTAATCCCAATATAAGACACTATCATGCATGCTAATTACACATAAGAGACAAAGATTTTTGTTAGATAACAAATATTTTATTTCAAGCGTTGTGGTATGGTGATACATCTGTAGTATAACTAATGAACAGCTGAAGAAAACACTGAATAGAATAGAAAGTGAGTTCTCATAATTTCCATTAAAAATTCTAGAAATCATGGGCCAAGATGAATATGCTTGAATAATAATTGAAAAGATAAATGCTCGGAGGCACAGATTTTAATATTCTACCGGCAACATTAATTCATTACTCAGTAAAAAAAGATATTAGTGCCAAGCCCGACTCAAACAACTAGAAGGAAATATAATATTATTTACGGATATGATCACCTTTATTTCATTATACATTTGAAATATTGTAATTACTGTAATTGGCCAGTTTTTCATATAGTTATTTATCACTATGATTAATTTCCACCAAATATGTTTAATATTATATTGTAACACTACAATAAATGATCACATTGCATTGTGTTAATGTTTTAGTGCATACTTGGATTGTTTTCAATGAAAAGAGAATTCTTTATAATGTCTATTTTGTGCCAATAGTCTACTGCAAGTAAAACACATTTTCTATCAACTTCCATTCAATGATAACAGTACAGTAAAATCATAGCTCGCTCTTTATTATTGTTTTCCTGACTGCAAAATTGGGACTAAATGAATGCAAAAGAAAAAAAATAGCATTGGTCTTAAGAAAGGAAAACCTTAAATAGCTATTAAAATATTTTTATGACAGTATATTGTCGTTTTTTTAAAGGTATGGTGCTAAATTTGGTAACACATCACCAGGGCCAACAACAGCTTTCCTGGGGCCCTGTACTAGAGACTCTATCGGGATCCTGTGTTGGTGAGTGGGGGCGGAGGGTGAGGTGTGTGCTCTCCCCTCTGCCAGTGGCCCACTGAGTTCCCCACTTCTGTCTCACACATTACCCCCCTCTCCCTCTCCCGTCCCCTCCTCTCTCTCAATCATCCAATCTCCTATTTCTCTTACTCTCTCAATCGCACCTCTCTCTCACTCTCATCATCATCATCATTTTTTATTTTATTTTTAAATAAATACAGGCCTCCCCTTAAGGGTCAGTTTGAGAAAAACTACAATGGAATAAAATTATTTTGTTACACAGGAGAGAGACAGCAAAAGCCAGCGTTATAATAATACATGGTCGCATTAAATGAACAAAGGTCATACTTTCAATTTACAGACATTTCATGGATAGTTAGAGATATGATTATGGGCATAAGTAACTGACAGGATTACAATTGTGTTTGAACAGGTTCCTGCAATGTGTTGCTAGAAGAGGCCCTGCCTCAAGGAGTTTACAACCTATAAGGCTACGGTCCCAGTCTGCACTGTAGCACGCGCGCCCGGCGGGAGAGGCTGCGCGTGCACAGCGCTTCACTGCGATCGGCGGTCTGTGGCAGATGCAGGAGATTGCAACGGGGGGTGGGAGGGGCGTGGTGGGGTTTTTGCAGGGGCATGGCCATGACCTCATGCGGATGGTTAGCCCTCATTGGCCGAACCGCCATGGGGGGCTTGGCCACCCGTCCGTCGCAAGTTCTAAACACGATTTTGTTTTCTTTTGAAAAACTTGTCATAGAGCACGTCCGCGCCTTATACCCTTTTCTGCGAAAGTATAAACGTACATTTTTTCAATACATGAGAATGTCCCCTGCTACTTTTGATTATATTTTGGCAAGAATCCAGGACAAAATTGACCAAATTCAGACCAATTTTGCTTCGACTATTTGTGCTGAAGAAAGGCTAATGTTAACATTGAGGTTTGTTTAATTACTTTTGTTGTAATATAATTGTGCTGTATAAGTAAAATAAAATGCATAGTTTTTATATATTTTAGTACTAGCTAATATACTTAGTATATTTTTTTATTTAGTTTATGTATATATTTAGTTGTATATATTTTATTTAGTCATAGTTAATATCACCGTCCCCCCACCTCTCCCCATTTCCCCTCCATCCACCTATCTCCCTCCACTCTCCCCCATCCCCACACTTCACCCCCTCACCCCTTTTCTCCCCTCATCTCTGCCCACCCTCATCTCTCTCCCCCTTCACCCCTCTCCCCCTCACACCTCTCCCCCTTCATCTCTCTCTCCCCCTTCATCCTCTCCCCCTTCATCTTCTCCCCCTTCCACACTCTCCCACCTTCACCTTCTCCCCCTTCACGCTCACTCCCCCTTCACCTTCTCTTCCCCCTTCACCCTCTCTCCCCCTTCACCCTCTCTCCCCCTTCACCCTCTCTCCCCCTTCACCTTTTCTCCTCCCACCCTTTCTCCCCCCAACCTTTCTCCCCCCACCTTTTCTCCCCCACTTCACCCCTCTCCCCCCTCACCTCTCTCTTCTCCCCCCTCACCGCTCTCTTCTCCCCCCATCACCTCCTCTTCTCCCCCTCACCTTTCTCTCTTCTCCCCCTCACCCCTCTCTTCTCCCCCCTCACCTTTCTATCTTCTCCCCACCTCACCCCACTCTCTTCTCCCCCCCCACCTCTCTCTCTTCTCCCATCTCACCTCTCTCTCTTCTCCCCCTCGCCTCTCTCTCGTCTCCCCACCTCGCCTCTCTCTCTTCTCCTCCTCACACCTCTCTCTTCTCCCCCCACATCGATCTCTTCTCCCCCCTCACCTCTCTCTCTTCTCCCCATCACCTCCCTCTCTCTTCTCCCCTCCTCACCTTTCTCTTCTCCCTCCCCTCACCTCTCTCTCTTCTCCCCCCCCACCTCTCTCTCTTCTCCCCCCCACCTCTCTCTCGCCCATCACCTCTCTCTCCCCCATCAGCTTTCTCCCCCCTCACACCTCTCTCTTCTCCCCCCCTCACCTCTCTCTCTCTTCTCCCCCCTCACCTCTCTCTCTTCTCCCCCCACCTCAATCTCTTCTCCCCCCTCACCTCTCTCTCTTCTCCCCCCTCACCTCTCTCTTCTCCCCACCTCACCTCTCTATTCTCCCCCACTCACCTCTTCTCCCCCTTCACCTCTCTGTTTTTTCTCCCCTCATTTCTCTCTCTCTTCTCCCCCTCACCTCTCTCTTCTCCCTCCCCTCACCTCTCTCTCTCTTCTCCCCCCTCACCTCTCTCTATTCTCCCCCCTCACCACTCTCTCCCCATCACCTCTCTCCCCATCACCTCTCTCTCCCCACTCACTTCTCTCTCTCCCCCCTCACCTCTCTATCCTCGCCCCCTCTCTCCCCCCTCACCTCTCTCTCCCCCCTCATTCTCTCTCCCGCCATCATTCTCTCTCCCCCCTCATTCTCTCTCCCCACTCACACTCTCTCCCCACTCACACTCTCTCCCCCTCACTCTCTCTCCCCCCTCATTCTCTCTCTCCCCCCTCACTCTCTCTCTCTCCCTCTCACTCTATCTCCCCCCTACTCCCTCTCTCCCCCCTCACTCTCTCAACCCCTCTTTCTCTCTCTCTCCCCTCACTTTCTCTCTTCCCTCAATCTCTTCTCCCCTTCACCTCTCTTCCCCCCATCACCTCTCTCTTCTCCCCCCACCTCGATCTCTTCTCCCCCTTCGCCTCTCTCTCTTCCCCCCTCACCTCTCTCTTCTCCCCACCTCACCTCTATTCTCCCCCCCTCACCTCTTCTCCCCCCTTCACCTCTCTGTCTTTTTCCCCCCTCATTTCTCTCTCTCTTCTCCACCTCTCCTCTCTCTTCTCCCCATCACCTCTCTCTCTCTTCTCCCCTCCTCACCTCTCTCTTCTCCCTCCCCTCACCTCTCTCTCTTCTCCCCCCTCACCTCTCTCTCGCCCATCACCTCTCTCCCCCATCAGCTCTCTCCCCCCTCACACCTTTCTCTCTCTCCCCCCTCACCTCTCTATCCTCGCCCCCTCTCTCCCCCCTCACCTCTCTCTCCCCCCTCATTCTCTCTCCCGCCATCATTCTCTCTCCCCCCTCATTCTCTCTCCCCACTCACAGTCTCTCCCCCTCACTCTCTCTCCCCCCTCATTCTCTCTCTCCCCCCTCACTCTCTCTCTCTCCCTCTCACTCTATCTCCCCCTACTCCCTCTCTCCCCCCTCACTCTCTCAACCCCTCTTTCTCTCTCTCTCCCCTCACTTTCTCTCTTCCCTCAATCTCTTCTCCCCTTCACCTCTCTTCCCCCCATCACCTCTCTCTTCTCCCCCACCTCGATCTCTTCTCCCCCTTCGCCTCTCTCTCTTCCCCCCCTCACCTCTCTCTTCTCCCCACCTCACCTCTATTCTCCCCCCCTCACCTCTTCTCCCCCCTTCACCTCTCTGTCTTTTTTCCCCCTCATTTCTCTCTCTCTTCTCCACCTCTCCTCTCTCTTCTCCCCATCACCTCTCTCTCTCTTCTCCCCTCCTCACCTCTCTCTTCTCCCTCCCCTCACCTCTCTCTCTTCTCCCCCCTCACCTCTCTCTCGCCCATCACCTCTCTCCCCCATCAGCTCTCTCCCCCCTCACACCTTTCTCTTCTCCCCCCTCACCTCTCTCTCTTCTCCCCCCCCACTCTCTCTCTTCTCCCCCCACCTCAATCTCTTCTCCCCCCTCACCTCTCTCTCTTTTCCCCCCTCACCTCTCTCTTCTCCACACCTCACCTCTCTATTCTCCCCCACTCACCTCTTCTCCCCCTTCACCTGTTTTCTCCCCCTCCCTGTTTCACTCACCTCTTTTCTCCCCCTCATTTCTCTCTCTCTTCTCCCCCTCACCTCTCTCTCTTCTCCCTCCCCTCACCTCTCTCTCTCTTCTCCCCCCTCACCTCTCTCGATTCTCCCCCCTCACCACTCTCTCCCCCATCACCTCTCTCTCTCCCATCACCTCTCTCTCCCCACTCACTTCTCTCTCCCCCTCACCTCTCTATCCTCCCCTCCTCTCTCCCCCTCACCTCTCTCTGCCCCCTCATTCTCTCTCCCACCATCATTCTTTCTCCCCCCTCATTCTCTCTCCCCACTCACTCTCTCTCCCCCTCACTCTATCTCCCCCCTCATTCACTCTCTCCCCCCTCACTCTCTCTCTCACTCTCTCTCCCCCTACTCCCTATCTCCCTCCCTCACTCTCTCTCTCCCCCTCACTCTCTCTCTCTCTCCCCTCACTTTCTCTCTTCCCTCAATCTCTCTCCCCCTCAATCTCTCTCCTCTCACTCTCTCCCCTCACACTCTCTCCCTCACTCTCCCCCCCTCACTCTCTCTCTCCCCCCTATCTCTCCCCTCTCTCTAACCCCTTTCACACTCTCCCCCTTCACTATCTTTCTCACACCTCACTCTCTTTCTCCCTTTCTCTCTCTCTACCTCACTCTCTCTCCCCCCTCACTCTCTCCCCTCACTATCTCTCCCCCTTTACTCTCTCCCTCACTATCTCTCCACTCTCTCTCTCTCCCTCCTCACTCTCTCTGCCCCCTCTCTCCCCCTCACTCTCTCTCCCCCTCACTCTCTCCCCCCCTCACTCTCTCCCCCTCACTCTCTCCCCCCTCACTCTCTCCCCCTCACTCTCTCCCCCCTCACCCTCTCCCCTCACTCTCTCTCCCCCTCACTCTCTCTCCCCCTCACTCTCCCCCCTCACTCTCTCTCCCCTCACTCTCTCCCCCTCACTGTCTTTCCCCCTCACTCTCTCCCCCTCCCTCTCTCCCTCTCACCCTCTCCCCCCTCACTCTCTCCCCCTCGCTCTCTCCCCTCACTCTCTCTCCCCTCACTCTCTCCCCCTCACTCTCTCTCCCCTCACTTTCTCTCCCTCACTCTCACTCTCCCTCACACTCTCTCTCCACACTCACCTCTCTCCCCCCTCCCCTCTCTCTCCCCCTCTTCACCTCTCTCTCCCCCTCCCTCACTCTCTCTCTCCCCCACTCACCTCTCTCCCTCACCTCTCTCCCCCCTCACCTCTCTCCCTCACCTCTCTCTTCCCCCCTCACTCTCTCTCTCCCCCCTGTCATGGGAGACCAGGTACTTACACATTTATACCGGGATTATATCACTGAGCAAAGCCAATAAGTAAAATAAAGTGTGATTTATTCCGTAGAAACAGGCAAACACACATTGGCTTACAATAGGCAGAAGAAAATACACTTACTGGGGGTTGAAACACTGACTTTCCTGATTGAAATAAAGTCTTTAAATCGTCCGCTGGTTGACCGGGTCTTAGCCCGAAAAGCCCTGGAACTCAAATCGGCATGAGTTCCTGGCTGCTGCCGTACTTTCCGCTCAGAATGGTGCTGAAACGAGGACTTCGACAATATTTCAGTGCAGTCCCATGTGCTGTCCAGTGCTGAAGTGGGGACTTAGAAAATATTTTGTTTAAAGTCCTGCAGCCTTTTCCTGGCAAGCTCCGCCAGGCATCTTTGGATCCGTTCTTGCCCTTATGGCAACTTGGATTTCTGGATCTCAGATGGGACACGGTAACACACGGGAATACACGGCACACATTCCGCTCACTCTTCTGGGATGGCTACTAGCTGTCTTATACACTTTGGGACAGGCAGTCCCACAGTTTTTACGCCAACTCGCCAGCCACTCACACACGTTGCCAGGTTTGTGAAAGTGGGCGCCTATGGCTTCAGAACAGTGAGAGAGCATGTGTGTAAAGCGACATCTTGCTCACTTACTATTCAAGCCCCCCACCCCCTCCCCCTGTGCAGGATCAGTGCCTCCAAGTCTAGGAAGGTGATAACTGGCCAGGCTGGCCAGCTATCAGTCCAGGACGCGAGTACTTGTCTTAGCCATCTTGTCTGAATAGCTTTCAGATCCCTGGCAGCTAGTGTCACTTTGATCTGCGGACCTGGGATTAGACTCACTGGCATCAAAGCCCAGGTGGCAAGGAGCTCCCCCCCCCCTCTGACCCTAGGATGAA